>NW_027507748.1:449648611-449999853 GCF_037356315.1 Lithobates pipiens | reverse complement strand
CTCTCCTCTCCCCCCCCTCTCTCTCTCTTCCCCTCTCTCCCTCTCTCTCTCTCTCTCCTCTCTCATCTCTCTCTCCCTCTCTCTCTCTCTCTCTCTCTCTCCTCTCTCTCTCCTCTCTTCTCTCTCTCTCCTCTCTCTCTCTCTCCTCTCTCTCCTCTCTCTCTCTCTCCCTCTCTCTCTCTCTCTCTCTCTCTCTCTCTCTCTCTCTCTCCCTCTCTCTCTCTCTCTCTCTCTCTCCCTCTCTCCCCTCTCTCTCTCTCTCTCTCTCTCCCTCTCTCTCTCTCTCTCTCTCTCTCTCTCTCTCTCTCCTCCCTTCTCTCTCCCCCTCTCTCTCCCTCTCTCTCTCTCTCTCTCTCTCTCCCCTCCTCCCCCTCTCTCTCCCTTTCAACACGTGAGGTAAGAGATTTTGGATTTCTACACTGTTGTGCTACGAATAAAAGGTGTTGTTCGGAGTGCGGCCGTTCAGCTGTTTACTTTAATTTTCCACTGGAAGTTCAATATGGTACCTCAAGGCAAAGAACTCAGAATTGTTGCTCCAAATAAAGATGGTCCAGGCTGTAAGATGATTGCCAAGACCCTGAATCTGAGCTGCAACATGGTGGCCAAGTTGATACAGTGGTTTAAACGGACAGGTTACACTCAGAACTGGCTCCGCCATGGTTGACCAAAGAATTTGAGTGCACATGCTCCGCATTATATCCAGAGGTTGTCTTTTAGAAATGGACATATGAGTGCTTCCATCGTTGCTGCAGAGATTGAAGGGTGGGGGGGTCAGCCTGTCAGTGCTCAGACCATACGCCACACACTGCATCAAATTGGTCTGCATGGCTGTCATTCCAGAAGGAAGCCTCCTCTAAAGATTATGCACAAGAGAGCCTGCAAACAGTTTGCTGAAGAAAAGCAAACTAAGGACATGGATTACTGGAATCATGTCCTTTGGTCTGATGAGACCAAGATAAACTTATTTGGTTCAGATGGTGTCAAGCGTGTGTGGCAGCAACCAGGTGAGGAGTACAAAGACAAGTGTCTTGCCTACAGTGAAGCATGTTGGTGGGAGTGTCATGGCCTGGGGCTGTATGAGTGCTGCCGACACTAGGGGAGCTACAGTTCATTGAGGGAACCATGAATGCCAACATGTACTGTGACATACTGAAACAAAGCGTGACCCCTAACACACATTTGGAGACTGGGCTGCAGGGTAGTATTCCAACATAACGACCCCTAACACACCTCCTAAACGACCACTACCTTGTTAAAAAAGCTGAGGGTAAAGGTGATGGACTGACCAAGCATTCTCTAGACCTAAACCCTATTGAGCATCTGTGAGGCATCCTCAAATGGAAGGTGGAGGAGCACCAGGTCTCTAACAACCACCAGCTCTGTGATGTCATTATGGAGGAGTGGAAGAGGGCTCTGGTGGACTCCATGTCCAAGAGGGTTAAGGCAGGGCTGGAAAATAATGGTGGGCACACAAAATATTGACACTTTGGGCCCAATTTGGACATTTTTACTTAAGGGTGTACTCGCTTTTGTTGCCAGCGGCTTAGAAATGAATGGCTGTATGCTGAGTTATTTGCTGAGGGGATGGCAAATTTACACGGTTATACAAGCTGTACACTCATTACTTTACATTGTAGCAAAGTGTAATTTCTTCAGTCTTGTCACATGAAAAAATATTTTAAAAAAATGTGAGGGGTGTACTCACTTTTATGAGATACTGTATATATACACACGTGTGATTTTGCTCTTTCGCACACGTGCCGCCGGTGCTGTGATAAGTCGCAGCACAAGCCATTCAGCGGGTGTCGGACAATGAATGACTGCCAGCCACCTGCTGATTGGTGAGGAGGAGAACAGGACAGAGATCTGTCGATGTAACCAATACAGAGCTCTGTCCTGTCGCTGAGGATGTGCTGGTTTTTGTTTCCCTGCAGAGTAGGGAATAAAAACCAGCACATCCCTTAGTGAAAGCACCTCACAGTACACACACAAACACGGGTTAGGCACACATTTAACCCTGTGATCACCCTAGATGTTTAACCAATTCCATGCCATCATTAGTACAGTGACCATGTAAAGTTTTAGCACTGGCCACTGTATTGGTGTCACTGGTTCCCAAAAAGTGTCAAGTGTCAGATTATCCATGGCACAATCCCGCTATAAGTCTCTAATCGCCCCCATTACTAGTATAAATAAAAATTCCAGTGTCTGTATATATACTATAGTTTGTAGATGCTATAACTTTTGCAGAAGGAAATCAATATACACTTATTGGAATTTTATTTTTTTATGTAGCAGAATACATATTGGTCTAAATTTTATGAAGAAATCCTTTTACTTCTTTTTTTTTTTTTTTTTACAAAATTGTTGGTCTTTTTGGCATTTATACCACAAAAAAATGAAAAACCCCAGAGGTGATCAAATCCCACCAAAATAGCTTTGTGGCAAAAATTAGTAGGGCCCTCTGATTCCTCCTGTATTGTATTGTAACTCTCTGCCCTGATAATGTAAAGCATTGCACAAACTGTTGACACTATAGAAATCCTGTATAATAATACAGTAAAACCTTGGATTGTGAGCATAATTCGTTCCAGAAACATGCTTGTCATCCAAAGCACTTGTATATCAAAGCAAATTTCCTCATAAGCAATCATGGAAACTCGGATGATTCATTCCACAACCATTAATTCATAGGTCCTTCAGTTTATAGTCCATATAAAATGATTATAGCAATGTGACCAGGTTGTGTAACCATAAAGTGTCCATCCACAAATGGAAGCCTCTACAAGGGGATTAGAAGCAAAATCCAACAGGAGCTACAGAGTATAAAAGAGAAGAGATGCGCCTCTAAGTGTAGCAATATGTTGCTAAATGTTGTACCTTCATTAAATGTAACTATATTGCTACACTTAGAGGCGACTCTTCTGTTTTATACTCGGTTTTACTGTAATACATTATATTTTTGCACAGTGTTGCATAACTGCACAATTGTCAGTTTAAGAAGTAATACATTGCCATATAGCAAAAATGGTCTGGTCATTAGGGGGGGGGGGGGGGGTTAAATATTCTGTAGGTCAGGTGAATAATCTTTACAAATAAACTTCTGATACATAACTAGAATTCCCAAAGCTTCGTTGCTTATTCATAAAGAAAGCACATAGAGCTGCTTGCTTTGCATTTCCCTTTGTCTGTTAAAAACCACCAACCTGTTGCTGTTGTGACAACTTATTTGTGTGGTGTCAACAATGACTTCTCTCACACAACTGAAGTAGCTGAATCTGTGAAAAAACATGGAAAAAAGAAAAGAATGTGGGACTTTTAAATGAAGCCTCTCTGTACCTACAAATAGTATATAAATTGTTTAACTTCTTGAGATCCGTGCTATAGCCGAATGATGGCTACAGCGCGGACCTGCTTTGCCGGGACGACATCTATTGACGTCGTACCGTACACGAGCGCCCTGCGCGCCCTGTGATCAGCGAGTCTATGAGACTCGCCTGATCACAGATCGGAGCAAGGGGTCTATCCCGACCCCTTACCACGTGTCAGGAGGATCCTGCCAGTAGAGTTCAGTTCGGACCTTCCGCCGCGCGTCCGCGCCTGTTGGTCCCAGGCGGGCTATTTAACTCGGCTTGTCACATCCAGTTCTTGCTGTCTGATCTACAGCGTGCGAGTACCCTGATTCTGAGAACCTGCCTTCTGTGACCTGTTGACCCGGCTCGTTTACCTTCTACTCCTGCTATCCGCCTGCACCTGATCCCAGCCTGTCTGACTTCCCCTCTGCTTGATCCTTCGGTTCTTCTGCTGCCTGCCTGTTACCGATCCGGCTTGTCCGACTATCCACCTGCTTGATTCTTGGTACCTTCGCTGACTGCCTGACCTCCGACCCGGCTTGTCTGACTGCTCTGCTTCCAGCCTCCTGTTCCGGTGCCGTTTGCTGCTCTATCTCCAGTAGTGGTTCCAGCTCCTACCCGAAGTCTTGCTTCTGCCTGAGTTCCTGCATTGGTGTCCAGTACCAGCCATCCCGCCTGCTGCTCTGCTTCTGCTTCCTGCACCTGCCTGCTGATCATGTTCCTTCCCGGTTCCAGCCATCCCTTGATCCAGCTGTTGATCCTGCCAGGCACTCGTGCCACTCCTGACTCTTGTGTCACCTGTAAACTCTACCAGGGCCCTTGAGTCGGAGCCGCAAGAGAGGTCTCTCCCTGCAGGTCGGGCTCTACCACCAGGTATGTGACACCACGTGATCAGCTGTCAGCCAATGACCGATGATCATGTGATCACAACAAAAGCCGATCACCGGCAACCGTGATCGGGACATTAGTCCCGATCACAGCGAGCTGGGGACAGTTCATCAGTGCCCACCTTCCCCCTGCCAGTGCCACCTAAAATATGGCAAAAAGTGCCACCCATTAGTGCCCACAGTGCCACCCATTAGTGCCCACAGTGCCACCTATCAGTGCCCACAATTTGCCTCTCACACACAGCGCTGCACCTCAGTGCCACATCTGTGCCCATCAGTGTCATGTACCAGTGCCCATCAGTGACGCCCATCAGTGCCCAGCAGTGCCACCAATCAGCGCCCATCAGTCCTATCTATCAGTGGTACCTATCAGTGCCCATCCGTGCCATCCATCCGTGCCACCCATCAGTGCCATCTTATCTGTGCCCATCTGTGCCCATCAGTGCCGCCTTATCTGTGCCCATCAGTACTGCCTTTTTTGTGCCCATCGGTGCCACCTTATCTGTGCCTTAGTGCCGCCTTAACTGTGCCTATCAGTGCCCACCAGCGCCGCCGCCTCATCAGCGCATTTCAATGAAGGAGAAAAATTACCTGTGTGCAAAATTTTATAACAAACTATTAAACGTGATTTTATTATTTATTCTTTATTTAGCATTTTTTTTGTTTGTTTAGCAAAAAATAAAACGCCCAGCTGTAATTAAATACCACCAAAAGAAAGCTCTATTTGTGGGAAAAAAAGGATAACAATTTCATTTGGGTACAGTGTTGTATGACCGCGTAATTGTCATTCAAAGTGCATCAGCGCTGAAAGCTGAAAATTGGTCTGGGCAGGAGGGGGGTTTAAGTGCCCAGTAAGCAAGTGGTTAAACATAACCATAAATGGATTTATTAAACCCATCACTGGTGAACAATCCATGTGGCAATGATGTAATTGATTAGTAATTTAATAATTTTGAATTTAATTTTTTTTGATAAATTAGTATAATAGTGCATCATGTAAAAATACATAATGCATAGGGTTTACAAAGAAAAAAAATAACAATAATATATTTAATCTTTAAGATGAAATGTTATTATTTCTGGTTTTCTTTGAAACCCTATGCATTATGTATTTTTACATGATGCACTACATATTATACTCATTTATAAAAAAAAAAAAAATTCTAAATTATTAAATTACTAATCAATTACATCATTGCCACATGGATTGTTCACTGGGGATTGGTTTAATCAATCCATTTATGGTTATGTTTAAATTTATATACTTATTTGTAGGTACAGAGAGACTTCATTTAAAGTCCTGCTTTCTTTTCCTTTTTCCATGTTTTTGCATTTATTTAGGAATGGAAGCCTGCCTCTTGTTTGGGTACTAAAATGTTACTTTCCGTTCTTTAGCCTGAATCTGTGAAAAGTAGTTTAGAGCTGGACCTTCTGGCTAGATAAAGGACTGCATAATTTTAATATGCAATATTTAATTGTATTTGTTTTACCCGATTGAAAAAATAGTTTCATGTATTTTTTTTTTAGTTGTAAAGTATCTAAAGAAAGTATGCACACACCATTTTAAGAACAGAACTGCATTAAGCTCGTATGGAGTTACTTATGAAGTTGCTCATGTATTTATGAACTTTGCATTATATAATAGATTTTAGAAAATTACAAAAAAAAAAAAGCCCGTAGGTCAAGCAGTTCATGTTGTACTATAATATGCCACAATTTTCTATTGTCTAACTCAGAGTAGTTACATTTAAGAAGAATGACATTTCAGGAGCTCTTATGATATTTAAGAAAAGGTTAAGACATTATGAAGATATGTTCAGTGCTAAAATTACACTTTAATATGAGGTAACACCAAATATACCAGAAGCATACAATTCTCATAAGATTAGGCATTTTATACTGTATATCAAAAGCAACATTACAAGTTCTTGCATAGCTAAAAGGTGTTCAAATGCAATCACTTTTTATGAATCTAAGAGAAAGTTATAGCATGTCTTTAGTTGAAAAAAAATGTTTTATGTGACGCTTCAGTAAGCATTGTGCTTTCATCAGGGAAATGGCTTTAGGCAAACAGAGCTTGAACTAGGTCACATGAACTACAGTGGATGGAGTATACAATATATTTTAACGTTTATTTTCACTTTTGCTACCGAATTTGGATATCACCTATTTTAAATTCACTACATGTTCCCGATGTAGCAGAACTTAAAAAAATAAATAAAAAATTTGAAAGTAGCATCTTTCCCTTTTTAAGGTGTTCTGTTCTGCAAAAAAGCACTGCAGATTCCACAAGTTCTTTAAGGGGCCTGGGCAGTTGTGTTTTCCATAATTAACCCTGTCTGTATGTATGGACTGATCCTAATTATCGCTTGTAAACTAGATTTTAACACTCTGTCCTAACAAAATGCTAGGCTTTGTATGTTAATGAGGAGCCCCAGGTTATCCTTAAACCTGGAACACACTAGAAGTTTTTTTATTTTTTTATTTTTTATTTTTTATTCACCCCAGTAAGGGCTGAATGAAAAAAAAAAACGATCTCTCCGTACTAACACAAGCGATGTTAGTGCCGTGATCTCTCCCACTGTGCCTTTGTGTTCTGACAGGGGGACTGCCCCCCTTGGCTACCAGCACTGATCAGATGCTGGATTTGCAACCTTTTCATTTGACAGAAGCCAAAAGGTTGTTGAATGAGCATCCTCAACCATCTCCCATATGTTTAAAACATCTCGAAGGTATAGGCCAATTGCATGGAAAAGAGATGAAGCTGAGCCCTGTTCATACAAACTTCTCCTTGGTCGATTGCCTGTAATGGGAGATGGTTGAGGATGCTCATTCAATAACCTGGTTACGATAACGGTGGAGTGAGGAGAGCAGCTAAGGATCTTTTCTGAAGTGGAGGATAATTTATACTTGTATGCTCTATGTGACTCTCTGTAGTGGGGGGTCATGACGTTCCGGTAAGAAGTGAATTTGGATATATGGGGGCGGATCAAGCACTAGTCACTAGTGGAAGATTGTTATTTTTCATTTGTCTGCATTTTTATTCAAAAGGACTTTTTTGTAATTTGTCACATTTATAAAAAAAATTTATTAACACATTGGGTGTCTGTTATTTCATATCACTGTTT
This sequence comes from Lithobates pipiens, assembly GCF_037356315.1. NCBI lineage: Eukaryota > Metazoa > Chordata > Amphibia > Anura > Ranidae > Lithobates > Lithobates pipiens. Next base: position 449,992,485 of record NW_027507748.1, on the reverse strand, counting down.
ATTATTTATCCTGAATTCCCTATTTCCTCATGAGATAGGGTGCAATAGGTCTATTTGACATTGGCACATTGTCACTGAGTTTATGCACGATAGGTTCTTACCTTCTGAAACTTCATGTTGTATTTATGGTTAAGCGCAGCTTTTTTATTTTTTTGTGTTTTTTCTGTAGTTATGTGATACAGTTAAGCCACAGCTGAACAGGGTTCCTTTACGACCAATTAGTACATAATTTGTTGTTTACCTTAGCGCAGTTTTTTTCTTCATTTATCCCTGTTTTACTTGCCTGAGCCCCTTCATTCCCTCGGCGGAAACATGCTCTCCCTCTCTGCACGGGGTCCCAGCTCTTGATTGGATAGATTCATAGCAGCACAGCCATTGGCTCCCGCTACTGTCAATCAAATCCAATGACCTGGGTGTGGGGCTGAGTCTGGAATTCGAGTCTATGGACGCAAATGCTGGACTCTGGAGCTCGCCCGCACAGTAACCTCCTGAGAGAGTGCTTCTCCTAGAAGGTTATCTGATGTGAGCATCTGCCGAGGGATCCCATAAGAGGAGCATCGTGGGCCACGCTGTGCAAAACGAGCTGCACAATAGAGGTATGACATGTTTGTTATTTTAAAAAATAAAACATGAGGGTTTACAGTCACTTTAAGTGGGCCATTAAAAATTCAAAGTTCCTTTTAAAATAACATGCCTCAGGGATACCCTGAAGCTGCCTGTGAAGTAGCGCATCTGTGCAATATATACAACCTACTACAGCAAAACGGACATTTACAAAAAAAGCTATTGCAATTGATGGTAACTAGCAGCTTTCTTCTGTTCTAACAAAGTGGTCAGGAACTCCCCTCATGTATAGCAGATGCTAATCCTATATGAGGGTCTGTAATAGATGTTAATGAGGGACTATAAACACAAGAAATGGCTTGGTGTTTCCCCTAAGAAAACATAACCAGACCCATAGCCTGGCCGGTACATTAATGGGATCAAGTAACATCCCTGGTTGCCAAGTACGCAGCAGGTGCCATAAAAAAAAACCTTCAAGTAGTTGTAAACCTCTGACATGAGATATGAACAGAGCCGATCTCTTTATAATGCTGCCTCATTCCTCTGTGTATGAGTCACTTCTGACAATTTTTCCTGACACCAAGAGAAAAATAGAAAAATGGTGACGGGGAGGGAGCTACAGCTGATTGACAGCAAGGGGGTTTCCCTTCCCTTCACTTCCATGCTCGCACCTTCCCTCCAATCAGCTCTCAGAGCTGCTCTCCCTGAGCTCTGCAAAGACTAACTTCAGCCCCCCCTTTTTTTGCTGAACACTCAGACAAGCTTGATAAATTCTGGACTTTGAATTGCTGTAGAAAATTGAAAAATGTAGATAAACGGGTACAACTTGTAGGAGAATTTGTTTAATCTCTGTATAATTCACTCCACTGGGTATATATAAGGGTTTACAACCACTTTAAGCTTATCCCTACTGTTCTTAGTTCTGGGGGGACTAATGATACAACCATTAGTAGGGGAGTTGCTTCATAAATATAATCTTGGGGTTACAGAACTCTGTTTAATTTTTACAAAGTATTCAGAAGACTGCTGGCAGAGCAGATTTTTTTTTTTTTTTACAAATGCTTTAAATGTGTGAAGTATGTATCACTGTCTAAGTATTTAGTGGCAAATATTTTTACATGATGGTGAAAATTTTGCAACTAAAATAAAAAACATTCTTCCAGTTGCAGCTTTCTGCTATGCAGTGCTATTCCTCCCAAATTTTTTTTAGCCCAATACCAGAACTACTATGAGCCAAATTGATATGTCAGCTGAAAGTTAGGAGTACAGTAATTGTCATTTTAACTTTTTTTGTCATTATTTCATGGACTACTTATAGTTCTGTCAAAATTTTTTTTCAAAATTACACTTGACAGCACAGGACTGTTGGACATTCAGTTTGGCATGTCACATTAAATAGAACCTTTATATATATATATATATATATATATATATATATATATATATATATATATATATATAAAAAAGTTTTAAATGCCATACTCTATACCAAACAATCTATAAAATGAAATATACAACTATAAAGTTGTAACAGAAAGTTAAAATGTAGACATGTGAAGAATGGAAGAATTTGTTTTGGATAGATTTGTTATGTCACTAATTTCATTTTAGAATTCATTTAGTTTCGGTTTCGTAAAATTTTGTTTAATTTAATAATTTTCTAATGCTCTAAATTTGCGGAATAATAAACAATTTGTCGAAAAACGATCTACCCAATTTGAATTCTGTGTGAAGAATAGCTAGTTGTTCAGCAGCCGGCTGGGAAGACGCTGAGTCATCATCTGTAAGCAAACTTCACAACTGAAATGTAATCAAAGCTGTGTCGGCAATAGAAAATTCTGAAAATTGCGTGCCCCCCCCAATCCATACCACCCCCTTTGGGTCTGGTATGGATTCTAAGGGGAACCCCGTGCCAAAAAAGACATGAGGTTTGCCCTTAAAATCCATACCAGACCCTTATCCGAGCATGCAGCCCAGGAGGCCAGGAAGGGGGGGTCAAGCAAGTGCCCCCCTTAACCATACCAGGCCACATGCCATCAACATGGGGGGTGCTTTGGGGCAGGAATGCACAACTCTGGGCTTTGGTTGTGGGGGTCTGCGGGCCTCCAAATTTGGAAAATATATTTCATTATAAAATTTTGCAAACAGGGAATTTTTCTTCTTTGCTGATGGGCACCACTGGGCACTGAGGCAGCACTGGTGGGCACTGATCAGGAGGCACTGATGATCACTATGGGGACCGATGTCCCTCTAACAGAAGCCGGGCAACGGTTTCTTCTTTTCTTCACATTGACAGCATGAAGAAAAAAAAGCCAGAAACCAGATTCTGTTTCCTCCTGTGATCAGCTGTCATTGACTGACTGACAGCTGATCACGTGGTAAAGGGCCCTCTGTGAGTGGGCTTTTACCCTGCTCTGTGATCAGCCAAGTCCCAAGGACTCAGCAACCACAAAGAGTGCTCCCTGGGGCATGTGGGTGGTGCCAGAATGGGAGCATTTTAACCCTGCAGTGTAGCAGTCTTTCGGCTATAGCACAGATGCAAAGTGGTTAAAGGGGTTGCCAGATTCCGAGAGTCAGTCAGCGGGGAAATCTGCTGACAGACACAAGATCCTGCAAGGTTTTGGCTGTAATGCGACCTTCGGGCGCTAGACCCTGCAAAGTGAAATCCTGGACACCACAGCGCTAAGCCATTCCAACAGGGTGCTGTACAGGTCCAAGAGAGTGGACCCTAAACATAAGGCTCCCTAGTCCTTGAAGGTCCTCAAGTGATAGGAATTTGCTGTGATGGGTGAAGATTGGGCTCTTAGTTTCTAAGCTGCCCTGCGCCTAGACGGGTAAGTGAAACGCCCTTGTTTACTTATTGTGGAGTGATTGTAACAATCAGTCAAGCTAGCTGGAGGCTGGGCACGGTGGTGCCGTGACCATACGGGGAGTTTTGGGCTAGCTGTGGGTGTTTGCAAAGTGTACCTTTTTTGTCTTCGGTTTGGCTGTGTTCTTACGTGTATGATGGCGCACGATGGTGCACCATTTCGCCTCATGGTTCGCCATGGCGCACGTGCATTTGCAAGAGCGCTTCTGTGCTCAGCAGTTTGGCGGCCATGGCGCAAGTGACTTCAGCATAGGCATTATACACACTCAAAGCCGCACATGCGCCATAACTTGATCTTGGTGCACAAAGATTTGCATTATATGCAAATACTGCCGTGCACGTTTTCCAGGACCAGGCACGTGCATGCACACAATGTCCCAGCTCACAGCCAGCTTATTTAAGCTGTGTATGCCAAGCATGATATGCTTCCAGAAGGCAGCTGTGGGACACAAAGCAGGCTCTGAACCAGGCATTTGCAATAGTTCATTTCTCGGGTCATGTGAGTCACCAGGTGTTGCTTGGCAGGCTAAGATGCTAAGGAGGATTGTTGCATAGGGGCTTAGTGAGCCCCATCTAAGGGTCTCCATTTTGAGGTGAGTTAATACACCCATAGTACTCTTTTTGTGGCTTGTAAATGTCTTAAAAAAAGAGGAGCGGGACTAACACTTCAGGGAAGGGCACACCTATGTTGTCAAGAAATCCTAATGAACTTGCCTCCATCCCACAGGGTGGCAAGAAGCGTGACATATCCCCCCTCCCCAGAGCCTCCTAGTTTGGAGCAGGAATTTTGGCCACAATTTAACCTGCTACGTATCTTTGCTAAAAATAACTCAAATTAGTGGATATTATTTGGTCTTTGTGAAAGTTAGAGAGTCTACAACCTGTGGTGCAAATCATAAAAAATTGATCACACCTGATGTACTGGTGGCCTATCATTTCTTGTGACCCTGACAAGCCAGGAAAGTGTAAATACCCCCCAAATGACCCCTTTTTTGAAAGTAGGCATTCCAAGGTATTTAGCAAGATGCATGGTGAGGTTTTTGATGTCATTTTTTCCCCACAATTATTTGCAAAATTAAGATTGATTTTTCCCCACAAAATTGTCAGTGTAATAGTTTATTTCTATCACATGGCATATGTATACCACAAATGATGCCCCAAAATACATTTTGCTACTCCTTCTGCATATTACAATACCACATGTGTGGGATTTTTTTCAAAGCCTGGCCACAGAGAGACCCAACATGCAGGGAGCACCATTACGTGTTCTAGGAGCATAAATTACACATCTAACTTGTTGACTACTTATTACACTTTTGAAGGCCCTGGAGCACCAGGACAATGACAGATGACACTGATGTGGCACTGATGACAGGTGACACTGATGCGGCACTGATGACAGATGGCACTAATACGTGGCACTAATACATGGCACTGGCAGGGGGCACTGGGGAAAGGTGCCACAGAAAGGTGGCAATGATAGGTTGCACTGGGGACAGGTGGCACTGATGGGTACTGTGAGCACTGTGTTGTGTTAGTGTGACACTGTAATTTATGATTTTTTCACTCATGCTGCAGCGCAGAAGCTCTTCCTCCTCACATGCGGTCTCTGTGTGAGGAGGGAGAGCCGGCGATGAGATGATCTCATGTGTTTACATATGAGATCATCTCTCATTGGACACTCTGAGTGCTAAATGGCTGCTGTGATTGGCCATTTAGCACGCTCTGTGATTGGCTGTGTCCAAGGGACATGGCCAACACAGATTTCCTCCGATGCGTGCCTGTGGCGGCTCGCAGGAAGGAAGTAAACAGGACGACGTCCATGGACGCCCTCCCGGCAATTGAGCACCACACTCTAACAATCTTTCAGCTATAGCATGAGCACATAGTGGTTAAACAAGAACTTGTCCAGGGATAATGCACAGGGCTTGATTGACCCTGTTGACAAGAAACTGGAGTTCTTATTAAAGGCTTCCTTTTCTTTGGCCACTTCAGCTATTCAGCCAGCTGTTGCAGCAATTGGTATTTGCCAGTCCATAAAGGATCAGGTTGGACGGCCTGATAGGCCTAACCAGGAGGTAGATAGGTCTTATTTTCAGCCAGATATTCCTTGAGCACTATGTTTTGCAGTTGATGCCTTTAAAGGATTCAATACAGCAGGTTTCTCGTTTGGCTCTCTTGTCATATGCGCAGACTTTTGTGGGTTAAGAACTGGTCAGCCAAGCTTCCTTGTAAGAAGTTATTGGCAGCTTACAAGCTGAGCTACAGGCCCCCCCACCCCCCCACAACATAGGTTTCTAAGATCCAGTGTTCCCTCATATCCTCCAAAAATAAACTTGCTGTTCCAGGCACTGCATCATTTAGTGCATTAAGGAGTGATTGTATAGGTTTCTGTATCCGAAAAACCAAATAGGGACACAAGGCCCATTTTGGATATAAGATCCCTGAACCAGCATCTACTAATCCAGTCCTTTCAGATTGAGTCTGTCCACTCAGTTGTAGCCTTACTCCAAATGGAAGACTTTCTAGCCTCCATCGATATAAAGGACACATATTTGCACATACCTATCTTTTCAGCCTCATCAGAGGTTCCTGTGATTTGCAGTAGAGGAACGTCATTCAGTTTGTGGCTCTACCCTTTGGGCTTGCCACAGCTCCCCGGGTGTTCGCAAAGGTCCTAGCACCAGTACTAGGTCTTTTAGGGGCCCAAGGGATCTTGTTGCTCGGGTCTCTGGATGACCTCCTACTCAGAGATCACTCACTACAGGCTCTAGAACAGAGCGTAACCTGCACAGTGCGGTATTTGGAAAGCTTGCGCTGGGTCATCAATACTGAAAAGTCAGCCTTGAGACCAGCTCAAAGTCTGAAGTATTTAGGTCTAATCCTATATATGGTCCTTTTGGGCTCTACAGGGTCGAGTATATAAATACATTTGGGATAATACTAAATCTATAGTCCCTAGAGCACTATCACTGTGGAACAAATTACATGGAGGCTTGGGGGGTCTCCAATTTTCTCAGATACTTTCAAGCTGCTCAACTGTCCTTGATTACTCTATCGCGATACATCCGAAATGCTGCAATGGGTTGCCCTTGGGGCAATTGATCTCTATCTGATAACGATAACTAATATGCTTTGGATGATATGTACAGATCGTGGGCCTATAACCAGCCCCAGTAATGCAGTATTTGCTTATACTTTGTCCCAAACTCCACTGTTCCGCTCATGTCCACTCCTTTCTTTTTTTAAACCATTCAGCTTTCTATCCAGCCTACTCTTATCCAGCCTCATTTCGTATTTTGGCAAGACTTGGTCTTGACCCGTTTATGTGACTTGGTGATGAATAGTGACTTGAAAACATTCAGAGCATTACGAGAACAGGTCCGGATTCCGCTTAAGGAATGTTTTCATTATCTTCGTATCATGTTCACTTTTTCTTTAGGTCCATCATATGGACACACTCTTCTCTCAATAGCCAGTCCCTCTATGAAGGTAATATGTAACTCCGATCCACATGCCCCTGGTATTATATCATGCCTATATAGCCCTCTCACATCCGCTTCATCTAAGTTGCCATCCTATGCAGCGCAGTGGTCCAGAGACCTTGAGATTGACCTGGAATTGGAGGATTGGGATGCCATCTGGGCCACCACAAAATCCTCCACTCAAAATATTTTAGCCCTTGAAACAAATTATAAGGTCCTCATGCACTCATATTTGGTCCTGGTAAGGATTGCCAAGTTTTTGCATGGGTATTCCCCTTTGTGTTTCCGTGAGCATGATCAAGAAGGTACTCACTCGCATATCTGGTGGGATTGCCCCATTGTGCAGCGATTTTTGGATTGACATTTTCTAAATGGCCTCCCCTCTGGTTAACATTAGGGATGAGCTTGGAGTTCGAGTCAAACTCATGTTCAACTCGAACATTGCTTGTTCGCCTGTTTGCTGAACAGTTTGGGGTGTTCGCGTCAAATTCGAAAAGCCGCGGAACACCCTGTACAAGTCTATGGGAAAAATCGAAAGTGCTAATTTTAAAGGCTTATATGCAAGTTATTGTCGTAAAAGGTGTTTGGGGACCTGGATCCTTCCCCAGGGGACATGTATCAATGCAAAAAAAAGCTTTAAAAATGTCAGTTTTTCTTTTCTTACATCAGGGGACACAGAGCCATAGTAATAACTATGTGGGTTATGTCGGCATATCAGGTGCTGGACGCTGGCATGCCCCTTAAGGTGTGAAACTCCCCCATATAACCCCTCCCATTACTGGGAGTCCTCTGTTTTTTTTCGCCAGTATCTAAGGTGTTGGGCACGTGTGAGGATGTGTGTACTGAGCTCCACGGGCAGTAATACTTTGATGAGAGCCAGCCATCCTGACCGGATCCGTTCCGATGTCTCCGTAATGGACTAAATGAACGGTACCCGGGCCCGTCATCCGAAGACACAATGTTTTGCTTGCGACTGCTTTTAAAGTTGGGCCCTGGGATCCAGTACTTTTTGGTAGTAAGGCCAATAAAGGTTTACTGGCAGGGTCTTCTCACAGGTCCAGGATTGCAGGATTACCTGAGTGTACCCTTGTTCCTGAAAGTTTCCTTTCAAGGTCTCGGAGCCTACTGTGAAGGATGAAGATTGGTGTTTTTGTATCTCTGGCAAACCCTGCTGCAAGGAAAGGTAGGGGAGATAATCTCTCCTTCCTTGTATTGTGTTGTCATGTCTATGTGTCGCCACTGGAGGCTGTATTGGGCACTCACCATTCTGATGCTGGAAACAGCAGAAGCTCCACTCTCCTCTCTGTTCAAGCCAGCTTAGACCCTCAGGTATGAAGGAGGATCTGATCACTTCCTGGGCCCCCAGATTGGTGATTTTGATCTGTTTGAATACCAGCCAGCTGCCTCTCTTTCTTTAAAAAAAAAAAAGAAAAAGAAAAAAGTTGTTTTTGGGCATGTCGCAGCTGGCCACACATATAGGAAGTAGTTTAGAGCTCTGCAAGAGAAACTGTTGCCTGGTGGTGGAGGGACAGAGCAGAGTGGTTGCTGGTCAGGTTTGGTGACACAGGCATTTTCCTTTTGGCAACATTGTACTGTATAGCTAGGATTAATAGCAGTTATCGTACTTTACTATAGACTAGCAAGTGAAACCTTCATTTGCTGGTACTGCCTCTGCTTTGCACTGTAAGCTATGAGTGACAAAGGGACCAGGAACCCCTCTAAGGGTTCTAAGGGATTAATGGTATACAGCAAACTAAAAACCTTTCCAAAAGAATGTCTTTCTCCCCGAGAGGTAAAAAAAAAAATACGGCCAGTCAGATGAAGCCGTTAAGGGTAGAACATTTCTGTCTCCGGATTTTCATGCAAACAGGTTTTTCTTCTACCATTTAAAAGATTATTGCTATGATTTCTCTTCATAGTAGGACTAAACATAGCAGATTCCCATCTAGTCCTCTGGGCCCTTTTGTTGAGGTGCAGGAGGCTGGGGATCAGGTAGATCTTCCCAAATATTGGAAGATACTTATTTTTCCTCTTCAGTTGCCTGACACAGGCTCTTGAGGTATCTACCTCTAATATGGTTCATTTGAACCTCCCCCACCTGGGGATGTTTTTTCCTATTCATGCATAGGTTATGTATTCTGAATGGGAACAATTCTATGAAAGAAATGGGGGGTTCCAGTTATTAATGCTGCAATCACCTCAGTGAGCAGAGTCTCGCATGTCCAGTGGATAATGCACTGATGTTAAAGGATCCAGCAAGTTAAGGTTGGATTTTCCTTTTAAGACTAAATGTCTTTTGCAGTTCTGGATGCAATTGGAGTAGCTCAGTCCATTAACCCTTTAACGTCTGCTCCACTATTGTGGAGGAGCACATTTTTTGAGTCATGCCAATGCATTGGAAGGTGGACTCCAAGGGGTTAAAGAACAGATGTGAGATACCTGAAAGTTCTGCCTGATCAGCAGGCCCGGCAAGGGGCTGGTGTATTTGAGGCATTGTGCCTCACAGATGCTATGAAGGACTCGATCATTTAAGCCCTATGGCTTATGCTTGGACTAGTGCATTTTTGCAGAGGTCCATGGCTGAGATATTGATCATCCGAAGCACCAGGTGAAAACCCTTAGCCAGTCTGTGTCCATTCCTGGGGTACGACTATTTAGAGTGGATAAGTACATCCAAAAGTGGTAAAGCTCTCTTTACCAATAAAGGCGGTTAAAACAGTTCTCCTTTAATCATGCAGCCTCTCCTAATGCCTGGAGTATCTGCCTTTAGGCAGTCTCGACAGGGGCAGCACCAGGATCTTGGGACAGAGCGCCCATGAAGCAGAATGCTAAGGCCTTCTCATGAAGGAGCACCCCCACTCATTTGAGTGAGGGGAAAGGTGATGCGATTCTCAGTCTGGCAGGAACAACGTTAAGAGCAAAGGGATTTCTGCGATTTGTTTATTTATTTTATTTTTTTCTCAGTTACATCTAGAGTTTCAAGAGCCCGGATGGCCCAGTCGGCTTTCGATCTGAGGGTCCGGGGTTCGGGTCCTGTTTGGGTGCTGCCTGTGGGGTCCTTGGGGCTGAAAGGAGGTGAATAATGTTCTAGCTTTGGCAGAACACAACACTCCTTGCCTATCGGCAATTTTAATATTTCAGGCGTACTACTTGAGACGCCAACAATTATTTCCGGGAGAATGATCTCTTCACCCAACATCTTCCTAGCTATATGTCAGATGGGGTAATCCGGACATGGACCTATTTGCATCCAGATTCATTAATAAGGTCGACAACTTTAAGCCAAACAAGGGGTCCGCTAGCAGACAGAACATAGGCATTAGTCTTCCAGTGATCTATGCATTTCCTCCAGCTCTGCTACTTCCGTGCCTTCTCCGCAGGATTAAGCAGGGACAAAAGAAGGTGCTTCTGGTGGCCCCAGTGGGTCCCAGAAGACCTTAATTTATCGAGATCATAAAGAGGGCAGTTGAAGTCCTTTGGACTCTGCCATTATAGCCAGACCTTCTTGCACAGGGTCTGGTATTTCATCCTACAAGAAGTTTAACACGTTTGACTGTTAAATGCCACTCTATAAAAGATTGTGGGTGATCTTCTTCATTAGTGTCTACTTTGACTAATGCCAGGAAGCCGGCTTCCAGAATCACTTACTATAGAATCTGGAAGGCATAGGTTTCTTGGTATGGATCCAGGGGTTGGCACCCCAGGAACTATGTCAATAGGCAGGATTCCTTCATATGGGATCTGAAATGAAGCTGGCCTTGACTTTTTTATCAAGAGCCAGATCCAGGCCATGTAAATTTCTTTCCCTACAGCCTCTTGCTTCCCACTCTTGGTGCATAGCTTATTCAGGGGGCAACACAGTTTATACCCCCTATCAAGGCACCTCTAAATCCTTAGGATTTAAAATTGGTCTAGTCGGCTTTGTTAAATCAGCCGCTTGAACCTAACGATAAATTCTCTTGGTTCTTTGACAAGAAAGATGATCTTTTTTGCTTGCCATTTCTTCTGCTAGAAGAGTATTGGAACTAACGGCTCTGTCTTGTAAGAGCCATATTTCATCATGCATAAGGATGAGGTGGTTTGATGTCCTCATCCTGAATTCTTACCAAAAGTGGTAACAGGCTTTCATTTAAACCAAGATATTATTCCTTTGTTCTCTCCAGAAGCTTTAATCTGGGGAAGAGAAAGCACTACAGTCTCTTGATGTAGTAAGAGCGATCAGAATCTATTTAAGGACGACTGCTCAGGTTCGCAAAACACAGGTTTTGTTTGTACTGCCAGAGGGTCCAAGATATGGATAGGCAGCGTCAAGATCCACTATTTTCCAAATGGATTTGTCAAGTGATTGATCAAGCTTCAGCTTAAAGATAAACATTTTCCTTCTTATATTATGAGCACATTCATCTAGGGCGATTAGTGCCTCTTGGGTGGTGCATCATCAGGCCTCTGGCTCAAATCTGTAAGACTGCAACATTGGTCTTTGGTTCAGACGTTTATCTGATTTTTTTTTTCAAATCGATATTAAAGGCCATATGCGATATTAAAGGAGATTGCCTTTGGGCACAGCATACACTGCAGGCTGCAGTATGAGTCCTCTGGCCTCCTGTTTAGTGATTCTGTCTCCCCCTCCTTCAGTTGCCATTGCTATGGGACATCCCACATAGTTATTACTATGGCTCTGTGTCCCCTGATGTAAGAAAATAAAATAGGATTTTTAAAACGGCTTACCTGTAAAATCCTTTTCTTTGATGTACCTCAGGGAACACAGTGGTCCCTCCCTTCTTCTTATACACTTTGGCTACAAAACTGAGGACTCCCAGTAATGGGAGGGGTTATATGGGGGAAGTTCACGCCTTAAGGGGCATGCCAGTGTCCAGCACCTAATATGCCAATCTAACCCACATAGTTATTACTATGGCTCTGTGTCCCCTGATAAGCTGTTTTAAAAACCTATTTTTCGGGAGCAGTGATTTTAATAATGCTTAAAGTGAAACAATAAAAGTGAAATATTCCTTAAAATTTCGTACCGGGGGGTGTGTATAGTATGCCTGTAAAAGGGCACATGTCTCCTGTGCTTAGAACTGTCCCTGCACAAAGTGTCATTTCTGCAGGAAAAAGTCATTTAAAAGCACTCGCGGCTATAATGAATTGTCGGCTCTCTATAATACAGATAACCGTCATTGATAAAAAAAAAAATCAATTACCAGGCACTTCAGGTATAGTATGGATATTAAAGGTAACTCCACTCCAAATTTAAAAAAAAAGGGGTGGAGTTCCCCCCAAAAATCTATACCAGACCCTTTATCCGAGCACGCAACCTGGCAGGCCGCAGGAAAAGAGGGGGGAACGAGAGAGCGCCCCCCCCTCCTGAACCATACCAGGCCACATGCCCTCAACATTGGGAGGATGCTTTGGGGGTCTGTGACCCCTCAAAGCACCATGTCCCCATGTTGATGGGGACAAGGGCCTCATCTCCACAACCCTGGCCGGTGGTTGTGCGGTTCTGCAGGCGGGGGGGCTTATCAGAATCTGGAAGCCCCCTTTAACAAGGGGACCCCCAGTTCCCGCCCTCCATTTGAAATGGTAAGGGGGTACATTGTATCCATACCATTTCACAAAGAAAGTGTAAATAAATGTTAAAAAGCACACACACACACACACACACCATTGGGTAAAGTTCTTTATTAAATATAATAAAAAATAAAAAAAAGATTCTTGCGGTGGTAATCCACTCTTGCTATCCAGCGATGGATGATCATCTCTCCGGGGTCCAGCGATGGGTGATCTGATCCAGCGTTGGGTGATCTCTCCCTCCAGCGCAGCGCATCCATCCTGTCTCCACCAGAGACACTGCGGGAATCCAGGCAGCCTGACACTTCTTAGCTGAGGAGGACGGGGCCACCCATCACCTGACCCCGCCCCCCTCTGATGCAAGGAGAAACTGTGCTTCCCCAGTGAAGTAAACTAAACATAGGGTTACCCAGGCTATTATCTATAGTAAAATCGAAGCAACTATTTAGGATAAAGTTCCTAAACCTCTCAAAATCTGGCAACCATGGGTGAACCATTTTTTTCCCCCAGGCTTTGAGTCCCTCCTGGTACCCTGAGACAAGATTCTTCCCGACTACCACAGCTTATAGCAATGGAAGTGTTCAGTGTGACTTCTAGTGAGCAGAGATACAAAATGCACCTTTTCCAAACTAGATACGCAATATCGGACCAAATGGCACCATCTAGTTGTTAAGGGTGATGACCATAAAAACTAGAAATGTTGACATCTAGTGGATAAATAAAATAAAATGGCAATAAAGCCATACAAATTGGATAAATGGCAGTTAAGAGTAAATTCTACATTGTGTCCCAGAGGCGTTTAAAGTCAGTCATTCATGAATCCATCTGGATTCTGCCTGAGTTTAATAATTTTGTTGTCACCCCTCCAATGTGGTTTAAACTTTTTCTACACCACAAACTAACGAGGAGGGATCTTTATTGTGAACCTGAGCATAGCGCCTAGATAGGCTATGTTTCGGAAACCATTCTTTGTTTTGTATGTGCTCTCTCTCAGCCTTTTCCATAACGGTCTTTTGGTCCTCCCCACATACTGGATAATTGATTATGTCGACTACAAAAATAAGTTGACGTACGTGCAGGGCGTCGATGTGTCACAGTGCTCAGTGTCTCCCGCTCTCCTCCGTGCTGCCGTCCCCCTCTTCATGCATCTGTCCCCCTCTGTGCCGCTGTCCCCCTCTCTTCTCCCCCTCTGTGCATCTGTCCCCCTCCGTACCGCCGCCCCCTCTCTCTTCTCTTCTCCCCCTCTGTACATCTGTCCCCCTCCGTGCAGCCATTTCCCTCTCTTCTCCCCCTCCGTACTGCCGCCCCCTCTCTCTTCTCTTCTCCCCCGCCGTGCTGCTGCCCCCTCTCTCTAATCTTCTCCCCCTCCGTGCTGCCGCCCCTCTCTCTCTTCTCTTCTCCCCCTCCCGTACTGCCGCCCCCCTCTCTGTTCTCTTCTCCCCCTCCCGTGCTGCCGCCCCCCCCCCCCCCCCTCGGTATCTCAGGATGGACAGCGGAGGTAGAAGCCGGTAAACCCGGCTCCTTAGTTTTCAGAATGGACAGAGTCAGTAACCACTGACTCTGTCCATTCACATAACTGAAACATTGTAACCTCCTGTGATTACAATGTCTCAGTTAATGAATGCAGAGAAGCCGCTGTCTCCTCTCCATTCATTATCAGTGCAGCAGAGGCTTCAGAGAAAGGGACTGGGGAATCTCTGTCCCCAGTCCCTTTCCCTGTCTCAAATGGGAAAGTCAGAGGTCTGTTAAGACCCCTGATTACTCACCATAGCCCCCCCCCCCCCCCCCAACAGGGCTGATAAAAAATCATTGCAATGAATAATAAAACATTTTTTTTTAAATAATAATAAAAAAATAAAACAAAACACACTGACACTGTCCCCCCACACCATCCCCTTTAAAAAAGAAAACATTGCAAAAAATAAATTATAAACATTCATGAACTTCTGAACAGAAAATATAAAGTTAAGATAAAAGAATATGAATATATATATATATATATATATATATATATATATATATATATATATATATATATATATATTCTGTTATCTTAAATTTACAAAAAATAAATACATAAAAAAAAGGTAAGAATATAAGTACATACTTGTATATAATATATATGTATGTACTAGTTATATTCTTTTATCTTTTTTTTTTTTTTTTTTATGTACTTATCATTTTTTGTAAGGTTATCCAAAGGATTAATTAGCTAATCAAAAAAAAAACACTAGATTCATAAAAAAATAAAATAAAATAATAATCGGATAGTCGTTGACTAATCGAAAAAATAATCGATAGATTAGTCGACAGACAAATTAATCCTTAGTTGCAGCTCTAAACCACACCCTCAGTCTTGCATGATAAGAAATCTTAAATTACATATTCTTTTCCTTACTATAGATTTGAATCAAGTTTTCATTTTTTTCTTCTTTTCTATGTCTACAGGTGTAGCCATTTTTACATGTGTAATAACCTTTTCCCTCAAAGAAAATTTAGGTTTAGATGGAGGACCAAGCACATTCTTAGCAATCCAGTCTCTGAGAGTGGGTGCTCTCTTATATGTGAATCTTGGCATTTCTGGTAAAATTGTTCTTGTACTGCTTTTATTATGTTCCAGTGGTTCTTTAAAATTCACTCAACCTATTTATGTTGGATATTGTTAAGAGGGGGGAATTTGGGACTTTAAACGAGGCACAAATGTACTTCCATCCCTGATTCAGGTAAATAATAAAGGAGTGTGGGACTTTAAATTAGGCAATTGACTTGTGGAGGTAGAATGGTTGGTAAACATTGTTTGTGTAACAATATTATGGAACAAGTAAAGTATGTATGTGTGTATGTATGTGTATATGTATGTATGTGTGTATATATATATATATATATATATATACATACACATGGCATGAGCATGATGGATACATATGTTTCAGCTTGACAACACATAAGAAGAATTGAATATTGATAAAAAGGTATAAATACAAATGTGTAACATGTCATAGAGACAGCATTTGGCAATGAGGTGAAAAATATCAATCTTGAGCATGATTAATTGTGGCTATAATGCAAGATATTTCATATTAACAGGCATTAGTACACCATATGTAACAGAGCTGCTGTAGATACACAATCACTATGCAGGTAGCACACACTGCTCATTCATTGGATACACAGACAACACTATATTTGCTTGCTATATTTGCTATATCTGTTGCATATGGTGTACCAATGCCTGTTAATGGGAAATATCTTGTATTCTATCCACAATTATGCTCAAGATTGATATTTTTCACCTTATTGCCAAATGCCATCTCTGACATGTTACATATTTGTATTTATACCTTTTTATTAATATTCAATACTTCTCATGTGTTGTCAAGCTGAAACATATGTATCCATCATGTTCATGCCATGTGTGTATGTATATGTATATGTATATATCTATATATATATATATATATATATATATATATATATATATATATATATATATATATATAATTATGAAAATACTTTACTTGGTCCATAGTGTTGTTACAAATAATGTTTGCCAACCATTCTACCTCCACAAGTCGATTGCCTAATTTAACCACTTAAGCCCCGAACCCCCTTTTTGCTATTTGGCACTGCATCTCTTTAACTGAGAATTGTGAGGTCATGCGACGTGGCTCCCAAACAAAATTGGTGTCCTTTTTTTCCCCACAAAGCTTTCTTTTGGTGGTATTTGATCACCTCTGCGGTTTTTATTTTTTGCGCTATAAATAAAAATAGAGTGACCAATTTTGAAAAAAAATTTTTTTACTTTTTGCTATAATAAATATCCCCCAAAAATGTATAATTTTTTTTCCCTCAGTTTAGGCCGATACGTATTCTTCTACATATTTTTTGTAAAAAAAAATCGCAATTAGCGATTATTGATTGGTTTGTGCAAAAATTATAGCGTTTACAAAATAGGGGATCGTTTTATAGCATTTTTATTAATATTTTTTTTTTTGTGACTGCTACATTATGGCGGACACATCGGACATTTTTGACACATTTTTGGGACCATTGTCATTTATACAGCAATCAGTGCTATTTAAATGCACTGATTCCTGTGTAAATGACACTGGCAGTGAAGGAGTTAACCACTAGGGGGCGGAGAGGGGTTATGTGTGACGTGTGTTTTTTTTTTTTTACTGTTGGGGCGTGGCTTGGCATGTGACGTCACTGATCGTCTTCCCCTATAACAGGGAACAGACAATCGGTGACATCCACACTAGGAAGCACGGGGAGAGGTTTGTTTACACAGACCTTTCCTCGTTCTTCAGCTCTGTGACCCGATCGCGGGACACCAGTGGCGATTGGGTCCGTGCGACCCACGGCTGGGCACTTAAAGGGCAATGTACCTGTGCGTTGATGTGCCCAGCCATGCCATTCTGCTGATGTAAATGTGCAGGAGGCGGTCCTTAAGCGGTTAAAGTCCCACACTCCTTTCTTATTTATGTTGGATGTTTTAGTCCATTACCAAGGGGATAGTATTTTTCTGTTGTACATTTATGGAATACTGAATTTGTTTCTCTCTCTCCATTTATGCTACTTCTTGTATCTTCTGTTGAATAAACTCTGGTTTACATCCCTTTTGTATAAATCTATTTCCAATCCAGTTTGGCCTGTTCTCCAAACTCTTTATCTCTTGTACAATTTCTCCTTAATCAAGTTAATTGGCCTTTCAGTATATTTGTGAGCTCAGGTGCATGGTGGCAACTTTCCATTGGTAGATAGCTATTTCTGTCTACCAGTTTGAAGTATGTCTGCGTAACACATTTTCTTCCCGCAATCCTTATTTCTAATGGAGTTCTTCTCTAATTATTTCCCAGGAGAAATTTATATTTTTAGTATTTCATTTTAAATTGAAATAGTAGTTAATTTTCATCTCCAGCCCATTTGACAATCAGATCATTGATGAATCTTTTATACAGTAGTAATTGTTGTGGTTTCTCTTTATACAGGGCATCCTCCTCCCATTCTGCCATATACAAATTGGCTACACTGAGCGCATATTTAGCACCAATTGCTATCCCCCGTGTCTGCTTGAAGAAGGTCTTCTTGTACTAATAGTAGTAGTTATTTTCCAAACTATTTTGAAGAAAGTTTAACAGAAAGCGTCTTTGTATACATTTCAGTCCACTGAGTTCTCTTAAAGCCCATTTTGTTCCTTGTATGGTGTATAACTAAGGACTTCTGCGCTCTATGGGTAAAATAGAAGAGGACGAGAGCAGCGAGTGAAGAAAGCAGCAATCACTAAATGAGTTGGCTCTCACTAGTAGAAGCAGATAAAAAAAGGTGTGATGCGCTAATTTCAAAAAATTAAAAATAGCCACAATAGAAACCAATAGTGTGCAAATACATTCAAGATTGGAGGAAATTATTTAAAGTGCAACCATGCATAAATATATCAAAAGGTGACTTTGTGCATCATATATATAAGGGTATGCTTAAATAAATCAAAATTATGCTGCAATAGATCGCAGGGTGACTATGTGCACAAAAAAAAATCATAAATTTACCATAAATATCAAAATTCATACACAAAAACATGTAAAAATAATTAAATGTGTAAAAATTAAACCATATAGTGACAGATGATACTGTGAACAATAAAACAAACTCTTGATCCAAGTGACAACCGTGAATCGCATTAAAGTGTCCCATACCCAATCAGATCAAATAGTGCAATTCGGTAAGCACACTGAATTAAACGTGCAACGTGCTGGGCCAACAATCCTTCAGTGATGATCCGTGCAAATGATGCTAATCCTATGCAATTACCTCACCGCTGTAGGTAAAACAGTGAAAATAGTACTGGACGCCCAGGTAGCAAGGGATGATCACAGGGATGGCTGTACAGCAGGCTCTTTTGGAGACTTCTCTAACTTGTTGCTTGTATGGCTTCCTCATGATTGATGATGGTGTATAGGGATGAAACATCCGCTGTTATCAAATACACCGGGCCAATATTTAACTGAACAGTGTCCAGCAGCTGGATAAGATGTTTTGTATCCCTCAGATAGGACTGAGTTTTAAATACCACAGACTGCAGAAACCAATCTATGTACTCTCCAACTCTTGCTCCCACAGAGTCAATCCTGTTCACAATGGGGTATTTACTCTGTCCTTGTGAATTTTTCCGGGAGTCTGTAGATCACTGAAATTTTACATGTATCAGGCTGAAGGTATCTTCCTTCGCTTTTGTTCAATATCCCTTCTCAATCACTTCAATTCCTTCTTATATCTTAAGGTTGGATTACTCAACAACCTTTGAATAAGTGTTTTCATCCTGCAGTTGTCGGTTGAGTTCTTATTTGTATGATTCTTTAGACTGTACCATTATTGCACCTCCCGTTTCCGCAGGCCTTATCACTATATCTTTTCTTTCCTCTGATTTCTTAATTCCATTTTTAGATCACCTGGATCGTAGACTTTCTTAATTTTAAGATCATGAAAATCACTTAAAACCATTCTCCAAAACGCATCCACGTCTCTTATTTCCAGGCGGAGGGTTGAAGAGAGATTTGTTTTTAAGAGTGCTATTAGGGATGAGCTTGGTGTTCGAGTCGAACGCATGTTCAACTAAAACACCGGCTGTTCGCTCGTTTTGGCGAAGCCAGAACTCTGTGGGCCGTTCGCTCCAAATTCGTGTGGCGCTCCCGGCCCACATTGCTGGCTCATGATTGGCCAAGCATACACTGTGACCCCGCATGCTTGGCCAATCACAGCGCCGGCAGCAAGGAGAGCCATGATTGGCCACAGGCAGGATGCCTGTGGCCAATCAAAGCTCAGGCTGTGTAGTACACGTTCCACACTATGTAAGGCCGCCAGCACGGCGGCCTTGTGTAGTGTTCCGGCGTCTGCAGGAGTTAGAGGGTGTTGTCTGTGTACCTTCAGCGCAGTATACACCTGTATCTACCTATATAGCTATATAGCTCTTCTGTAATTGAGCTATCAGCCATCTGCAGGAGTTTCTGGGTGTTGTCTGTGTGCCCTAAGCGCAGTATACAAATGTATCTACCTATATTGCTCTTCTCTAATTGAGCCATCTGCAGGAGCTAGTTGGTGTTGTGTGCCTCCAGCACAGCACAGTATACACCGGTATCTACCCTTTAATTCCTGTTCTATAATAAAGGCATCTGCAGGAGTTGGTGGGTGTTGTGTGCCTCCAGCACAGCACAGTATACACCTGTATCTACCCTTTATTGCTAGTGTTCTATAATAAAGGCATCTGCAGGAGTTAGTGGGTGTTGTGTGCCTCCAGCACAATATACACTACCCAATTGCTGGTTTTCCCATCTCCTTTCAGGTCATCACCATGTCTGGAAGGCCAACAAGGAGAGGCAGACAGGCACGAGCCAATAAAAGAGGGCAAGCAGGCTCTTTGTCTAGAGACAACAGTGCTGGTCATGGACGTGGTGCATCGTCATCAGCACGTGGCCATGGGACATGCTTATCCTTATTTTCGGCAGCTGGACGTGTTGAGCCGCATCATGCTGAAGACTTGGTAGAGTGGATGACCAAGCCCTCTTCATCCTCCTCATCCTCTCTCACCCAGGCTCAGGGTACTAGCAAAGCAGCTGCCAACGCATCCTCTTCCCTTGTCTCAATGTCATCATCAGTGACTCCTTCCCTAGACCCACCACGTCCTCCTGAGGAGTCTCCTGAAATCTTTGAGCACAGTGTTGGGTACATGCTCTAGGAGGATGATGATACTCAGCTAGAGGAAGGCAGTAGCATGAGCGCAGAGAGAGGGGATGCTCAAGAAGGACAGCAATCTAGCAGTCATGTTCCACAAGCTGCAGCATACTGCCAGGTTTGCTCCAGTGATGAAAAGGTAGGGGATGATGAGAGCACTGACTCCACGTGGGTGCCTGGTAGGAGAGAGGAGGAGGAGGAGGCACATCTCCAACGAGGCAGGATGCCCTCCGGGGGCCAGCTTAGGGGCAGAACACCGACTGAATAACACCGCAGAGCTCCACCTGTGCAGGGCACTGCCTCTGCGTTATTCTAAAAGTTCTTTGGTGTGGGCCTTTTTTTGAGACGAGTGCATCAGATCACACCACTGCTATTTGCAACATATGTCTCAAGCTTATCTCACGTGGCCAAAACATCACCCGCTTGGGCACCACATGCTTGACCAGACATATGTTGACCTGCCATGCAGCTCGTTTGCAAGCTTACCTCAAAGACCCACACCAAAGAACAAAGCAGACCTCTCCTTGCTCCTCATCAGCTGGGATCTCCAACCCCACTAGACCTTCAGTCCTCTCTGAAACCTGCAATGAGAGGAATGAAGGTGTAGAATTAGGTGTGTCACAGCCAAGTACTTGCGGGCACTCTGCTAGCAGTACACCCACGTCCGATTGTAGCAGGCAAATTTCCCTGCCCCAGCTGCTGGACCGTAGAAAGAAGTTCACTCCCAGCCATCCACATGCCCAGCGGTTGAATGCTAGCTTGGCTAAATTGCTAGCATTTCAACTGCTGCCTTTTCAGTTGGTAGACTCGGCCCCCTTCCGTGAGTTTGTGCAATGTGTGGTTCCTCAGTGACAGGTCCCCAAACGCCACTTTTTCTCACGGAATGCGATTTTGGCTCTCTACCGGCATGTGGAAGGCAATGTCCTTGCCTTGCTGGACAGGGAGGTCAGCGGTAAGGTGCATATTACCGCTGACTCATGGTCCAGCAGGCATGGACAGGGACGTTACCTGTCTTTCACGGCCCATTGAGTCACTCTTCTGGCAGCTGGAAAGGATGCAGGACAAGGTGCAGTAGTGTTGGAGGTTGTTCCACCACCACGTCTCCAAAATTCTACTACTGGTTGTGACACAGCTCTCTCCTCCACCCCCTCCTCTTCTTCTTCCTCCATGGCCTCTTCCAGTGCTCTGTCTTCTGAACCAGCGGTGCTCCGTAGGCGTTCAAGGGGCTACGCAAGTACGCAGGTAAAATGATGCCATGCCGTGCTTACGCTGGTTTGTTTGGGGGACAGGAACCAAACTGGGGCAGATATTTTGTCAGCTCTGCAGGGGCAGGCCGAGAGGTGGTTGACGCCACGCCAGCTTAAGCCAGGAATGGTGGTTTGTGACAATGGCACCAACCTCCTCTCCGCCCTCCGACAGGGACAACTGACCCATGTGCCCTGTGTGGCTCACGTCCTTAACCTGGTGGTGCAGCGGTTCTTGGGCAGGTACCTGGGCTTACAGGATGTCCTGAAGCAGACCAGGAAAGTCTGTGTGCATTTCTGCCGATCATTTAATGCCTGTGCTCGGCTGCCTGAGCTCCAAAAGGAGTTTAACCTGCCCAAGAACCACCTTATATGTGACATGCCCACCAGGTGGAACTCAACGTTGGCCATGCTGCAGCGGCTGCACACGCAGCAGAGGGCCATCAATGAGTACCTGTGCAACTACGGCACCAGGACAGGGTCAGGGAAGCTCAGTTTTTTCTCACCACGCCAGTGGGGCATGATCAGGGATGCATGCACTGTCCTGTCACCGTTTGAGGAGGCCACAAGGATGGTTAGCAGTGACAGTGCATGCATCAGTGACACTGTACCTCTTGTCCACCTGTTGGAGATTACGCTGCATGGAATAATGGACAGGGCACTTGAGGCAGAACAGAGGCAGGAGGAGGACTTCCTTGCCTCTCAAGGTCACCTTTAGCCAGGCAGTGTTCCTGCTGTCCCACCCATCACACAGGAAGAGGAGGAGGAGGAGGAGGAGGAGGATTGTGTCAGCATGGAGGTGGAGCCTGGCACTCAGCATCAGCAGCAGCAGTCTTGTAGGGATGATTTACAGTCTGAAGAAACTGTGGACTTGTACGTGGCTGGGAGGAGGTAGCTGCGGATCATGTTCTCCTTAGTGACCCAGAGGACTCCAGACTGAACGCCTCAGCTAACCTACGCTGCATGGCCTCCCTGATCCTGCAAAGCCTGGGAAGGATCCTCGTATTCTTCGGATCAAGGAGAGGGACCATTACTGGTTGGCCACTCTCCTTGATCCACGGTACAAGGGTAAGGTTGCAGACCTTATCTTGCCATTGCAGAGGAAGCAGAGGATGAGACATCTCCGGGAGGCCTTGCAGAAAGGTCTGTGCAACGCGTTCCCAGAGACTGGGAGGTTACAAACTCCTGGTCCTGGACAATGTGTTGCTGAGGCATCGGTCAGAAGGAGCGGTGGAGAAGGTGAGCGTCTGACTGATGCATTCAGACAATTTTTTAGTCCGCAGCCCCAAGGTATGATCGGTTCCAGCAACCATCGCCAGCGTCTGATTTACATGGTGCAGCCGAAAATCCTCTGGCTTACTGGGTCTTGAGGATGGATCACTGGCCAGAGCTTGCACAGTATGCAATTGAGCTACTGGTCTGTCCTGCATCCAGCGTTCTTTCGTAACGTACCTTCAGTACTGCTAGTGGTTTGTTACCGATCACAGGGTGCGCCTGTCCACCGACTTGGCTGATCGTCTGACCTTCATTAAGATGAATCCGTCTTGGATCACCCACAGCTACCAAGCACCTGAAGCTAATGTAACCAAATAATTTTTTTTGAAATATCACATCCCTTCAAGACTGCCTATGCTGATGCCTCTTCCTCGTCCGCTTATATCTTGGAAGAACATTTTTGGTTCTGGGTGATGCCACCAGCCCAATTTTTCAGCCCCTGTTTAACAGAGGCATGTAATTAAAATTTTTGATGCAATGCTTTGCAGCAGGGCTCATTCCTGCACTACAACTAGAGTATCTGGGAGAGGTTGCAGTGCCTAAGACCCAATTATTCAGCCCCTGTTTAAAAGGGACATGTAATTACAATTGTTGATATAATATTTCACAGCAGGGCCTGTTCCTGTGCCCACCGATAGTAACTGTGAGGACTTATAGTGTTGTGGCACCAGCACCACCACAACCAAAGGCCCAATTTTTCGACCACTGTTCAACAATGGCATGTAATTACAATTCTTGTTATAATCGTTCACAGCAGGGCGCTCCAGCGCCCACCAAGAGTCATTTTGAGGGCTTACAATGTTGTGGCAACACCAACACCTTGCTCCGCCATTTCTGCAGAGCATATAGGGCAGACCCCTACTTTCAAACATCCAACTTACAAACGTCTCCTACTTGCAAACAGGAGGAGACAACAGGAAGTGAGATGAAAAAAGACGTACGGCAAAAAAATTATACAGGGGTGATAACCCCTCCCTATGTTTTCCAAAAAGATTCAAAATAGATTTTTTGACTGGAGCTACACTTTAAAAATGTACTAGTTCAAAATTACAAACAGATTATACTTAACACCACAAACCTACACAGTCCCTGTCTTGTTTGCATTAAAAACGCAAGCAGTTTGAAATGACTTTTTTTTCCGTTAAATGTAATTTAGTGCAGGGACTGTTCTAAACACAGGAGACACGTGCCACTTCACAGGCATACTATAGACACCCCCCATCAGTGGATGTCTATAGCTCTCATCGGTCTTTTTCTGTCCGGAATTCTGATCGTGTGCACGCGGCATAAGTGCTATATACAATATCCTCACTTAAATTGTTCTTCTTTAGTAGATTTTCTCCCGGGTTTACTCCTCATAATGAACTACTACATTATGAAGTTTCCTTTATGATGTGAACATTATATGTAGGGACCTGCTTGGAGATATTGGCGTTATTCGTGGAAATCATGTCCTGAGTGGAGACCCCAGGAATTGGAGTCTGTTGTCTGGATCTTGGAGATCCTTATTGTGTAACAAACTTGACTGGACCTGTAGGGGTCTTTGCCTGAGGTGAGCGGCTAGGTTAAACCACAAGCGCACTACGGATGGTGGAAACTTTGTTGTTGATATGGATTCACTGGATTCTAGTTTGCGTCAAACAAGCACTTTATTTATGAACTTTCTTTATCCTTGTCATATATCACTTTGAAGATTTCAGCACTTTATGGACTCTTTGTTCAAGCACTTTATATATTAGTCACTATTTATACTGTAGCACCTTTTGGTGTGTGTTTAAGTATGTATTTGATGCACTGTCATTTTTGTGTTTATGAACATAATTAGTTGAAGATTATTATATTATGATTCATTGAGTGAGCGCCACATTCACTTTTATTCAAATTGACACTGTGTGGGAGCACTTATCCATGTTGGCAACTACTCAGTCTTATCTAAATTTATAGCCACTTGGTTTACGCATTAGTATATCCAATTAATCCCATGGATAGGAAGGTCTATCCACCCTTCCGAAACACCATGACCAGGCCTGTAAGTTGTCTCTTGGTCTCACCATGCTGGGTATGTGGGCCTACCCTGTTGGTGGCAGCTAGGGGGCACTTACGGCATGCTCTGCCTGTGACTTTATTAGTTGTAGTGGTGCTGGATTTGCATGTGGGCATGAGCAGCACCATCTTTGCTGAGGCGCTGGTGCATAACCAGTAACCTGCCCAACATATGGCCAACATCTTTTGGTTTTTGATTGGGGAAAAGTGCCCACCTAGGAGGTGGACCTAATTTGCTTTGATGTCGGTATTAAATCGACACTACCCCAAGGTGTCACTATCTGTCTGGAAAGTCCCGGTGGAAGACACAGCATTGGCCGCTCTGGCACGTGCCTGTGTGTACTGGTACATGTGCACGGCACTCGGCGCCAAATGCCCTTCTTAAACTGGGGATGCACGCAGGATCCATGCTTTCTGATCTGCAGCTCCCTCGGCTTGCCTCTGAGTTTGAACCTGCCTGCTCCTCTAATACCTTGCTGCCCCCGGTTGTTGACCCGGCCTGTGACCTGACCTGTCTGCCTAGCTCCTGCTCCAGCATAACCTGTCTGTACATTAACCAGCCTGCCTGCTTCCACTAGAAACCACAAATCCCTGAACTGTGTACAGGAAGGACTATTTGAGCCAACTTCTGGGTGTGGATATTGGGTGCTCCATCTTCCAGCCTGTCTGCTGTTCGAACCTTCCTTCTGGTTGGTCGTCTCCTCTACAGCATCTGGGACCCTGGAGCCGTCCTTCCAGCAACTAACTTGCCAGGCTTTCATACCACTCTGCACTGCGTGTGTATTTTCTTAGCTATAGGGTAGGTATAAAACGAGTTTAAACCACCCATAAAATTGACTCCATGTCTGTGCCTTAGATATTTCTCCATATTAATTTCTATATTTTTGACCTAATAGATACTGTATTTAATTTTTTTAAATGCAATATTGGGTTTGGTATTTATATAGCATGTATACATCTGACATGTCTTTTTGTATGCAATAACACTAGCATTGTGTTTGTCCCTCACTGATTATATTGTTTACATACACATTAAATATGCACTATTAAACAAGGCATTCATATACATCAAAGCATATTAGATTTTCATAAACTGACTGTCTAATCATGCACTCATAATTACATATTTTGTTAGCTAGAATGTTTAATTGTATATCTTTATTTAGCAATCCAGTTCTGCAAAACAGAGTTGTAGTTAAAACCATAGCTACAATTTGTGCTTATCTAATGAATTACGCATTCTTTCCTGTCCATTGCACTAAAGTCGATAACAGCCATTTCTTTCAATAGAAATACATTTTGATGAAAACTAATTGCACTAGAGTGACCAATAGGGTCTTGTATCCATGACTACATAATGCCTGCACTGAACAGTCAGGCTGTTTTGACATATTGGATGCTAAGCTCCTACAAATTGCTTGCTTCTCAGGTGTTTCTGCTTAGGCATCCTAACAAAGTATTAGAAAATAACATACGTTTTAATTACAATGGATTTCCCATTAGCTTTCAATAATCTAGCATCCAGAATAAAACCTAGATATGATTGTGATGGGGTCCTGTGGTGTTTGATCATGTATTATTTTATTTTCAAGAATGGTAATGAAGTACAGCCTACAATCACTCCATAGTAGGTGCTGTAGGATTCAAAACTTCTGCCAAGATTTTAGTGCTCTCTGTATCCTCAATGGGGAGAGATGCCCTTGCGTCATAATTCTTTGGCACTAGGAAACCCAACAGAAGTTCCCCTTTTGTCTATTTATCTACTCATAGAATAAAAAATAAAAAAAGAGAGCAGATCCAGACTGATGTGGATACACATGGCTTCTGTACTCTGAATTCTACTCATCGATCACTAATGGAGCCATTCACTAGAGGTCTTTCCCAGCTCGATATGTCAGCTTGCATAGTCCTATTTTGCCTGGTGTAAAATATACCAGCATATTGGGTCTTTTGGATTGATGCAATTTTTATATGCACACTAATATTGCTTCTGTGTAATTCAGATTGTTTATTGCCTTTTATTGATCTGGAATGTGCATTATACAACTGAATGCAGTCAATGGGGTTTAAATCCACTGCAAGTACACTTGGAATTGCAGTCGCTGTAGATCTGAGGGAGGCATGCAAGGAAATAAAAAACAGCATTTTTGCTTACAAAATGAATGGATGATAGAAATCGGCAAAGCATTCCCTCATTTCAAATCTTTCCATTAGATCTACAGTGACTGCAATTCCAAGTGCACTTGCAGTGCACAGTGGATTGCCTTTCGTAAATAAATCCCAAGTATCGTTATCTGGTGCATACTTTTAAATTAAGAAAAAAAAAAAGTTCCAACCTTTCCTCACTCTACCAAAGTAAGAAAAACATTTTTTTTTCGAGTTGTATTAATGCATATCTAATCCACAAAACCACAATTAAGTATATTGTAGCTTACCCTAGGTGAGATGTGGCTTAATTTTGTTTTTCTTTTTTTCAGGATTTTGTCTTTTTTTTTTACTTGGAAACCTTGAGAATAACATACTTCCTGTTCCTGAGTAGCTTCTTAAACTCCACTGTTTTATTCATGGAGTGAGCTATGGCTGCCACCCAGGCTGTACTTCAAACATATCAGCCTTTGTTCATCTCCATTACATGGGGGATGTATGAACTGGTAGTTTACTGGAGGGATATACCATTGTTTTATTCTTCTAGTTCAAATCAGAAGAAGTGACATGGACACTGTCCTTTGCCATCTCTGCAGGTCCCTGGTGTTGGTGGGACTTATAGTTTCACACCAGCATTGCAGCACCAGCCTCAACCTCTGGGGACTACATGCCCCACAAGCCCTAGCTCCTCCCATGAGGCTCTGTCCTCTCCAAGGTTTCACAGCAGTCACTTCCTCTGTTTTACCAGTAGTGGGTGAGAAATTCCTCTGTTTCCGCACAGTCTTGAAGCATTCAGCATACTTTCTCTCATCTCTCCAAACTCCGCCACTCCTCTGACTCTGCTGACTAGGAAAGGGAGAGCAAGTTTAGGGGTAGTAGCAGCACTGTAAACCAGGGCTACATCTATATATTCTTCAAGCCTGCTCAGTTGGACTGCACAAACTGACATTTTTCTTTTTCTTTTGGGTGCCTTATTTTCAGCCTTCTTGTAGGGGGTCAATTTAAAAAAAAATATACAATCGTTCTGGCTTCTGGTTCCCAGATAGGGGTAAGGCTGATTACTTATGACCAGGATACATTTTTTTCTTTGAGAATTATTGTTAAAATAATGGATATATGCAGGGGTATGGGAGATAACATACCTCCTATAACTTACCTGGTTGAGATAGATTTGATAGGGGAGGTCTTTCTTGCACCTCCAGCCCAAATTGAAGGTGGTGACATGAAGTGCAAGGGCAATAGAAAAGTCTAGGAGTTTAGTGGACAATCCAAGATGTAGATAGTGTTATTCAGGTGCAGTGGCCCACCCAAGATGACGGTGAAGCCAACCTATATACAGGGACATGCATGTTTACGCACACTGTCTCCTGGACACATCATTCAGCAGCACTTTACTGACTCAGCCAAAAATTCCAAGACCTGTGTTGTTATACTTTTTCTTGTGATCTGAAGGGGAAAAAGCTAACTTTTTGCCCTAAGGTGTGCCCCTGGGATTAGCAAACTTTGGGCCTTCAGTTTTGCTGAAACCCCATCATTTCTCTGCCTTTGGGACCCCTGCAATAGAGGATTCAGCATCTATGGGCAAAATGCTGTGTATCTGCCATATTTTGCACCCATGCAGAGCTACCTACTGCACAGTTCTGCTGTCAAGTGCTGGAGAGCCTGTCTTTGAAATATAGCACTGAGAGGCAGGGGAAAAGATCGTACTAGTTTTGCAGATAAGACCAGGGTACCAGCCACAGCAGTCCTTACCCCCACCACCACACTGCAGAACCCTATTTATCTATCCTGCAGCTTTTGTGATCTTTCTGAGATTTTTTTTTGTGTTATATTTGATAGTTTTTATTATATTTTACCAAATGCATGCATTCTCTATATCTACAATATATACCCTTTAACCGGTTCTCGACCGGTGCACGCCAATGTACATTGGCGGAATGGCATGGGCAGGCATATTGGCGTACAGGTACGTCAAATCTTTAATGTCGCCCTGCGCTCGCGTGCCGGTCGGGACCCCCGTGAGTCTGGTCGCGGGTCCCGCAGACTCGATCGCCGCGGGCATACCCATGTGATTGGAGCAGAGATCAGTGTTCACTAAATGAAAAGCCCAGCCCCCAACAGTTAGTAACACACTCCTAGGAACACTTAACCCCTACACTGCCACCCACTGGTTAACCCCTTCACTGCCAGTGTCATTTACACAGGAATAACTGCATTTATATAGCAGTGATTGCTGTATAAATGACAATGGCCCCAAAAATGTTCCATGTGTCCGCCATAATGTCGCAGTCACAATAAAAATTGCTGATCGCCGCCATTCCTAGTAAAATTTTTTTATAAAAATGCCATAAAACGATCCCCTATTTTGTAAACGCTATAACTTTTGCGCAAACCAATCAATAATCGCTTATTACAATTTTTTTTTACCAAAAATATGTAGAAGAATACGTATCGGCCTAAACTGAGGAAAGAAAATTATTTTTTATATATTTTTGGGGGATATTTATTACAACAAAAAGTAAAAAATAATGTGTTTTTTTCAAAATTGTCGCTCTATTTTTGTTTATAGCGCAAAAAATTAAAACCGCAGGGGTGATCAAATACCACCAAAAGAAATCTCTATTTGTGGGAAAAAAAGGATGCCATTTTTGTTTGGGAGCCATGTTGCATGACCGCGCAATTGTCAGTTAAAGCGACGCAGTGTCAAATCGCAAAAAGTGCTCTGGTCTTTGACCAGCAAAATGGTCCGAGGCTGAAGTGGTTAAGAAGCGAAAGTTGCAAAGTATGTTGTTATAACTTGACTTTTTGTTCTAGCTTGTGGTTCAGAAATTCTTCATCTTGTCTGTTTTTGGTTTACTTTCTCATGAAATATACATATGGAAAATGTCTCTAATCGTCTGTCAAGGACAGCACTAGTGAGAGAGGCTCCACCTCCAGAGGCAGGAAACACAGGGAAAAAAAATACATGAAGGGCATCTCCCATCTTTCTTCCCCAGTCTTTGTGTTTCCTCCACCGAAGGATGAGGCTAGATGGAGCTCTGATTTTCCCTCTCCGAACCTAGGACTGCCTAGGGGAGGGAGGGGAGATCAGCAGGTAACTTAGGGCATGGTGGAACATAGATCCCCTAGTCAAGTGGAAAGCAGGCTGGAGGCTGTTTTGTCCTCCAAATCAGCCCAGGGAGGGCTGGACACTTCCCGCGTGGTATTCATGGCAGGGGAATGGTTTCCTCTACTGCCCAGCTGCTGGTCTGACTTGAGTACATGGGGGGCCTGCCATAGGCCTTGAGTTCCCGGCCTTTTGAACGTATGGAAGAGGACGGGGACTTACAACGCATCACTTCTGGGTCTCACGAGGAGCGTGGATGCCGGATCCACGACTGCTCATTTAAATGCAAGCCACAATGTAAAAATGTATATAAAATCAAAAGAGAAGGCCTTCAAAAAATATAAAGTTGAGGAATCATCATCCGCATTCAAACTCTATAAAGAATGCAACAAGAAATGTAAGGGCAGCTATGATAGAATATGAAAGACACATAGCGGAGGAGAGCAAAAAATTTCCCAAGAAATTCTTTAAGTATGTAAACAGTGAAAAAGGGAGGATGGATCATATTGGCCCCATAAAGAATGAGGAAGGACATCTGGTTACAAAGGATGGGGAAATGGCAAAGATATTGAATGTTTTATTTTCCTTTAGTCTAAATGTAACATTAATAAATCACTGGACTGGATGGCTTGCACTTGAGGGTGCTTGGGGAACTCAGTCAAGTATTTGCCAGACCATTGTTCCTAATTTTTACTGACAGTCTTCTGACTAGAATGGTACCAGCAGAGTAGAGAAAAGCCATCCTTGACCCAAAAAGAAACATCCTCCTTTGTAGCTAATCCCTGTATTTGTGCCACAATGGTTTTAAAGTTGGGTGATGTAAAATGTTCTTTGAAGAACATTGTTGTGGGGGCTGGCTGACCAATGTATAGGGCAGCGGCCTTTTTTGCTTCTCTGTCTGCCAGCGCGTTTCCTTTGGAAATTCTGCTGTTATTTGATGAATGTGCCTTTACCTTGATGACCGCTATCCGCTTTGGGAGAAGAATCGCTTGCAAGAGTGCTTTAATTTGCGTAGAGTTAGCAATTGGCTTGTTGTCAGCAGTTTTAAATCCTCTATTTGCCCATATTACGCCATAGTCATGCGTGACCCCAAAAGCGTACCTACTATCTGTGTAGATGTTTACCTCCTGATCTGAGAAAAGTATGCAAGCTCTTGTGAGCGCCTCCAATTCTGCTACCTGTGCCGAGGAGGGTGGTAAAGCTTTTGCTTCCAACACCACATCAGGGAGTTGGACAATGGCGTACCCTGTCAGGAATGTTGCATCAGAGGGGCGGGAGCAGCTGCCGTCTACGAAGACGTCCTGTACTCCTGGTAGGGGAATATCAGTGAGATCTGGGCGAGGGCTGGTTATTGCTGCAACCTGTTCAACACAATTGTGTTTCTGATCAGGGTCTCGTGGCAGCCTGAGCAAAGAATGCAAAAGGCGGACAGTGGGATTACTTGGTGGTGCGTGTTTGAGGGTGAGGTTATCAGTATTCAGAAGTGTGATCTCATACCCACTAAGCCTTTGTGCTGTCATATGCTGCGTGTTCATGTTTTGCAGGAGGTGAGTCACTGAATGAGTAGTGTAGAGAGTCAGCTCATGGCCTAATACTGATTTGTTAGCTTCTTGAACTGCCATTGCACAAGCAGCAAGGTTTTGTAGACAAGATGGCATCCCTTGTACTTGGGTAGGCAACTTTTTTGAGAGATAGGAGACTGGTCGGTACCCGGTTCCATGTTGCTGTGTTAAAACTGCAGCAAAAGAATTTCCCGACACCACACAGTATAATTGAAAAGGTTTGCCATATTCCACCAATCCCAGGGCGGGGGCCTGAGTCAGACTTTTTAACAAGGCCTGAAAAGCATGGAGCCTTTCTGTTGTCCAATCTATTGTCTTTGGGGCGGTGGACAAGGTAGCCTCCCTCAGAATGCCATCATAATATGAACAATCTGGGATCCATTGGCGGCAATATACGATTGCGCCCAAGAATGACAGCAAGGTTGCTTTGTCTCTCGGAGGACTGAGAGCCTGCAGGGCTGCGGCACGTTTGGGGGATACTAGCCTGGTTCCCTCCTTCAGAATGCATCCCAGGTATTCTACCTGACTTTGACACCATTGTATCTTCTTCCGCGATGCTAGGTGGCCAGACCTGGCCAGGTGATGTAACAGAGATGTGGAATCGACCGCACAATCTTCAGCAGATCGACTGCACAGGAGCAAGTCGTCCACATACTGTATTAGTACCGACCCGCGCTCAGCAGTCCATGACTTAATTGTCTCATTAAGGACCATGGAGAAGGCTGCCGGACTGTCCACATACCCCTGCGGTAATCTTGACCAGGTCAACTGCTGCTTTTTCCCCCATCCCCATGAAAATGAAAACATGGGCAATACCCTTTCATCGATCGGGATGCTAAAAAATGCATTTGCCAGGTCCACTACTGTGTAGCAAAGGGAATCAGCAGGTATTTTCAAAAAGATGAAAGAAATATCTGCCACCAAAGGTGGCAGAGGTATAACCTGCTTGTTGACGGCCCTTAGGTCCTGTACAAGCCTCCACTCCCCATTTGCCTTTTTCACAGGGTAGATTGGTGTATTCCAGGGGCTTATAATGTGTTTCAGAATCCCTTTTGCTATGTAATCATCGATTAATGGTGTGATGCCTTCAATTTTTTCGAGTGGCAGGGGGTATTGCTTATGATATTGTACTTTGGCGTCTGGACGCATTTGTGGTGTGTAAGGTGTACAGTTAATAAAACCCACACTCCCTTTGTTTTCTGCCCATATGGCATGTGTTTCTAGAGTGGGTGGTAATGATGCAAAGAGTCCCCTGTAAGTGTGTCTTTTTGGAGCATGTAAATCGCAAAATGGTGAGCTGGCAGTGAGGGAGCCCCCTCTGTCAAATTTAATGGTGATATTCAGTTTTGAGAGTAGGTCCCTCCCCATTAAAGATACTGGACAATCCACAAGGACAGCAAAACTCTGGGTACATAGTTCCTGCCCTTCTGGAGTAGCCACGGGCAATGGTGGAGTGATGGGGTGGGTAATTGATGTCCCATTTATACCAATAGAGTTTCCCTCAGTACAGTGCGGTGTGTCATATATGGCATCATTCAAACTACTGAATGTAGCCCCTGAATCTAATAATAGACATATCAGGTGATTGTCTACCCGCAATAGTACCTGCGGAAGACTTTTCCACGATGGATTGTAACACACAAGGCTGAGGGACGGGACATTCTCTTGGCATCCCTATTGTGGGGTCCGCCGAGCGGATGGCCACTGCATCGGGATGCGTGGGGGTGGTCTATGAGGCTGAGGCTGGTATTGGGGTTGTGGTGGGTGAGGATACCTGATATCCTGAAGGCGATGTGGGGCTGATATAGCTATGAAGGTTAACCCTCAGTACTCGGTATAGGAAACCCCTCCTCGTGGTAGGATATACTCCCCTTGCACCAAGTCGGTATGAGAACCCAGTTGGTCTAGTGGTAAGCAGGATCCACGTCCTGTCAACACTAAGGAACAGTAAACCAAAGGTGCAATGTGGGCAGGCGGGCGCTATCTCACTACAATCGGGTTCCTGATTTATGTTGTTCATTTAGTGCATATATGTGTAATGCCTTAATAAAACCTTTCAAATCAATACAATACTTTACATTCAGTTGTCATACATATATATATCATACACTTATCTCTAATTCTCTATACACCCTAAATACTTACGGTGGTACCTAAAAGAAAAACAAGCAAAAATCTTATATATATATATATATATACAATGGCCAAATAAAGTTACATTATATCAACATGTTATTATAAGTGCACTTTCCAATATTTCCCCAAAAAGATTGGGCGTCCACTCAGCCACTCCTTATACTGCGGGCGTATCCTATACTTCCCGAGTTTTAAACACACATATATATATATATATATACCTCTACTCAATACAGTCAGACCAGCCTAGTCAGACTACTCAAAAAAAACCAAAATACCTGCGAGCCCCTCTAACCTTCCAAGGGGCCAGCCTAGCCCGTTGCGAAGGCACAGTTATGTAAGTGGGTGGATATACAAGGTTATTTGAACAAGGCAAGCACCAACACCAGTTACCAAAAATAGGTAAAAAGGAGCAGAATGTGTCTTACCTGTTCAAACAAACGCCACACCCCACTTCTTGGTACCAAAACTGTTAGGTTGCCCGTCTTCTCCTTGTGGCCTAGGCTCTTAGAGATGGCTCAGTGGAGGTCCTCGCCGGCGGATAACCAATGACTCATACAGACACAATTGGTATGCTGAAATGGTTACAACTCTTTAATACTGGACTCGCTGTTTTATACTATTTTTACAAAACTCTGCCCCAATTTTGGGGGCCAATCAAAATGATACACATAAATGTTCATTAGCATATTATTCGTCAATGTCTTGTGACCTTAATTTTAACCTCTGTATTTCAAACTATTACAGTTCAATAATTCCTTACTTTCTGTTACCGTCTGCTGACCATGATGTGCCAGCCACAACTTCCTAAAAACCAAATCTAGCCTTTTCATACCCAGTAACAGTGTACAGAGATGAAAACCACAAACAGATGCTTCCTAAGATGAAGACATTTAACAGAAATAGATAGACATGGCAATGAGATAATTCAGTTATTAAGCAATACTGTCATGAGATAACTTCTCTAAAATGTACCAAGAAAGTTTCTTTCAATCACTAAGCAGATAAGCAATCCTGAACTTATATCTTCAGGGTGAAAGCAATAATCAGAATCAACAATCAATAATGCAATGTATTATGGAATCTCCTTACAGTACCAATATTTAAAAGGGCCCAAAATACATCCCTGGGAATTACAGACCAGCTGACCTAGCATCAATAGTATGCAAGCTCTTGGAGGGGATAAGGGACTATATACAAGATTTTAGTAAGGAAAACTGTATCATTAGAAGTAATCCACATGGATTCATGAATCATTCTTGCAAAACAAATCTATTAACGTTCTATGAGGTGGTGAGTTGCCATCTAGATAAAGGAAGGCCCGTAGACATGGTGTATCTAGATTTTGCAAAAGCATTTGACACAGTCCCCCATAAACGTTTACTGTACAAAATAAGGTCCGTTGGCATGGACCATAGGGTAAGTATTTACAAATACCATACTGGTGACCCCACAATAGCATAAAACTTTTTCAAGGAAGGAAGTTTAACAAGACACGTGGCCACTCATTAATATTAGAAGAAAAGAGGTTTAATCTTAAACTATGTAGAGGGTTCTTTACCGTAAGAGCGGCAAGAATGTGGAATTCCCTTCCACAGGCAGTGGTCTCAGCGGGGGGCATAGATCGTTTCTAAAAACGATTAGATAAGCAACTGAACGACCGCAACATAAAGGGATATACAATGTACTACTGACATATAATCAAACACATAGGTTGGACTTGTGTCTTTTTTTTTTTTCAACCCTGCCTACTATGTAACTATATACAGTTACTGGTGTATCTTTTCACAAGGATCTGTACAAAGCATTGTTAAATAAAAATAAAGCAAAAAAAATAAAGTGTTTGCACCAATACCCAATTTAAGCTGGTTAGCTGTATCCTAATCAAAGCCAAAAGAGTGATAGCCAGGCATTAAAGTTCCCAAAATGACTCTTTGCAAAAAGTAAAGCACTGGTGTTCTCAGATCATGTTGTATGTTTTTTTTTTTTTTAGATGCTTACAATAAGTGTCCATGTATAGTGTCCACAGTTTCTAACTGCCTTCCTGCAATGCATTAACTCAAGCTGCTTCTCTTCAGCATACTCCCATTTCTTTGCCTACCTTCATACATCATACCTGCAGCCTTTGACTGCCTCCCCGCAGCATGCAGTGTGCCTGCAGACTGACTGACTGCTCAGAAAATGCTGCCTCCTCCAAAACAATGCAGTTTAGCTTACCTCCTCCCAAGAAAAGGTTAGCCTCAAAAAGGATATTGTAAAGATATAGGTACCATCATCCCGAATATTCAATTGGAAAAAAAAGGAGAGTGAAAAGATACAACAAGGGGTACTCCAAACCCTGTTGACTCTAAATCACCCCAAGGGGTCTTAGGACCCCTATAGGCACCCAATAATGCAAAAAAAAAAAATCATAATTAAAAAAAGGGGGGAATAACATTTATTAGAAAAAATACAAGGGAAATGTAATAATTCACAGCACAAACGACACAATATTTTACAATACAAAAACATAAAAAAACTGGGTAGTAGCCCCCATAGACAACTGGGGGTATGATATAGGTGTGGACGTTACCTCGACTAGTTGTGCGGCTTTAACTGCTTCCTCAGGAGGCATCAACCTATGAACATCTGGAGAAAAATATAATACAAAAATATAACAGTACATAGATACATTATTACACAAAAGATCGAACAATAAGTATTGGGAGTATTTGATTATTTATGCGACTCACCGACAAACCCAAAATAGAGTAACAGACAGCATAAACCGAGACACCCACAAATGGGTGTTACCCCCTGGGGGCGGGAACGGGGGGTATATATTCGTGCAGGTAAGATTCTAAAAGAACAAATAAAATATAAATGTCAGGGGGGTCCTTTAAAAGGCTCATATCCATAATCTCCAGAGGAAAAAAGTGGGAAGGGGAGAAAAAGGAAAAAAAGGGAAAGGGAAGGGAAAAAGGGTGGGCGAAGAAAGGGGGGGAGGGGGTAAGGGAATGAGGGGATGCAAAGTGTGTAAACAAAAGGTGAAAGGTCAATAGATGGCAGCCAAAAAGAACCACCCAATGTGATGAGATATATTCAACTGACCCACCTGGTGGTGATGAAAATGAAATAAGAGAACACACCCGGGATAGCAATGAAGGTATAGCTTGGTATGGTAAAGCTCACTTTAATATAAGGGCAAGCATACTCAGTTAAAGGCTGCTAGTTCAGCAGAGAGAGCCTAGAAAAAATATATAATGAGTAGTATAAGTATATAATGAAGAAAGGTAGATAGGCTCTATGTTAGTGGTCACAAGTTGGTCGACAAGAGAACCAAGTCAATTCCAGTAGAGGTGTAAATAAAAATAAAATAGGCAATAGAAAGGCTTACCAAGCAGATAGCTGAGAAGGGTACTCCCAAGCGTGTAGCTGTCCATGCATTTAAACCCCCAAACCGGAAGTCAGGCGCCCAAGTGTGCGCTGGGCGTCTGACGTCTCCGGGTCACACGCACGCGCCTGGTCCTGATGTGTGCGGCTCACGCAGCGTCGCATGGCGGACAGAAGAGGAAGAGCCAATAGATGAAGATGGCAAGTCCTCTGCCTGGAGAGACACATGCCTGGCCACAGGGGAAGAACAAACTTCTCATGCCGCTGGTTGGGGATTCGCAATATATACAGTTCAATAAGATAATATATGAAAAGAAAGATGCAATTGATAAGCCGGTCGGGTGAAAATTTAGGAGAGTAAAAAGGTAAAGAGTAAAAAAAAAAAAGCAGGGACAGAAGAAAGCAGAAGGAAGAGAGAAAAAGGGAGCCAGGGGGAAAAAGAAGAGCAAATTAAAGGAGAAGGACTAGAAAATGGGAAGAAAAAGAGGAAAACAAGGCAGCAACATGTAGCCTGAGAATGCACCAAGACCGCTGATGCACTTATTTAATAACAATTTTTACACTTGAATAAAACTGAAGAAGGGGGCGGGAATACTCTCCACATATAGATGAAGCAGCTGTTATAGATACAATTAAATTTAGAGCAATAGTATTTAACGAAAGAAGCTATTTATATGAAATAAACCATGATGACTGAAAAAAAAGGGAGAATCCAAAACTTATGTTAGAGGAAATATTTGTAAGTATGTGCTTCATTGAGGCCCGGAGCAATAAGAGCGTTGAGTTGCTTGATCCAAATTCACTCGCGTTGCAAAATAACACGATCCCAATCGGCGCCTCTCACGTCCTCAGGGATCACTTCTAGAATGAAGAATTTTACACAGTTTAAATTGAATCTATAGTGAATTCCAATATGGCGCCCTACAGTGGTAAGTTTTCCACTTGTAGAGACATATCGGTGATCCGATATTCTCTGCCACAGTTCCCTGATCGTCTTGCCTACATAGAAGGCCTTGCAGGCACAGACCATCAGGTAGACAACCCCTCTAGTTGCACAATTGGCATGGTGTCAAGGGGAAAAGATATCCCCATTAGGGAGAGTGAGTGAATGTCCCTCCAAAATCCATGGACACCGTGGGCAGTCACCACATTGGTATGTGCCTTTTGGGGCCCTCTAAGTGGTGAGGATGGGCCTGATAGTGGCTACTTGTAAACTTATCTCCAAGGGTGGTGGCCCTACTGAATACCAGCTCCGGAGATGGCCTAACATAATTGCTTAGGATATGGTGCTCAGTGAGTATGTGCCAATGTTGAGACAAAAGATGACAAAGGTGATTATGGTGAACAGAATATTTAGTAACAATCTTCACTGTAGGGGGCTGGCTGGGACAGGGAGGGCCATATAAAATGGTTGGCGAGTATGGGCAAAGACCCTATTGAACGCATTCCTGAGGTTGGTCCTACTATAACCTCGTGTCAGGAGGCGCTCACATAGGGCATCTGCTTGGCGACAGAAATCCCCGTCCTCTGTGCAGTTTCGTCTCAGTCTCAAGTACTGAGCATAAGGAATACTGTGTACCAGAGGATGGGGATGAGAACTGGAGGCATATAAAAGCATGTTGCCTGCCGTAGGTTTCTGAAAAAGATTAGTGGAAAGTTTGCCAGATGGGTTTTTGAAGATTTTTAAATCCAAAAAGGGGATAATGTAGTTATCAAAAGTAAATGTAAAGTGCAAATTAAAATGATTAGTATTTAATCATTGGACAAAGTCTTTTAAGGTCATCTATAAATCTATGCCAACAAAGCACGTGATCCAAGAAATGTTGTATAGATTCATCTCCAAAAATGTCCCTTTCCCAAGTAAAGATTTGCATATGAAGGGGCACATGTAGTGCCCATGTCCACTCCCTGAACTTGTAAAAACAGCTGGTCCATGAACAGAAAATAATTTCTGGTAACTATAAATTTAAGGAGTTTTAGGATAAAGTTATTAAGGGACCAAGTATTACGGTTCTGCTCCATGAGGAAGGTCCCAGCCATCCGGACGCCCTGCTTGTTGGGGATGCTCGAGTACAAAGCCTCTGCTGAACTAGCAGACTGTAACCGAGTATGCTTGCCCTTATATTAAAGTGAGCTTTATCATACCTAGCTATACCTTCTTTGCTATCCCGGGTGTGTACTCTTATTTAATTTTCATCACCACCAGGTGGGTCAGTTGAATATATCTCATCACATTGGGTGGTTCTTTTTGGCTGCTATCTAGTCACCTTTCACCTTTTGTTTACACACTTTGCACCCCCTCATTCCCTTCCCCCTTTCCCCCCCCCCTTTCTTCGCCCACCCTTTTTCCCTTTCCCCCCCTTCTTTTTCCTTTTTCTCCCCTTCCCTACCCACTTTTTTCCTCTGGTGGTTATGGATAAGAGCCTCTTAAAGAACCCCCTGACAGTTATATTTTATTTGTTCTTTTAGAATCTTACCTGCACGCATATATACCCCCCGTGCCTGCCCCTAGGGGGATCACCCATTTGTGGGTGTCTGTTTATGCCGTCTGTTACTCTATTTTGGGTTTGTCGGTGAGTTGCATAAATAATCAAATACTCCCAATACTTTCTGTTACGATTTTTTGTGTAATCATGTATCTTTGTACTGTTATATTTTTGTATTATATTTTTCTCCAGATGTTCATAGGTTGACGCCTCCTGAGGAAGCAGTTAAAGCCGTGAAACTAGTTGAGGTTACGTCCACACCTATATCATACCCCCAGTTGTCTACGAGGGCTACTACCCAGTTTTTTTATGTTTTTGTATTGTAAAATATTGTGTCGTCATTTGTGCTGTGAAATATTACATTTCCCTTGTATATTTTCTAATAAATGTTATTCCCCTTTTTTACTTACGTTCTTTTCTTTTCTTACATCAGGGTACACAGAGCCATAGTAATAACTATGTGGGTTATATCGGACCATCAGGTGCTGGACGAACTTCCCCCATATAACCCCTCCCACTACTGGGAGTCCTCAGTTTTTTTCGCCAGTGTCTAAGGTGTTGGGCACGTGTAAGGATGTGTTATACTGAGCTCCACTGGCAGTAATCCTTTGATGAGAGCCAGCCTTCCTGACCGGATCCATTCTGATGTCTCCGTAATGGACTAAATTAATGGAACCTGGGCCTCATCATCCGAAGATGAGAGGTTTTGCTTGCGAATGCTTTAAAAGCTGGGCCTTGGGATCCAGTACTTCTAGTAAGGCCAATAAAATTTTACTGGCGGGGTCTTCTCGCAGGTCCAGGATAGTGGGTCAACCTGAGTGTTCCACGGTTCCTGAAGGTTTACTTTTAAGGTCTCGGAGCCTACCGTGAAGGGCGAAGATTGGGTTTTTATCTCTGATAAAACCCTGCTGCAAGAATAAGGTAGGGGAGATTTTCTCAGGAATCTCTCCTTCCATGTATTGTGTTGTCATGTCAGGTCTATGTGTCACTACTGGAGGCTGTATTGAGCACTCACCATTCTGACGCTTGAAACAGCAGAAGCTCCACTCTCCTCTCCTTCTAAGCCAGCTCAGACCCTCAGGTAAGATAAAGGGGGGGGTCTGATCACTTCCTGGGCCCCCAGATTGGCAATGTTTGTCAGATTGAATGCCAGCCAGCTGCCTTTTTTCATTCACAAAAAAGTTTTTTTTGGCAAGCCGCGGCCGCTTGCTGAGCAGACGATTTACCCCCCCGCCACCCGCCATGATGCCAGCGCTCACGTGGGGGATTCAACTTCCCTGTTTGAAAGAGGAAGGGGGGGCGTCAGACGCTGGCCACACGTGTAGGAAGTAGTTTAGAGCTCTGCAAGAGAAGCTGCTGCCTGGCAGTGGAAGGACAGAGTAGAGTGATCGCTGGTCAGGTTTGGTGATGCAGGCATGTCCCTTTTGACAACATTGTACTGTATAGCTTGGATTAATAGCAGTTATTGTACTGTACTATAGCCTAGCAAGTGAAACATTCTTTTGCTGGTAGTGCCTCTGCTTTGTACTGTAAGCTATGAGTGACAAAGGGACCAGGAACTCCTCTAAGGGTTCTAAGGGGTTAATGGTATACAACAAACTAAAAACCCTTCCAAAAGAATGTCATCCTCCCCTGAGAGGTATAAAGAAAAATACGGCCAGTCAGATGAGCCATCAAGGGTAGAACACTTCTGTCCTTGTGTATTTCATACAAACAGGTTTTTTTCTTCTACCATTTAAAAGATTATTGCTATGATGACTCTCCATAGTAGGACTAAACATAACAGATTCCCATCTTTTGTTGAGGTGCGGGACGCTTGAGATCAGGTAGATCTTCCCAAATATTGGAAGAAACATATTTTTTCTCTTTGGAGGATCCTAACAGAGAGGGAGTAGCCGCACAAGGCAGGCATTTGTCTGCAGTTAAAAAGATAGTGGTGCGTTGTACCGAAGATTCAAAGGGAAAATGAATAAATAGTACCTAGTGGTAGTGGTCAAGCTGATCATAAATAGAGGGTCAGATGACATAAACAGAATAGATATAGCAGAAATGATATAGTATGCAAAGGTGAAACTTATATATAGACAAATAAATCAATTTCCAACATTAAAGTATATGCCACAAAAAATGTATGTTACACACTAAATAAAATAAATCCGTGAATGTGGGTAATAATAGACCCACGTGCTGTAAAATAAATGCTATAGGCTTGAAATAGGCAGGATAGGAAAGCCAACCAGGACCTGGGTTATCACAGTAGGACTCTTAAAGGGAAAGACCACCAAGGACCCTAAAGATACATATATCTACGCTGTAACCTTACAGCAGTAAGGTAAGGGGACACCCATATACTCGTCATGCAGGACTGCACGGGCTACCCACTTTTTTCAGCACCTATACCAAATAATGTTTACATGAACCAGCACTTTATGCATCGGATACAGAATATTGTTACACTGTGCACTTTGAGTTATAGGTTTTGTTTTTTTTGATTTGGACATTGATTATATGGTTTATTTTCTTTTTTTTTTTTTTCTCCCTGTATAAGCTATTTAGTATACACAGCCTCAGCTTTGCTTGATTAGTGGACTGTGTATTCCCCATTATCACTTGTGACTGCACGTTGGAAATCAGAACTATAGCATTTATTTTCCAGCACGTGGGTCTATTACCCGCATTCACGGATTTATTTTATTTAGTGCGTAACATACATTTTTTGTGGCATACACTTTAATGTTGGAAATGGATTTATTTGTCTATATATAAGTTTCACCATTGCATACTATATCATTTCTGGTTTTTGAGTCATGCCAATGCATTGGAAAATGTGGACTCCAAGGGGTTAAGGAACAGGTGTAAGATACCTGAAAATTCTGCCTGATCAGCAGGCCCGGCAGGGGGCTGGTGTATTTGATGCACTGTGTCTCACAGATGCTATGAAGGACTCGATCATTTAAGCCTTATGGCTTATACTTGAACTAGTGCATTTTTGCAGAGGTCTGTGGCTGAAATATTGATCAGCTGAAGCACCAGGTGAAAACCCTTAGCCAGTCTGCATCCCTTCCTGGGGTACGACTATTTAGAGTGGATAAGTACATCCAAAAGGGGATAAATCTCTCTTTACCAGTAAAAGGAGGTTCAAACAGTTCTCCTTTAATCGTGCAGCCTCTCTAATGCCTGGGGCATCTGCCTTTAGGCGGTCTTGACGGTCTCAGTCATCAGGTTCAGGAGAAAGTTCCCAAGGGCAGCACCAGGATCTTGGGGGCAGAAAGCCCATAAAGCATAATGCTAAGGCTTTTTTATGAAGGAGCACCCCCACTTGTTTGGGTGAGGGGAAAGGTCCTGTGATTCTCAAAGTCTGGCAGGAACAATGTTAAGAGCAAAGGGATTTCTGTGATTTTGTTCTCTAGATTACATCTAGAGTTTCAAGAGCCTGGATGGCCCAATCGGCGTTCAATCTGAGGGTTCGGGCTTTGGGTCCTGTTTGGGTGCTGCCTGTGGGGTCCTTGGGGCTGCTGATGCAGCAGTCTTTATGCAAGAAGTCTCTCTTTCTGGCCTCTGGATCAGCTGTTATCCCAGTCTGATATCAGAGATTCCCTTTGTGCAACAGTTTTTTTTTGGCTCTAACCTTTTAAGGTCCCAGAGCCAAACAGAGAGGTAAGGCGATGGCTTACATCAATCACCAGAGGAGGCACGAGAAGTCGTGCAGCCCAAAAAAGAGGTGAATAATGTTCTAGCTTTGGTAGAACACAACACTCCTTGCCTATCAGCAATTTTAATATTTCAGGCGTACTACTTGAGATGGCAACAATTATTTCCGGGAGAATGATCTCTTCAACCCGACATCTTCCTAGCAATATGTCAGATGGTGTACTCCGGACATGGACCTATTCGCATCCAGATTCATTAATAAGGTCGACAACTTTATGCCAAACAAGGGGTCCGCTAGCAGGCGGAACAGAGGCATTAGTCTTCCCAGGGGATCAGTTTTCACTGATCTATGCATTTCCTCCAGCTCTGCTACTTCCGCGCCTTCTCCGCAGGATTAAGCAGGAACAGAAGAAGGTTATTCTGGTGGCCCCAGCCGGGTCCCAGAAGATCTTAATTTATTGAGATCATAAAGATGGCAGGAGGAGTCCCGGAGGCAGGAATCTGCCATTATAGCTAGACCTTCTTGCACAAGGTCTGGTATTTCATCTTACTTTACAGACAAGGCGTTTAACATGTTTGACTGTTGAATCCCATTTTATTAAAGATCGTGGGTGATCTCCTTCGGTAGTGTCTGCTTTGACTAATGCCAGGAAGCCAGCTTGCAGAATCACTTACTATAGAATCTGGAAGGCATAGGTTTCTTGGTGTAGATCCAGGGGTTGGCACCCCAGGAAGTATGTCAATAGGCAGGATTTCTGCATATGGGGTCTGAAATGAAGCTGGCCTTGACTTTTATCAAGAGCCAGATCGAGGCTGTGTCAATGTCTTTTCCTATGGCCTCTTGCTTCCCACTCTTGTGCATAGCTTATTCAGAGGGTAACACGGTTTATTCCCCCTATCAGGGCACCTCTAAATCCTTAGGATTTAAGATTGGTCTTATTGTTTTTTTTAAACCTTACGAGAAATTCTCTTGGTTCTTTGACAAGAAAGATCATCTTTTTTGCTTGCCATTGCTTCT
This sequence comes from Lithobates pipiens, assembly GCF_037356315.1. Lineage (NCBI taxonomy): Eukaryota > Metazoa > Chordata > Amphibia > Anura > Ranidae > Lithobates > Lithobates pipiens. The sequence continues at coordinate 449,948,230 of NW_027507748.1, read as the reverse complement.
GCTAGAAGAGTATCGGAACTAACGGCTCTGTCTTGTAAGAGCCATATTTCATCATGCATAAGGATGAGGTGGTTTTATGTCCTCATCCTGAATTCTTACCAAAAGTGGTAACGGGTTTTCATTTAAACCAAGATATTATTATCCCTTCTTTCACCCCAGAAGCCTTAATCTGGGGAAGATAAAGCCTTACAGTCTCTTGATGTAGTAAGAGCGATCAGAATCTATTTAAAGGCAACTGCTCAGGTTCGCAAAACACAGGTTTTGTTTGTACTGCCAGAGGGTCCAAGATCTGGATAGGCAGCGTAAAGATCAACTATTTTCCAATTTTGTCAAGTGATTGTTCAAACTTCAGCTTAAAGAAGAAAATTCTTTCTTGTCATATTAAGAGCACACTCATCCAGGGCGATTAGTGCCCCTTGGGTGGTGCATCATCAGTTCTCTATGGCTCATATCTCTTAGACCGCAACTTGGTCTTCGGTTCAGACATTTATCCGATTTTATCAAATCAATATTAAAGGTCATGAGGATATTTCCTTTGGGCACAGCATATACTGCAGGCTGCAGTACGAGTCCCCTGGACTGTTTCCTTGCTTCTGTCCCCCCCCCCCCCCTTCAGTTGACATTGCTATGGGACATCTAACATAGTTATTATTATGGCTCTGTGTCCCCTGATGTAAGAAAAGAAAATAGGATTTTTATAACAGCTTACCTGTAAAATCCTTTTCTTTGATGTACATCAGGGGACACAGAGGTCCCTCCCTCCTTCTTATACACTTTGATTGCTTGGCTACAAAATGGAGGACTCCCAGTAGTGGGAGGGGTTATATGGGGGAAGTTCACGCCTTAAGGGGTGTCAGTGTCCAACACCTGATGGTCTGATATAACCCACATAGTTATTACTATGGCTCTGTGTCCCCTGATGTACATGAAAGAAAATGATTTTACAGGTAAGCTGTTATAAAAATCCAATTTTTTTGCATTGTTGGGTACTGTAATAGCCCTAAGACCCCTTGGGGTGATTTAAGGTCAACGGGGTTTGTAGTAGCCCTTGTTCTATCTTTTCACCCTCCTCTTTTTACCTCCTCACAAGATGCCTCTAGTCTGACTGCCATCCCTCAGTTTAACTGCATTCTTGTAAGCGTTAACACATTCTGACATCCTGCAGCATGCCTGTCTTTTTTTTTTTCCTGCAGTATTTGACTGCCTTCATGCAGCTTCCATGCCATCTCTCTGACTGCCTTCCAGCAGCATGCCTTCAGTCTGATTGTAGTCTCTGACTACTTTCCTGAATTATGCTTGCAGTCTCTGTATGCCTCTTGGCAGCATGCCTTCATTCTGATTGCCTCTTCACAACATGTCCTAATTCCCTGACAACCTCCTTGCAAGTGTGCACACATTCTGACTGCTAGACATGTGCACTGCTGAAATTAGTTTTTGTATCATTCGTCTCTTTGGTAAATTTAAAAATTAAAAAAATTTGGAAATTTGTAAATTCAAAAATATGAAAATTCTAAATAACAAATAACTATTAGATTATAGCTATTGGAATTTCTTTTCAAATTTGGCTGTTAGTGAAAGTAACAAATACAAAATTATCTGACGTTAAGAATTATCCAAGATAAAGAATGCTAGATCTAAACAAAACTAATAATTAATAATAAATTATTATTATTCATTTGTTACATTCCATTTGTTTACATATGGAATTTGTTATTAAGGATAATTCGTAACTTCAGATAAATTTGTATTCGTTACATTCACCAACAGCCAAATTTGAAAGGAAATTTCGTTCAGAATTTTTTTATTTTATGTTAAAATAAATTACATGTACAGAATATAAGACAAATTATGTGATACCAGAAATAAAAAGGAGACATATTGAAGTACGGATGATACAAAGCAAAGAAGAATTTCAAGATATTCTCGTGGGAATGACAATAAATGGCCTTATATATTTTAGAATTTGAAAACATTCTTATAGCTGCGTTTTAAACATTTTAATCCCAAGAAAATATAAATATGTCTAAAAGAAAATATATGATTTTAAAGTTTTGACCATAACTTCTAAAGTATGTTTATAGTAAGTATTATATAGTAAGGGAAGATCATAAAAGGTATATAGGAGGGGAAGGGGAGGGAATAATTCTCCGGAGGAGGTTTTATATATCTAATGTTGTAATTCTATAAAAAATCTTAATCACCATAACAATAAAACTCGGTTGTCAATATTATCTGACGTATAATATTTAATCCAGGGTTTCCATATGATATCAAACTTTGTCATCTGGTTTTTATCTATAGCGTCCATTTTAGCATGGATGAAAGATTGATTGAAAGGAAATTTCAATACCTATACATTAATAGTTAGTAATATTTAAGTTTTATTAGTTATTTCAGATTTTTGAGTTTTCGGGTTTTTGAATTTTCAGATTTGTTCTTTTTCTGATTTTCGTTCTTTTGAATTCTCAGATTTTCCTTTTGATTTTTGGATTTCCAAATTTTATAATTTTTGGAAAATTCGGATATTTCCGAATTAATGAATTTGTCTAAATTCGTTAAATGAATTTGGAACTAAACAAATTGCACATGTCTACTGACTGCATCTCTGCAGCATGCCCAAAGTCTTTGCCTCTACAGCATGCCTTCAGTCGCTGGCTGCCTCTATAAAGTGTGCCTGTGGTCTCTGACTGCTTCCCTTCTGGCATGCCTGCAGTGTGACTGCCTTTCTGCACAGCCTCCCTGCATCATGAATTCAGTCTTTGACTGCCTCTTCACAGCATACCTGCAGTCTCTGACTGCTTCTCTGTGGTATTCCTAAAGTTTCTGCAGACATCCAACAGAGATGCACTCAGTCTTTGACTCAAAACTTTGTCTTGAAACTTGCCAATTGTAAAACAAGCTATAGTGTATGCAAGAAATACTTTTTTTTTTTTTTTCAATAATCAACATTTTACAACACTTGTTAATAAGACACTGGAAAAAAGCCCCCAGAAATAAAAATTCTGTGTAATTGTAGGGAACAGAAATTGACACCATCGGTATATCGACTGAATAAATAACACTGTTTCATCATTGTGATAATCATTTTTACTTTTTTTTTTAAATGCTTAGTTTTCTTTACCAGCTACTACAAATATTAATTTTTTTTTTCTACCATGCTAATGAATTCTATCACCCAGTTAGCACATCATTCTTGCTACTTATCTCCTTGAAGAGAAAAAAAGAGAAAAAAAAACTTAGAGAATTATTCCCAACAAGTACACCAAATATATTTTTATATGACCCAATTCCTTTGCATCCTTTAAAATAAAGGTGCAAAGCCTAGAGCTACCATTTTCCAGAATGACATGTTTTTATCTTTCTTTTCAGATGATCCTGGTGGCAGTGTTCTCAGAAACTGGATTCTTTGATTACTGTGCTGTTAAAGTAAGTAAAGACAACATTTTTATGGGGAGGGATAACAATGCTTTTTATACATTCTATTGTATAGGTTTTTAGCAGTCTGTTATTCTCTGAAAGCAGTATTTAACTCTTAAGACAAAAACGTTCCCCTGCAGGTTAATGTCATAATGTGCTAGTATTTATTGCATACTAGCACATTTTGACACATACCTGCAATTCCAGCAGCATGCTGTCACCGCTGACAGAGCTTCCATCTTCACCCAGTCTTACTTCCGGGTTTCGGTTGTTTGAATGGCTGGGCTGCAATGACGTCACTCTCACACACGTGAATGTGAGTCACAATCATGGCACAGTGATTTGAATGGATGGTTCTCTCATTTGCCAGTGGGAGGGGGGGCATGCCTATGATACCTCCCCTGTTTCCCTCCTCATTTTGTGCCACATGTGGGTCATATTGGAGGCCTACCACAGGGTCAGTTCTTCTGCACTATGCAAGGCACTATTGTCTGATGCCATGTTTTATCAAAAAACAGGTCTGAAAGCATACCCGAAAGCCACACTTTAGCACTAGGGTCAATTTCTAATGCTAAGAAAGCATTTGCAAAGAAATCCATTGCCAAATTTTTGTAGCGCAAGTCTAAAATATCCCCAGCCTTCTCTGTGTTTTACAGAAGCAGAGAGAGCATTCAGTGATCCCTAGTGTAGTAGAGTGTCCATTAATAAATGCAACATGGTCCAGATGTATCAGTCTCTGTATAAGAGAATGCAACCTATTAGCTAGAAGTTTAGTGTATAACTTTATACCCATAACGGGCCAAAAACGTGCAGGATCAGTAGTTTTTTTTCCCCCCTGTTTAGGGATTGCGATATGAGCTTCTAGAGAATCTTTAGGGATACGACCTGTAGTAGCTGCTTGATTTACTATTGTACATAAATAAGGAGATAAAAATATTCACAAATGTTTTAAATTCTTTTGTATGCCCGGGGATTTATAAAAAGAAAGTTTGCAAAGTACCTCATCAAATTATTTAGCAGTAAAGGGCTTACAAAGAAGCACCAATTGCTCAGAGGAGATGTTGGGAAGCTTAAATGAAATTGATTTGTGTACCTGTAGGAGGGCGGAGGTTAGGGGAATATATTGAGTCCTAAAACTTTGCTAAAGGAATTAGACCTTTCTAAGGGATTGGTAATTCTACCCCCAAAATCGTTAAAGAACAAATGTTGGATTTCACATGTTTCTATTTGAACTATTTTCCTAAAAATGCTCCCACTTTATTAGCTTGGGTGAAAAAAGCGAGTTTCGATTTTGTTTTTTTATTTTGAGCAGATATTCATATTGATTAAGCAGACATATCCTTAGTTTTTGGCATAAGTTGTAAAGGTTTTGCGCTATGGTAGCATTAATGGAACATTTATGACTGTATTGAAGAACTTGTATTTGACATAAAGGTCTGGCATTTCTCTGTATATGGCTTCCACAATAAACAAAAAGACAACATCTTCAATAGCGTCTGCAAAAAGAAGACAATTCTTGTTTCATGTGGTCCTTGTAATGCGGGTTCACGAGCAAAGCAGAATTACGCCTACACACTCAAGAATTTTTGGTAAATAGAATGAAAAATATGTCTATGGAAATAGGAGCATGATCTGCCAATTTCCGCCTCTGATGCATTATGTTAAAAGGTGATTTTATCAAAAAGGAATAAATAAATCTTCTAATGGGACTCATTGTCATAAAGACATCTCCATGCATCACACAGATCCTCAGTTTCTAAAATAGAGGACACGGTAGGTGAACATTTGTTTTGTTACAGGTTTCAAGGGAGACATTATATGGACTTGAGAGTACTATTAAATCTTTTTAAAAAAATAGATTTTTGATGTATATCGGGAGTGTGTAGGTTAACTAAAATGATGAGATTGTCGACTATGGCCTTCAAAATAATCTCTTAGCAGGGTCTGAGAAGGAAGAGTAGAAGGCAGAAGCCCAACTCGAGGGAAAAAAAAAAAAGTAAAACCCATATGTTACCACGTGGATGGTTGAGCATGTTTGAAGTGTCTCTCTTGGACATACAGCATATCAGTATGTAGTGTTAATGCCTCTCTCCATAAGGTAGAGCCTATGTAGGGGCTATTAGGGCCTTTGGGATTTATAAAAGCCATTTTATACCTGAGAAAAATGCTTGGAGTTGCGAAGTTAGTAGCGAATGCATTAAAGTGCAGTGCTCTTAAAGAGAAACTTTAGCCAGAAAGTTAAGTGCTTCACCTAATGTAAAACATGAAAAATACGTGCCTATACTGTTTAGAATCCAATAATAGTGTCTCATCCTGTTCTACCAATGCTCAGTGGCTCTTTTTTGGCATTGAACCTAAATTGAGTCACTGGAAGCCAATCTGCTGACAGCCTAAATATTTACTGCTGCTCAGGGGCTCTGGGTTTCAGCAAAATGGCAGTTGCAGGCAATAAGAAACCATAGCAATGCTGGAAGAAATTTAGCACATACACACACTCCTTTTTTATAGCATAACTATTAATATGTATGCTCCTTGCTAAAGAAAATTCTTTTTTTTTCCAAGTTATACAGTAAGTAAAGTTCGGTTTTAATATGAGACCTAAAACAGTTATGCAAAAATTGTAAAAATTCTAAAATCTAGTGGGTAGTGTAACCTGTCAAGAATAAATATAAACAACAATAGTAAACCAACAAAGTGAAATACCAGGCAGTAAGTTCTGCCATATGAGAAACTTAAATCTGGATATGAATAACATAATTTTGTGAATCAAACTGAACAGCTTTTATGACGTGCCAGTAGCATTTGTTTAAGCTGAAATGCTGAGGCTGGTGTGTCTGGGGCTTGAAGTTATTTTAATACATTGCTAGATTCATGAATTTCAGGCAAAATGGTGCAAAATAACAAAGTTTATCTTTTACTTACAAGAGCCTTTGTATTAGGTTACTGTAATAGTGATGTGACAGGTCTTTTAGCCAAATCTTTCATGGGAGAAGTAGGCTCTGAGTAATCATCCTCTGCAGCCATCACTGAGTTCACTGTGTGTGCAGACAGGCAGGCAGTGCTTCTCGGGTCTGTTTCAGCACTCTGCATCAGGTTTTGAGAAGAAATCCGACAGCTGGCATGGTGGCTTTTTTTCCCCTCAGTTGTCCTGTTGAACAGCAAGAGGCTGTTCTAAAGGCAGACGTGGGAGTGTGAATGCCTGTTATTGCAATGGGTAAATTTATGAAAGGCAACTATTACTATAAGCAGCTCAGGCATTCCCCTCTCAAACTTTAAGCCTTTTAAAAAGATCCATTCACTGCCAAGTTTTTAGTTTTTTTGCATTGGCACATGTATTACATGGCAGTGCTCAGCTACCCATGCCATTTTTTTTTAACCAAAAGCTTGCAAATTGAACTTGAAAAAAGCCAAATAAATGAGATTCAGCTTCCATAGGGGTTTGAGTATGGTGGTGTTGGTTTGCAGTTTTTCTTTTGTTTGGCAAACCTATAGTGAACTAAATTTTACTTGGTTTAATAGTCCTGAAGAGTATCATGCTTTTTTTTTTTTTTTTTTTTTTTTTTTTTTTTTGATGAACTCAAGAAACTCAAGAAAAAATAAATAAAATTTTCATGTTTATTGTACCTAAACAGTACCCATTTCTAGATGTTGCATATAAGACAGAAACTCCTGGAGTATTTGTGTTCAGGTCCACTTTAAGAGAACTAGTCATTTTTCCCACTATATAGATAGAGCATTGCCAAAGTTGGATATAAAATAGGATTAAAACATTAAGCAACAAGCTATAAGGTTTACCCGTTCACATCCTGTTTTGCAAAAATAGTGAAGCTTTGATTAGTTTATTCTTTAGCAGCTGCCTTTCCACTAAGGTTAGTATGTTTACCGGTATTTGGATGACTTAGGGTGTGTTGCTATATTTTCAGAACTCCGATGCTTCCCAACAAACCAGATAGAAAGTTTACGTACTGTCAAATGGCTTTAGGATGCATAATGGATCAAAGTAGGGCAGTATGCAGGAACCAATCAAGACTAGTGACTAGTTGAATGTCAAGTTTTGCAGTAGTCTGGGCTGGCTAGCAGCAAAGATGAGAACAGGCTGCAATTGGCACACTTAACCAAAAAAAAAAAAAAAGTTTAGGACAAGTTGCAATAAACAGCGTATCTGTTATCCAGGCCAAGTTCAGGGCAGGTTGCCATCTGTACCATATCCATTATCCAGGAAAAGGGCAGGGGCAAGGGGGCAATTAGTAACACATCCATTCTCCAGGCAAAGGTCAGAGCAGGAGGCAACCAATAATATATCAGTTGCTCAGGGTATACAGAAACAATCAGAGGTAAGGCTTGGGTCAGGGTAGATGGGATAAACCAGAGGCTTGAAAAGGGTTAGAACTAGGGATGAGCCCACAGTTCGAGTAAAATGTAAGTTTGACTCTAACATCGGGTGTTCGTTTGTCCCATTTGTCCTAAATGCAATACTCTGCATTTAGCATAGGATATATATATATATATATATATATATATATATATATATATATATATATATATATATATTATAGTGTTTACTTGATAATCAGTCAGTACAGTGTATATATATATATATATATATATATATATATTCTGCATTCAATGTAGCCTATATCACCAGTGCATTCTGTGGTGTACATTTGCTAATACAGTGCAGGCGGTGTACACAGTATCTAATACAGTGCAGCCATTGTAGACGTTCTAATACACTTCAGGCGGTGTACACAGTATCTAATACAGTGTAGTGTGGTGTTGCCAAACAAAAAATACATCATGTCCAGAGGGCCACTAAGGAGTCACTCCTTGCGTAGCCCCACCATCATGCACAGAGGAATTCACAGCAGGGACCGTTTCTGCGCCCAGCAAGAGTATTTGTGAGGGGTTACAGTGTTGTGGCACCACCACCACGGTCCAATTTTTCTGCCCCTTTTTAACAGGGGCATGTAATTACAACTTTTGATATATTTCACAGCAGGGCCCCGTTCAGCGCCCAACACGAGTATCTGCGAGGGGTTACAGTGTTCTGGTACCACCAACACCTAAGTCCCAATTTTCTGCAGAGTATATAGGGCAGGCCGTATAGTGTACATATACTGCTGTTCAGAGTATATGGTGCCTGGGGGAGCCCCATGCCATTTTTAGAAAAATTGGGTGCAGGGTTCCCCTTAATACCCATACCAGACCTGAAGGGCCTGGTATAGATTTTGGGGGGAACATCCACACCATATTTTTTTTCAGTGTTTTTATCTATATTGCTGGGATACAATACATTACAGCCGCAAGTAGTTTTAAATTACATTTAGAAATGTCATTTTGCTGTGGCACTGTTATAAACATGGGAAAGATGCACTACTTTACAGGCATACTAAGGACACCTCCAGGCATAATATTTAAAGCAATATTTAATTTTTATTGTTTCAACTTTAAGCATTATTAAAATCACTGCTCCTGAAAAAAGACAGTTTTTTTTAAACTTTTTTTGCCTTGATACATGTCCCCTGGGGCAGGACCCAGGTCCTCAAACACTTTTTATGGCAATAACTTGCATATGAGCACTTTTGATTTTTCACGTTCGTGTCCCATAAACTTTAATGATGTTCAAACAAGTTTTTTGCCTGTTCATACGTTCTGCTGCGAACCGAACCAGGGGGTGTTCGGCTCATCCCTAGTCAGAACACACCATAACGTTCAAAGGCAAAGCTCTCGGTGCAGGAGCCAAGAAGCTAAAGGCTATCACAAACCCAGAACCCTTGGCTTGTGGTGATTAAAGTCCCACAGTGCTGCCACAAGTTCAAGATGAAACTGGATACACCCTGTAGATAAAAAAAAAAAACTCCTTTGACAATAAGTTAATTTATGAGATTGATCTTTACATTGCACACTTTTTAAGGTGAGACAAGTAGCTAGCATACAATGAGAAATGGTTCAGATTTTGAGATGTTTTCTCTGTGGCTTTTAAATTGACAATTATTTGCTCCCAGCATGGCATGATTGGTTTTAAGAAACCAATTTTATTGTTGCAGCTTTATACACATTATTAGTTTGAGACGCTGAACAGCACCTGTTGCTTGCATGATGTGAAACATATAGATTTTTTTAAAAATATATTTCTTTTTCATACATCATGAGTCAGGCTAATATTCATTACCTGCTGGGTTATACTTCATCATCAGGTGAATGGACACTGGTAGACCAAAGGTCTTCAGACAGGAAGTGATCCCCTTATATAATCCCTCCCATACAGGAAGCACTTTCATTCTTTACCAGTGTCTGCAAGGTGGATGGCATGGTTTGTTTGAGCTCTCTGAGCTCCAGGTCTCTAGTCCCACAAATGGTTACAAAATGAATCAAGGGATTGACCGATCAGATCCATTTGAAACAGGCTTTTATGCTTGGATAAATGGTACTCGAGCCATAAAGAAGGGCGCTGGATTGTGCGGAGTGGAAATCCTGGACACTACAGCGCTAAGGCATTTCCTGCAGGGTGCTATACAGGTCAACGGGAGTGGACCCTAAACATGAAAAGGGTACCCAGTCCTTGAAGGTCCAAGTGACAGGAACCCACCGTGAAAATTGGGTCCTTAATTTCTTAGTGGCCCTGTGCATGGGCGGGTAAATGAAAACCCTTTATTTTTATTATTGTGGGTGTCCCAGTGATTGTAAAAATCAGTCAAGCTAGCTAAAAGCTGGGCACCTGTGTGCAGTGACCATATGGTGGAGTTTTGGTCTAGCTGTGGGATTTTACAAAGTGTACCCTTTTTCTGCTTGTGTCTGGCTGTTTTTTACCTGCATTATGGTGCATGAAGGTGCGCCATTTAACCTTGGTTCGCCATGGTACACTTGTGTTCACAAGTGTGTCGCTGGGCTGGCAGTGTGTTTGGTGGCCATGGCGCATGCAGCGTCACTGCACATACGCCGTAGCCTTTGGGTGCACAAAGATTAGTATCATATGCAAATACAGTCACGCCCATTCACCAGGGCCGTGAACATGTGTGCGTAACGATCCGGCGCACACACAGCTTATTTTAAGCTGTATAGGCCAAGCATGTGGTCATTCCAGAAGGCAGCTGTGGGACACAGAGCATGCTCTGAACAAACACTTGATCAGTTTTTCCTTACCTGGGTCACGTGAGTCACCAGGTCTTGCTTGGCAGACTAAAGGTGCTTAACAGGATTGATGCATAGGGGCTTGGTGAACCCTATTAAATGCTACTAAATGTCTTCCAAAAAGAGTGGGATGAACACCACCGGGAAGGGCACACCTATGTCGTCAGTAGTTCCCCGATGAACCTAGTTGTAGCTAATGAAGGACCAGAGGCTTCCCGGCAGTCTGAGCCCCTGCGCCTATATGGTATTGTGCCTACAGTCAATGCTGCTGCTTCACCCTTCATCACTAAGGATGAACTGTGCTCAACTCTAGCCGGTTTAGAGCACAGGATTGCTGGCATGATTGCCTCCATAACACAGGGTGGAAGAAAGCGTGACAGATCCCCCTCCCCAAAGTCTCCTAGTCTGGAACAGGAATGGGTCGAGGATGGGGAAGAGCTTAAAGCTCAGGATTTGATGGAAGTGCCCGTCAGATGAGTCTGCTTCCAAGCAATCTAGACAAGATATCCAGTCGATGTCTGCCTCTGAGTTGCAGAGGCTTTTGATAATGACTCTGACCGAAATGGTTCATCCTGCCTTTAAGTTGCCTCTTGCAGAGGTGACTGAGCCCCCTGGTCCTCTTTGGGATCTCTGAGGCCTCTTCAGGTCGCCCAGACTGTTTCCCTCTACATCCCCTGTTGGAACAGGCAGTGTATGCAGTTCGGGAACATCGTGACAGGACTTTTGTTCCTCCTAAGAGGTTTTTCACTTTTATATCCCATGGATGGAAAGTTTGTTAAAAGATGGAGCATGCCAGCCATAGATGCAGCAGTCTCTTCCTTAAACAAGAACTTAACTTGTCTGGTAGATAATACACAGGGCTTGAAAGAGTTATTATTAAAGGCTTCCTTTTTTCTTTGGCCAGTTAAGCTATTCAGCCAGCTGTTGCAGAAATTGGTATTTGCCAATCTGTAAAGGATCAAGTCAAATGACCTGATAGGCCTAACCAGGAGGATGATCTGCCTGAAAGTAAGACAGATATTCCTCGAGCGCTGTGTTTTGCAGTTGATGCTTTAAAGGATTCAATACAGTTGATTTCTGATCTGGCTCTCTTGTCTTTACATATGCGCAGACTTTTATGGCTTAAGAACTGGTGCTCAGGTATCTGGATGACCCACTGCTCAGATATCACTCAGTACAAGCTCTAGAACAGAGCATAATATACACAGTCCGGTATTTGAAAAGCTTAGGCTGGATCATAAATACAAAAAAGTTAGCATTGGGACCAGCTCAAAGTCTAAAGTAATTAGGTCTGATCCTAAACACGGTCCAAGCAAGCGTATTTTAGCCACCCATAATGATCTGTGCCCTGAAGGATCAGGTGCGTCAGATAAGGGGCACCAGACAACCCTCTATTCGGCTCTGTATGAGTCTTCTAGGGAGGATGGTATTCTCCGAGGTAGTGCCCTATGCCCAGTTCCATTCCAGGAACTTACAAGACATCTTGTTGGCTTGGAACAGAAGAAGAAAAGCCCTGTATTATCCAATGTGCTTATCTCCTCAGGCATTCTTAAGCTTAAACTGGTGGTTGCAGGATCAGAACCTGCGAAGGGGAAAATCCTTTCTCCCAGTAACTTGGAGAGTACAGACTATAGATGCCAGTCTCTCTGAATGGGGAGTGACCCCAGACATGCTCACAGCTCGGGGAAAATGGTCAGGGACAGAGCAGACCCTGCCCATCAACATCCTAGTATTACAGGCAGTACGTCTGGCCCTACAGTCCTGGATGGTGGAGCTTTAAGACTGGCCCAGCAGGGTTCAGCCCGACAATGCCACATCAGTGGTCTATATAAACCACCAAGGCAGTACCAGGAGTCATTCAGCTCTGAAGGAGGTGAACTACATACTAGCCTGAGCAGAGGGACATGTGTCAATTATATAGGCAGTCTATATCCCAGGAGTAGAGAACTGGAAGGCAGATTATCTCAGCCGCCAGCAGATCTGCCCAGGGGAATGGTCCGTACACCCAGAGGTTTTCCTGGAAATTTGCCAACGTTGGGAATGCCAGAGGTTGACCTACTAACATCCAGGTTCAACAACAAGTTACAGCAGTTTGTGTCTCGAACAAAAGATTCTCTGGCAATTGGAGCAGATGCTCTGATGGTTCCATGGAGATTGTACTCCCTGCTTTATGCTTTCCCTCTGATCCATCTCCTTCAACATTTGTTGCACAGGATTCAGAGAGAGGGGGGTTCCAGTAATTCTGGTGGCACCAGCCTGGCCAAGAAGGCCCTGGTTCCCGGAGATTGTGAGACTGACAAAAGACGGGCCAGGGATGCTTCCATATCGCCCCAATATACAGTCTCAGGGTCCTATATTCCACCCAAATTTACTGTCTCTAAATTTGATGGTATGGCTATTGAAGCCAGTGTGTTAAAGGACCATGGTATCTCTGGACCAGTGATTTCTACTATAGTGAATGCTAGAAAAGCTGTCACTAGGAAGATTTATCATAATGTCTGGAAGACTTATATTGGTGTGAAGCCAGAAAATGGCATCCTTGAAAATGTGATCGGGAGAATTCTCTTTTCTATAGTCAGCTGTAGAAATCAAATTGGCTTAGAGTACAATCAGAGGTCAGGTTTTCGGTCCTATCAGTATCCTTCCAAAGGCCTTTAGCCTCCTATTCACTGATCCAAACCTTTATGCAAGGGACAACTCACTTGCTTCCCCATTAGGTCACCTATGTGTCCATGGGACTTGAACTTGGTGTGGTCTGGGTTACAGAAACAACCATTTGATCTTATTGAGGAAATTCCATTAGACTTGCAGTCATGCAAGCTAGGCTTCCTGATGGCTATCACCTCAGCTAGAAGGGTGTCAGAGTTGGCGGCACTTGACCGTACTTGATCCTTCACCATGAAAGTCGTGTTACGACCTGTTCCATACTTTTTACCAAAAGTGGTGTCGGCCTTTCTTTTACATCAGGACATTATTTTGCCTTCTTTTTTCTCTCAACCTCATTCGGCAGAAGAGAGACGACTGCATTCTTTGGACGTTGTCTGGGAAGTCGAGGTTTATTTGTCCAGATCTGCGGAGATCCAAGGATTTGGTTTACCAAAAGGACCCAAGAAGGGGCAGGCAGCTTCCCATGCTTTCATTTCCAAATGAGTCTGTCAATTGGTCATTCAGGCCTATGGTCTGAAACCTAAAGCTCCTCCCTTTTAGGGTGAGAGCTCATTCTAAGGGTGTAGGAACCTCCTGGGCTTTTCGCCATCAGGTATCTGTGGCTCAGATTTGTAAGGCTGCTACCTGGTTTTCAGTGCATACGTTCACTAAATGTTATCAAGTGGATGTTCGAGCAGCGAGGATTCGGCTTTCGGACACAGTGTACTGCAGGCTGCCCTTTAAGTTCTGATTGCTATTGTTTGGCAGGGTGTCTCCCTTCCCTCAAGGCTATTTCCTGGAACGTCCCAGCAGGTAATGAATATTACTCTATGTCCCATGATGTATGAAAAAGAAGATATGATTTTTTTCGTCTTACCTGTAAAATCCTTTTCTTTGAGCACATCATGGGACACAGAGACCCCTCCCCTCTTTTTTGAGGCTTTAGAGCTTGCTACAAAACTAACATACCTGTATAGGAGGGGTTATATAGGCGATCACTTCCTGTCTGAAGACATTTTGGTCTACCAGTGTCCATTCACTTGATGAAGTATAACCCAGCAGGTAATGAATATTAGCCTGACTCTGTGTCCCATGATGTACTCAGAGAAAAGGATTTTACAGGCAAGTATGATGACACAATCCTATTTTTGACTGCGGTAATATTTTGTGGTTAGAACACTGAAAAGAGAGAGAGGTAAACAATTTTTCTGTTATTTTGCTTTTTAGCTTTCAAATACAATACTTTTCAAAAGATTTTGGCTACCATAAGATGTCTCCTAATATCTATGCATATTTATTCCCTTTTATAGGCTTACCGGCTCTCTAAAGGAAGAGTGTGGCCCATGATAATAATTCTTTGTCTTACTGCTGCTATTCTCTCTGCATTCTTGGACAATGTCACCACCATGTTGCTTTTTACACCAGTCACAATAAGGTACTCTAAATATGTAAATATATTTTTATAATTCAATAGTTAGACAATTACCATTGACCTATGTATATTTAAGGCAGCTTTATAATTAGTCTTAAAATGTCATTATGTACTACAATATTGCTTTCATTTTTATTTTAATTATTGGAGTTGAGTGCTAATTTATGTGAACTGCAGTTGACATAATTTCATAATGCTCTTGAATATATATGAACCTTAAGGGTGTTGCGTTAGGATTGACCACACACTTTTGGTAATGCTGGCATAACTACTACCAAAGCATGCCATTTGACTGCTATGGGGCACAAGGTGGGGGAGCTTGGTTGGAGCTTCAGGGATGAGAAGCAAGATCATCTATCTTTGCTAGTCCATTCCACCTATAACCAGTTAAATTGAGCACGGTGGCCCCATGCAGTCCTCCATCATCTGTTAAAGTGGGTCCACTGGGACCCACTGTAACAGCTCACAGACCTGATAGAAATAAATACTAGTCCCGCGCTGCTTCAATAGGAAAACATTTAAACCTGGTGTTACTATAAAACATATTGTATCAGTAACAAAATTGTGTGCAACAAAATATAAAATCGCAAAAAAACATATACATGACAAATAATACTAATCCTGAAAATCCTTTATTGTCCAGCTCAAGTGAGTTCATAACTAAAATAACATGGGCAACCTCACACATGATCAACTAAAAAGTGAACAAAAAATAACCCAAACAATAAATATCAAGTACAAATATCTGCAAGCTAGCACTAAAAGTTATATCACTTCACCCTACACAAAATGCAATAGCCCCTGATAATTAGATCACTAAAAGTTTACAAATAAAAATACATCAATATGTCTGAATTACATGCATTTTGTAATGAACACAAATATAAAGTGCTCAACCATATAAATGTGTAGTCAAACAGCCATTTGAAATCACATCCAAATCATATCAAAAAGTATAATGTGCACCACAATATAAATGTGAAAACAACAGTCTGTGAAAATCACATCCAAATGTTTGTGTAATTATCAGCACACTATATTCAGTCCCATCCAAGTGCAGAACATAGCAAGTAAGAATTCAGTGCATAGCTAATATACAAATCCAGGCACAGAGGCACAACCAAACGGCTTACCCGCTCGTTCAATATACCAGATACTCCTGGATGGCACTGTGATGTCATTGACAGGTGTGCCTCCTTCTGAATGCCTTGCTTTACATTTCCTATTATGCATTGCCTACTGACGGTGTCCCAGTCTGTACATTTTATATTTCTTATGAACTCATTCTGTGTGTTGTGCTATACATTTTCTATTCCACGCCACTTCATTCTAAACACTGTGCACTTACCTCATTATCACCACAACATCCACTTCAATCCACTGTAACCATCCATGGTACTTAGGGTGTTTTACAATGGTGTTTTTCATTTTTTTCCTGTTGGGGGGGGGGGCGCTGGTAAAACTTTTGCTATGGTGTTTTGTGATTTCTAGTTACACTCCTTTCTAGTAATGTTAACTACAAGACTTGAATTTGTCAAAATATGACTTGTATAACCCTCTTTTTACCCTCCCTCTTAACATGCTGGGAAAATGCCTCATCTCAGAACCTGTATATAATGGATAGACCGTTTAAAAAAAAAATAACCTACTTGGCTGTAATGAGTGTAATTTGCTAAATGTATATTTAAATACTTGTGTTTTTTATTAGCATGTTGACCAGAACAAAACTTAACATGTCTTTTAAAGCATCAATATGCTTTCACATATATCAGTCTTTTATAAGTAGGCTAAAAGTGCTTATGTAATACAGATCAGCAAGACACCTAAGGGTTGAATTATCTACTCAGTTAAGTTTTACTAAAACACTCCTGATAGCCTGATTCCTGACATTTGCCCAAAGCCACTTTTTTTAAGCGGTGTCCTTCATACTTTTCCGGAAGGCACACCAAAAGGCACAATTTTAATGAAGAGACGAAGCTTCGCATATAACAAAAAAAAAAAATCAACGAAAAAAAAGATTTTTGAAAGCAAGACTGAGCTTCTTGCTATAAATACAAAAGCAATATGCTTAAAATCCAAATATTAAAACCTAAGTCAATGCAGCTCTGTAATCATTAATACATAATTAAATGCAAGCAGTACAGGTTCTTGAATTTGCCCTGATACTGTATCAGGTCTTTGCATTCCTTGCATAGCAGAGCTGGAGTGTGAGAAAGGAAGCAATATAAGGAGCCAATCAGTTCATGTGGTGATAGGAAAAGAAATCAGTATGACACAGCAGAGTGAAAGGTGTGCTGAACACTACCATTTTATGTGTCACTGCCCCGTAGCAGTTGGTGCATGTCTGGGGTTGCTTGGGCTCAGAGGAAGTGTGTTAAGACACTGGCCATCATACTGAGGACATCCAGAAAGAAAATAAGTACTGAAGGCAAAACCTCTGGATTGAGAATATATATACTGTATATCAGCGACAGCTGGTTTTGTTGGTTTATTGTTTAATGGGCTCCTCATTTTCATCTTATTTTTAGCTGGGGTTTCTTATTTAATGTGAAGATTGTAGTAATTTGAAACTAATTTAATCACATTTTCCAACTGGCTTTCTTATATATACTGTATTTTTATTTTTTTTTACAAATATGAAAAATGAAGACATGAACAAGGCTTCTGAGAGTGCTATATGTAAACTTTAGCGGTAGCATTGCTTGCGTTAAAGAGCTGACTGAAATCTTCAGCACAGCTGTCTGATAGCCCTTGTACACACGGTCAGACATTCTGACAACCAAATCCGTTGGATTTTGTCTGACGGATTTTGTCCGAAACTGTTGCTTACACACGGTCAGACAAAGTTGTCGGAAAATCCGATCGTTCAGAACGTGATGACATTATTTCATTACGACGGGGTTACGTTCAGGCTAGTAGCCAATAGCTTTGGTCTAGGAATTTGATCTGAGCATGCGTAGCACTTTGTCCGATCGGAATTCTCTACACATGATCGGACAAAGTCCGATCGGATCATGTTGTCGGAAAATTTTATAGCCCAGCTGGAATACTTGGTCCGTCGCATACTCCGATGGAAACAGTCCGATGGAGCCCACACACTGTCGGATTATCCGACAACACGGTCCTATCGGACATTGTCCATCGGAATGTCCGACCGTGTGTACAAGGGCTTAAAGAATGAGCCACTGCTCTGATGAGGTCTTTCTGCAAGTCTGAAAAGCATACAGTCAAAAACAAAAAAAATTACTAGTGTCTACACATGCTTGCTAGTTCAATTTTATAATATGTAATATATCATTACAGGCATACTCCACTTTTAAGTACACAATGGGGTTTATTTACTAAAGCTGGAAAGTGCAAAATCGGGCTCACTTCTGCATAGAAACCAATGAGCTTCTAACCCCAGCTTGTTCAATTAAACTTTGGTAATAAAACCTGAAAGCTCATTGGTTTCTATGCAGAAGTGAGCCTGATTTTGCACTTTCCAGCTTTAGTATAGGCCAGGAACCGTAGTGAAACGTAGGTGGAGGGCTTACATGATGGGGTTTGGACAGAGAAGGCTGGTAAGAAAGGGTTAATTAAGACATTAAGAGCAGAGGGAGGTCATAAAGGTGGTGTGGTCTAAGGAAAAGGGTATTGGTGGAGGATAGGGTGTGGCAGGGTGGGGCAGGGTGGTCCCTAGTGGGTTGCTAGGTGGGGTGTGGGGAGCCCTGGAGCAGTTGCAGTCAGGACAGCTATCCAGTGTCATTCTCAGCCATCAGGTAGTTAATTTGCTATGGAGGATTTGGAGGCCATGCTGTCCACTTTTAGAGCGGCTGCGGTCGCCAACGGGCCGCAGTGGCTGCGTACCCAATTGGTGGGTATTTTGCCGGGGTCAGGACAGGTGGCTACTACGTCTGCCCCTGTCCGACAACGTGCTAGGAGGTCACGGCCTCCTGAGCGTCTGAGCCCACAATTTTACCCCAAGGGGTTGTCACCGCGCTGGGAGCCCTGTGCAGGACCCTCCAGCCTCCGCGCCTAAGAGAACGCCCTCGCAGGCCGGGGGGGCTGGGAGGAATCCCCATCTGAGGCTTACCCCTGGGGGGCGCTGTGGGTCTTTGGCCCGCTCGTGCCCCCCCTCTTCTGATGTTCCGGACCATACGGCCTCTGCTGAGTCAGTGCCTGTCAGCAGAGTTGCCCAGCGGAGGAGGAGGAGGTCACCCAGCGCCGGCCTGCTGTCTGGGGCGGCCGGGGCTGGCCTGCGGAGAAGCGGAGGTGCGGAGGGGACGAGAGCCGGCGATCCTACTGTGGCCCGGGACGTGCCTGCAGCTTCTGGCAGAGCGGAGATGCAGAGAGCGCAGCTGGGAAGGAGAGGAAGCGCCGTGGAACGAGTGACGGCGGGGAGTGACATCATCAGCCGGAGACTATCACCGCGCACGCGCCGTGAGCAGGGCGCTCCAGCTGACCTGGAGAGCCGGTCAGAAGGGGAATTTTCATCCGAAGATGTCCAGCCCAGCGGTGCAGAGTGTCGGCCTGGCTCGGGATCTGCGGCTGCGGAGGAGAGGCAGCCTGGTGAGTGTTGTGTGTCTTCTTTGTCTTTGTTCAAAGTGCTGCCTGTGGTGTCTGTACAGGGGATGGGGGATCAGGCTGTGCAGGGAGGCTCTCCAGGCTGTGTGTCAGCCGGGGGTCACCTGGGTACGGGGGGTCCGAGGCCGGTTTACGGGGAGTCCCACAGCAGGCAATGCCGGTGGCGGCTGCTGCTGGAGGGGGAGTGACGGGTTTTTTGCAGGCTTTTTTGGCAGGTTTCAGCGAGGCGCTGGCTGCAGGTCCCGCGAGCGGGGTTTGCCCTGCGGGGGCCTGGGGGGTGGCGCCCATGGTTGCTTCAAGTGGCAAGGGGGCTGCGGTTTTCGGCGCCCAGTCTGCTGCGGGTCTCGGGGAAGGGGAGAGTGTGTACCCGCTTTCCCTGGGGGGGGTGGTACAGCAAGTAGTAGGTGGTGGTGTGCATGGGGGCACGGGTCAGGCCGCGGAACAGGGTCAGGAGCCAGTTGCGAGAGGGACCTGCGATGCGGAGGGTATGCGTTTGGCGGATGCGGCCAAGTGCTAAGTATATGTGTGCTTCGAGGGCCCGCTGGGAGCTCACCTGAAGCAGGACGTGAAGGAACGCATTTGGCGGGGTGAGTATGTGGAGATTTTCTCCCTCTTGCCTTTGGAAAAGTTTAACCTGGATAAGGTTAGACCGGACGAGAACAAGAGGGAGGAAGAAGAAAAGCGTCGGTACAGGCTGATTCCCCGGACGTTTGGGAATTGGCTACAAGCGTTTAATATATTGGCGAGTGTGATCGGCGAAAAGGCGCCGGAACAATGCTCGGCCCTTTTCTGCTACGCCGATGCGATTGGGGAGGCGCAGCATGTTTATGGTGGGTTGTCATGGTTGCGCTACGATGAGAAATTTCTGCAACGGAAGGCTGTGAGGCCTTCTTTTCGGTGGGACCACAAGGATATTAGCTTGTGAATGCGTTTGACTCAGGCGCGGCCGTCCGGCCCCCCTTTTCAGGGGGGGCTGGTGGCGGTGCAGGAACCTCGTCGTCATCGGCTGGGAAGCAAAAAGGTTACTGCTGGCAGTTCAATGATGGGAATTGCAAATTCGGGGGTACCTGCCGATTCCGGCATGAGTGCTCCGGCTGCGGGGGATTGCATCCGTTCTCCAAGTGTTTTAGCAAACAAAAAGGAAAAACCGGTGAGTCTGGAAAGAGGGAGGACGCCAGTGAAAGTGGAAAGACTGGCTCCCTTCCTAAGTAGATATCCGGATAGGGTGGCGGCGAATCTTTTGTTGCGCGTTTTTTCTTTTGGTTTTGTCATTCCGAGCGAGTTAGCAACGGTCCCGCCTGTTCCTAGGAACTTGATGTCTGCGCGGCAACACCCGGAGGTGGTGTCGACGAAGCTGGCTAAAGAAGTGGCTTTGGGCAGGATGGCTGGTCCGTTTGGGGAACCCCCCCTGGTGGACCTGGTCGTTTCGCCGCTGGGGGTGGTTCCGAAGAAGGAACCTAATTCCTTCCGGTTGATTCACCATCTTTCCCATCCAAAAGGCTCGTCGGTCAATGATGGCATTGACCGGGAGTTCTGTGCGGTTTCGTACGCCTCTTTTGACAAGGCGGTGGCATGGGTCCGCAGGTTTGGAAAAGGGGCACTTCTGGCGAAAACCGACGTTGAGTCGGCTTTCCGCCTCCTTCCGGTGCATCCCAGCAGTGCTCTTTCTTTGAGTCTTTTAGCTCATTTCTGGAATGGGTGGTGAAGGACGTGTCCGAGTTGCACTCCATAATTCATTATCTTGACGATTTTTTGGTGATCGGCCCTGCGGGGAGCAGGGTTTGTCAGACTCTCTTGGCTTCCTTGCAGTGCATTTTTCGTTCTTTTGGAGTGCCGCTCGCACACGACAAAACGGAGGGCCCGGTAACGACGATCAAATTCCTGGGAATTGTTATTGACACGCTCCGGATGGAGTGCAGGTTACCCCCGGATAAGGTGGAGGATTTGCGGGCCTCTGTGGAGTCGGCTCTGAGGGGTCCCAAGATTCAATTGCGCGCCCTTCAGTCTCTGTTGGGAAAATTGAATTTCGCCTGCCGCATTATGCCCATGGGCAGAGTTTTTTGTAGGCGTCTGGCAGCGGCCACGTCCGGGGTTCAGGCGCCACATCACTTCGTGCGACTGTCCAGGGAGCTCAAGGCCGACCTTCGGGTTTGGTTGTTGTTTCTGGAACAGTTTAATGGGCGGTCGGTGTGGATGGACAAATGGGTCTCGGCTTGAGATTTGGAGCTTTTCACAGATGCTGCGGGGGCGGTGGGTTACGGGGCCATTATGGGTAGGCACTGGAGTGCTGCCAGTTGGCCTGATTCGTGGAGAGAAGCAGGACTGTTGGGTAACCTCGTGCTTTTAGAACTGTTCCCGATTGTTTTGGCGGTGGAGATTTGGCAACATGAATTCAGGAACAAGCGGGTGCGTTTTCATTGCGACAATTTGGGGGTGGTGCAGGCGGTCAACAAAGTGTCGGCCTCGTCACCTCCAGTAGTCAGGTTGCTTAGGCATTTGGTGTTCCAGTGTTTGTGTTTTAATTGTTATGTTTGTGCTGTGCATGTGCCGGGTGTCCATAATACTGTGGCTGATGCGTTGTCTCGTCAACAGTGGGCGTGTTGGCACCGGAAGCAGAGCGGCACGGAATTCCTTGCCCAGCATTCTTGCGGGACATCGTTTTCGAACGGTAGCAGGTTTGCTGAAGAAGTCGGTGTGCACAGCCACTTTATCTGCATATGAGAAGGTTTGGGCTGAATGGAACAATTTGGACTTGGAAAAAGGGGGTTGTTCTTCGGACGAGGAACGATTGTGTTTGTTGTTGGAGTTCATTGGTAAAAATGTGGAAGATGGGATTTCCCTATCCAAATTAGGAAAGAAAATAGCGGGTTTGGCCTTTTTCTTTCAGGTGTCTGGGGTGGAGGACATTACCAAGCGTGCCTTGGTGAAGAAGGTTTTGCGGGGATACCGCAGGGGCAGGGTGGTGCGGGACCGGCGCCGCCCTGTGTCCTTCCAGTTGTTGGGTACAGTTGCTAATGCCCTGGTTCGGGTTTGCTCTTCTGTTTACGAGACTGCTCTTTTTTTGGACAGCATTTGTTTTGGCGTTTTTTGGTGCGTTTCGCATTGGGGAATTGGTGTGTGCATCCAAAAAGGGGGGTGGTGGTATGGATTTGGATGATGTGTATATTCATGCGTGTTCCCCGTTCCAAGACTGATCAGGCCGGGAAAGGTAAGTGGGTGGTTTTGGCTTCGGTCCCGGGGTCACCTTTGTGTCCGGTTCAAGTTCTGCGCCATTGGTTGGGTGTTAGAGGTTTGGGGCCAGGGCCGTTGTTGGTTCATCAGGATGGGTCGGCCTTGTCTCATTTCCAATTCGGGGCGGTGTTTCATAAGTGCTTGCGATCTGCCGCTATAGATGTGCAGGACTACTCTTCACATTCATTCCGAATTGGCGCGGCCACGGAGGCGGTTCGCTGGGGGTGGAGGAGGAGCTGGTTAAACGCATAGGGCGTTGGGAGTCGCATCGTTTTGGTCATACGTACGGCCGCAGTTATTGTGATAAGGGTGGTCATCATTGTCTCTGGTGTTTTCTAGATGGGTTTTTTGGTGGTGGTTCTTGTTTTTATGTGTGTTTTGGCGTCTTGTGTTCGTGATGTTGTGGTCTGTTTTGTGTCAGGGCCTTTCGAGGTTCTGGAATATCATTTTCTTTTGCAGGTGCTGAATGTTTGGTTTGGATCCTGGGCCACTCGTATGTGTTCTGGGGAGCCAAGAGGGCGGATGTTAGGCGGCCGGAAGGGCGCCAGTTGGGTTTCCCGAGGGACCAGGTGAAGGTTCGCTGGATTGGGGTTCCTGGGATGCTATGGTCGCGGGTGCTCCCTGAGGTTCACCGCTATGCCAGGTTGGATAGGCCCCCTGATGTCCTGGTTCTGCATGTGGGGGGGGTAATGACCTTGGGCTGCGTGCATCCCGGGAGTTGTGCAGGGACATAAAATTCGATTTCCTACGGTTGAGGACCATGTTCCCTGACACAGTAGTGGTGTGGTCTGACATGATGGCAAGAGCAACTTGGCGGCTGGCGGTGTCGATGGAAGGGGTGAATAGGGCTCGCATAAAGGTCAATAAAGCAGTCGCTAAGTTCTTTTTGCGTAATGGAGGTCTGGCCGTTAGGCACCGGGACTTGGAGAAGGAGCCTTGGCTGTTCTTGCGGGGGGACGGGGTGCATTTGAATGCAGTGGGTATTTACATGTGGTTTTTGAGTTTGCAGGAAGGCATTCAGAGGGCCATAGCAGTGTGGCGGGCCGGCCGGGCGTAAGGTGTCACGCCTGCCGGCTTTGGCGGTGGTCGTAGGGTTTTTGAAGGCGGGGATGGTAAAAAAGGTATTCGGAGGAAGATGGTCTGGGCCCATCACTGAAACAAGTGGATCTGCCCTAAGGAGGGCAGAAGTAAGAGGTGGCTGTACCGGCTGGGTGAATTTTGCCAAATTATTGTCCCTGTGCTGGCGTAAGTCACGGCTAGGGGCCGGGTAAGAGGCAAAAGGTGGTGCCGGATACAGGGAATTAATTTCATTGGTGCCTTCAAAAACCCTCGGCAATATATATGATTTCTGGTAATTGTGAGTTTTAATGTTTTAAAGTGTTTTAATGTTATGTTTGGTTAATAAAAGGCTGCTATGGCCATTTAAAACCCAAGTACAGGTGTCTGGTAGTGATTATTTCAGGGGTCATGGGTAATGGGTTTTGGTTTAGGCCTAAAATTGGACAATACCCCATACAAGTAAATCCCATTGTGTACTTAAAAGTGGGGTATGCCTGTATTATCTGACTTGAAAGAACATTATTTTATTTATTTTTTCTGATAATTAAAAAAAAAAAAATCTGTACAAAACCAATATACATTTCCTGTACTTTGCCTACGCAGGGCAAAACAACTTTATTTTCTGTCCCTCCTCTGCAGATGCACATACTGAAAGTGGTGTTAAACTCCAAAACAAACAAATTATACAAATGCATTTAATGCTGTATAACTTCTTGACAGGTATTGTGTTCTGTGGCATTCTAATAATTAAAAATTTGTACTTTTTTTCCTCTACTCTTTAATGAAATTCAATAAAAATGTATGGTTACATTTGTTTTTTTTTCAAATTTATTTTCACCCGGTGATCTTGCTGGTAATACACTTCCTGTTTTAAGGAGCCTTCATTCTGGATTGAGGAGAAATTGAGACAGCTTTTTGGAAAGCAGCATTGTCAACCAGTGATGAAGGGGTAGTGTGTGTTGGATGCACTAACATATTTAGATGCACTTGCCTTAAGCTGGCCACACACCAGAAAAATTTTGTTCATATTTCTAATTGTTAGTGGGGTCAAGTAGATGTTCATTTTCGCCCATAGTGATGAGAAATTTTGAAGAAACCAGATGGGTGATCATTCTTAACCACTTTCAGACCGGACCATTTTGCTGGTAAATGACCAGAGGTCTTTTTACACTTTGGCACTGCGCTGCTTTAACTGGTAATTGCGCGGTCATGCAATGTTGTACCCAAACAAAATTTGCGTCCTTTTCTTCCCACAAATAGAGCTTTCTTTTGATGGTATTTGATTGCCTCTGCGATTTTTATTTTTTGCGATATAAACGTAAAAAGACCGCAAATTTTGAAAAAAAATGATATTTTCTACTTTTTGTTATTAGAAAAATCCAATAAACTCAATTTTAGTCATACATTTAGGCCAAAATGTATTCAGCCACATGTCTTTGGTAAAAAAAAAGTCAATAATTGTATATTTATTGGTTTGCGCAAAAGTTGTCACATCTACAAACTAAGGTACGTTTTCTGGAATTTACGCAGCTTTTAGTTTACGACTGCCTATCTCATTTCTTGAGGTGCTAAAATGGCAGGGCAGTACAAAACCCCCCCAAATGACCCCATTTTGGAAAGTAGACCCCCTAAGGAAATTGATAAGAGGCATGTTGAGCCCATTGAATATTTTATTTTTTTGCCTCAAGCGATTGAATAATGACAAAAAAAAATTTTTTTTTTTTTTTTTACACAAAGTTGTCACTAAATGATATATTGCTCACACATGCTATGGGCGTATGTGAAATGACACCCCAAAATAAATTCTGCTGCTTCTCCTGAGTACGGGGATACCACATATGTGGGACTTTTTGGGAGCCTAGCCGCGTACGGGGCCCCGAAAACCAAGCACCGCCTTCAGGCTTTCTAAGGGCGTAAATTTTTGAGTTCACTTCTCACTACCTATTACAGTTTTGAAGGCCATAAAATGCCAAGATGGCACAAAACCCCCACAAATGACCCCATTTTAGAAAGTAGACACCCCAAGCTATTTGCTGAGAGGCATGTTGAGTTCATGGAATATTTTATATTTTGCCACAAGTTGCGGGAAAATTACAAACTTTTTTTTTTTTTTTTTCACAAAGTTGTCACTAAATGATATATTGCTCACACATGCCATGGGCATATGTGAAATGACACCCCAAAATAAATTCTGCTGCTTCTCCTGAGTACGGGGATACCCCATATGTGGGACTTTTTGGGAGCCTAGCCGCGTACGGGGCCCCGAAAACCAAGCACCGCCTTCAGGCTTTCTAAGGGCGTTACAGTTTTGAAGGCCATAAAATGCCAAGATGGCACAACCCCCCCCCCAAATGACCCCATTTTGGAAAGTAGACACCCCTAAATTTAGGGGTACACTAGTGAGACTAGGTAATAAATGGCGGGTGCCCTGAAACTATAAAAAAATAACTAACCAACCAGCGTCACCTGTAACAGTTATATGGTGATCACTGGTGAAAGGGTTAACTAGGGGGCAATCAGGGGGCTTTATGCGGTAGTATATGGGGGTCCCTGGCGCTATAAAAAGCTGCGGCGAACCTAAATACCTACCTGCCTAACTAGCGTCACCTGTGACACTAATACAGCGATCAGAAAAACGATCGCTTATTAGGCTGGGTTCACACTGGAGCGATGCGGGAACGCCACGAATGTGCGGCGGGTTCCCGCATCGCATGCCTCCCGGCGGCAGTTCACACTGCCCTATGCGAACTGCTGGGAGGGTCAGTGAAATGTTACTGACACCCCCAGATCAGTTCGCATATCGCAGTGCGATCTGCAAACTCGGATCGCATGGTGTGAACACCCATGCGATCCGATTCTGCTGCGGGCCAAAAAAAGGGTCCCGTGCGAATTTGCGGCGGGTGCGGCGGGTGTGGCGGGTGCGGCGAATGGCTGAACTCGAATCGCACAGAGATCGGATGTGATTTGCACTGCAGTGCGGTGCGAATCACATCCGTTCTCAAACCGCTGCAATGTGAACCCAGCCTTAGTGACACTGGCGACGGGGGGTGATCACGGGGTTAAACCTTTATTGGGGGGGTTAGGGGGGTACCTTAGAACTAAAGGGGGCTAACCCTAACTGCCCTAACAGTTATTAGTCACAAATGACACCCGCCGGGTGATCAGGGGGTTAAACCTTTATTAGGTAATAAATGGCGGGTGCCCTGAAACTATAAAAAAATAACTAACCAACCAGCGTCACCTGTAACAGTTATATGGTGATCACAGGTGAAAGGGTTAACTAGGGGGCAATCAGGGGGCTTTATGCGGTAGTATATGGGGGTCCCTGGCGCTATAAAAAGCTGCGGCGAACCTAAATACCTACCTGCCTAACTAGCGTCACCTGTGACACTAATACGGCGATCAGAAAAATGATCGCTTATTAGGCTGGGTTCACACTGGAGCGATGCGGAAACGCCGCGAATCCGCGGCGGGTTCCCGCATCGCATGCCTCCCGGCGGCAGTTCACACTGCCCTATGCGAACTGCTGGGAGTGTCAGTGAAATGTTACTGACACCCCCAGATCAGTTCGCATATCGCAGTGCGATCTGCAAACTCGGATCGCATGGTGTGAACACCCATGCGATCCGATTCTGCTGCGGGCCAAAAAAAGGGTCCCGTGCGAATTTGCGGCGGGTGCGGCGGGTGCGGCGGGTGTGGCGGGTGCGGCGGGTGCGGCGAATGGCTGAACTCGAATCGCACAGAGATCGGATGTGATTTGCACTGCAGTGCGGTGCGAATCACATTCGTTCTCATAAACCGCTGCAATGTGAACCCAGCCTTAGTGACACTGGCGACGGGGGGTGATCACGGGGTTAAACCTTTATTGGGGGGGTTAGGGGGGTACATTAGAACTAAAGGGGGCTAACTCTAACTGCCCTAACAGTTATTTGACACCAATGCAAAAAAAAAAAAAAAAAAAAAAAAATGACATTGGTGTCACTGTGACTGGGGGGCAGGGGTAATTGGGGGGGTGATCGGGGGGTAAAGGGGGGGTGTGAGTGTGCCTGGCATGTTCTACTGTGTATGTAGAGTGTTGGTGCAACTTACTGATCCGCTCTCCTCCGTGTCGGAATGAAAAATACCGACACGGAGGAGAGAATACATCACTTCCTCTCCTGTGTTTACATTACAGGAGAGGAAGTGATGTCACCGGGGATTTCTATTCGTCGGGAGCGATCGCGAGGGGGTGGCCATGAATGAATGGCCGTCCCCTCGTCCGGGATCGCTCCCGAACGAATACCGACCGCCGCAGGCACCGGGCGGGGGCCCGATCGGGCCCCCGACCCGCGGGAGGCAAGGGACGTACATGTATGTCCTTATGCCTGCCCGTGCCATTGTACCGACGTACATCGGCGTGCGGCGGTCGGCAACTGGTTAAATGAACTTCTAACAGCAGATTTCTTTTGAGAAATAATATTCATTTTCAATTTTGAAGTCCTCAAATGTACGAATGTTTGTATGAATATTCCTATGAATATTTGTTTTAAAATTTACTAGTGTATTGTGAAAAACCTCCAGCTAATAGTCTGAAAGCTAATTGGCTGCCTCATTCTGCAGGGAAAACGTTTTTTTTTATGCAATCTTGTACTCAATCTAAGCGTGGTAGTATTTTCCTGTATAAGAAAGCTTTAGTGCATATTAAAAGACCCTTCAAATGCTGTAAACAGTTGAAGACATTGCAGACAGGTATTCAATTCTCCAAAAATACCTTTCTGGATAGCTGTGAAAATTAAATATAATGTGCCATTTTTATATTTGGAGGAAGATTGGAATGTCTGTCAGGTTTTTGTTGCTATCTGTGGGGGACAATCACCCGCTATATTTGTCCAGGTAACCATTATCACTGAAAATTAAATAAATAAAAAAAAAAAAAACATTTTTAGTGGTCATCAGGACAGATACGAAGGGTGAAGTCCTTCAACTGAGACACTAGTTTTGTTGATCCTGGTGACTATCGGGGATTTCTCACTTGTTAAAGTAATAAACACACTCACCTGTCCAGGGCGCCCGCGATGTCGGCCGCCCGAGGCCGACCCGTCCCTCAGCTCTCGGGTCCCGGCGCCGCCATCCCTTGTAAGGGAAACAGGCAGCGGAGCCTTATGGCTTCACTGCCCGTTTCCTACTGCGCATGCGCGAGTCCCACAGCTACTGCGCATGCGCGAGTCCCGCAGCGCTTTCTGAATGGGACGTGCTGTGTTCTGGAACACACAGTTCCCAGAACACAGCGCGACTCATTACCCAGAAGACGCCGCGACGAAGACAGAAGACAGAAGATCTCCGCGGAGGAGGAAGAGGAAGATTAGGAGAAA
The DNA here is from genome assembly GCF_037356315.1 of Lithobates pipiens. Lineage (NCBI taxonomy): Eukaryota > Metazoa > Chordata > Amphibia > Anura > Ranidae > Lithobates > Lithobates pipiens. Next base: position 449,919,397 of record NW_027507748.1, on the reverse strand, counting down.
GTGCCTAGCAACAGGCATTTCTGGTAAGTAAAAAAAAAATTGTTTTCATTTTTTTTTTTTTTGATTTTTTGTAATTTTTAACATTTTTTTGTTTTTCAGGGTGGCCCTCCCCTTTAAGGTTTTTTTTCTGTCTCCTTTCCTGTTGTCGCTATGGAACAAGAAGTTTCCACTCCTCACTCCATTCCATGCATTCTCTCTTCTGAGAGATCCACCAATTACAGAAGGGAAAGATCACACCGGAAACTTCTTAATGAACTATAGTGACATCCCCCAAGAACCCTTTTACACAGCACCAATTTATCATTTGAAGTAGTGGGTTTCTATTGAGTCTGTAAAGGTTATGTTTTTACAATGTGATGCAAAGTTTACTCTGGCATCATGTAAAATTTTTAGCAGTGTTCAGGTATAAAAGCATGGAGCTCCCAATTCTATGCAAATTTCGTCTATTGCGCCTTTGAGTGCCATCAAAGGCACCCAAGCCACGGACTTTTTTTCTATTGAGCGTGAGTTAAAAAAAAATTATGGGCCACCTGTGAGTTTAAAAAAAAGAATGGGCCACCATGGCTATTATGCCACTTTAAACCTCATTTAACATAATGAAAAATGTTGGTATTCACTGCACTTGATACATCACAGAATACTTTTGGTTGGTGTTATGATTATTATTATAAGCGATTTATATAGTGCCAACAGTCTACACAGCATTTACAATGTATAGGGGGTACAATACAATTACAGTACAGATGAATACAAAAGGTACAGGAGGGCTCTGCTCGTAGAGCTTACATTCTAAAGGGAGAGGGTGGTGGCATAAAAGGAAATGGCTGCAGAGAATGATTTGATGGGGGGGGGGGGGTGGCTCTGGGACAGTTGTTAGGTGTGTGTGGGATTCCCTGAATAAATGAGTTTTCAGGGATCTCCTAAAGGTGGACAGGGTATGGGCTGATTGGACAGACTGGGGCAGGGAGTTCCAGAGGATGGGAGAGGCTCTGGAGAAGTCTTGAAGGCGAGCATGGGAGGAGGTAACAGGATCTAGAAAGCAGGAGGTCCTGGGAGGAGCGAAGGGGACAATTTGGGCGATTATACTAGTCACAAACGTTACTGCTCCATATAAACAGCTGTTGAAAATAATCACCACCTTTGTTTTTTATATACTGATGCAGTCTGATCAGCAGATACAGTATCAAAAGGTGTCTGCATAAGTTCCAATCCTCCTCTGTATAGCAAGTCTTGCTATAGTTGTTTATGGCTTCTACGTTTTCAGCCTCCTAGGAACATTAAACTATAAAATGGAGATGAGTACTGTAGGTATTCTATTGCATGCCACATTGATGAGAGAGCAGAGCCAAACATTATTTCCAGTTCCTGAGCTTTAAAACCACACTGAACACTGGTCCGAGGTCAAAACTGTTCTAGAAATGAGCAGTTATATAAAAAAAAAAAAAATTCCTCAACTGGCTTAATGTTCTATCATCTTCATGAAAACATTTAAAAAATGTGTTGCATTTCTGTGACAGTCCCACAAAATAACACAATTTTCCCCCACAATTTTTACAAAAATACATATAGCAGTGATTTAGGAGTCTGGCCACATGATCTCCATGAATAGATCTGCTGCTGAACTGAAGTTTCCTTCTTCATTTTTGACAGCAGACCCTCTAGACTCCTGTTTGATCCATGAACAACCAGATGAAAAAGGACTTGCTTCTGTGTTACACCAGGCTATCTCCGATCTGTCATTTTAAAGTCTGGAAGAATGGAAAAGGACTGCCTTTTTTTTTCCCTTCCTGGATCTGGATGGACTTGTAAGAGGATGTAAACGGTGCACATCTGTTTACATCTGCCTGCCCATAGGCTTACATGGAGTTTCTGATCAGGTCCACCTGAAAGATGAACAGGCAGGCATGATTGGAAAGCCCATGTGAAATTACTGTCAGACTACATTCACACAAGCCTCTTGCATTTAGGCTAGAGAAAGTATCTGGAAAATATAAACCAGCTTTATGCTTCCCAGATCAAGCTCTAGTGTGTTTAAATGTATTTCTCTTTATGCAATTAAAAGAAGTATGGCCAAATCTTTTTTCCTGTAAACGCAGTTTGCTGTCAACAAGAAAAACTATCAAATTAAGAAATGGTGTTAAAATTCTGTTTAAATTCATTGCCGAAAGGCTAAGGAATGCATTATCCCACATGTAATATCAACACAATGGTGGCAAAAAAGTTGCATCAGGTTTTTTTTCTGCCAGACAATACAAAACATGTTCTGATTGTGGACTATTAGTGCAAGAAATTTGGAATTCCTAAAGAGTTTTAATCTAACAATGGTCCTCAGTAGAACATGAGTTTACTAAAGCCTATGCTTTTCAGCTTACAAATTCCAGTTCTAACTACCTGCAGTCAAAGGGACAAAGTGGAGGCGATTGATACAGTACTATGCTGAAAACCAGGCATACAGTCCCTTATATACAGGATGACCAGTTCAGCTGCTCACGAACAAAAGATCAGTTGATGTTAACCAAAATTTAAAGCAACATACTTTGTTGACAGGCAGTGCCACTTATAAGCCATTATTTGTAACTGGGCAAGTTTGACTCATGGTTGTGGCCCATTAGCCCCTTTAGCAGAAAAAAAATAATCATTTAGGAATCGCCTCCTGTACACCTAATAACAGCTGCTTAGATGAATAAATGAATCATTTTTCAGAGCTTTGACTAGTGTGAATTTAGCCTTAGAGCTGTGTTATTATAGGTAAAGGAGTGCCTAGGGCACACTTGCATGCCAGGAAGTGCACTGGCATTTTTTTAAGAGGAATTCCAGACACGAGGCAAATTTCTTAGGGTTTTTCTTAGACACAATATACACTATATTACCAAAAGTATTGGGATGCCTGCCTTTACACGCACATGAATTTTAATGGCCAGTCTTCGTCCATAGGGTTCAATATTGAGTTGGCTGACCCTTTGCAGCTATAGCAGCTTCAGCTCCTCTGGCAAGTCTGTCCACAAGGTTTAGGAGTAGGTCTGTCCACAAGGTTTAGGAGTAGGTCTTTTCGGAGGCGCTTTTGTGAGGTCAGGCGCTGATGTTGGACGAGAAGGCCTAGGTCGCTTTAATTTATCCCAAAGGTATTCTATCAGGTTGAGGTCGGGACTCTGTGCAGGCCAGTCAAGTTCCTCCACCCCAAACTCACTCATCCATGTGTTTCTATCGACCTTACTTTATACACTGGTCCAAATCATTTGGTAGAGGGGGATTATGGTGTGGGTTTGTTTTTCAGGGGTTGGGCTAGTTTCAGTGAAGGGAAATCTTAAGGTGTCAGCATACCAAGACATTTTGGACAATTTCATTGCCCCAAATTTGTTGAAACAGATCGGGATGGCCCCTTCCTATACCAACATGACTCCCCACCAGTTTACAAGCAAGGTCCATGAAGACATGGATGAGCAAGTTTGAGGTGGAGGAACTTGACTGGCTTGCACAGAGTCAAAAGTTAAAACTTTTGAGATGAATTGGATTGGAGACTGTGAGGCAGGCCTTCTCGTCCACATCAGTGCCTGACCCCACAAATGTGCTTCTGGAAGAATGGTCAAACTTTCCCATAGGCACACTCCTAAATCTTGTGGACAGTCTTCCCAGAAGAGTTGAAGCTGTTATAGCTACGAAGGGTGGGCCAACTCAATACTGAACCCTAAAGAATACAGCTTCATGTACACGGGGCGTTTTAAAAACTCTCCTGAATGATTAAACTTGACAGATAGTATCTGATGTTTAAAAATTTCCCCTGTGCCGTGTTTTGCATATAGAAGCGTTTTTTACATTGAAAATGGTCAAAAATGTTTCTCCATTAAAAATGCCTGTAAACTAAAAGAGTCTAAACATGAGTTTACCGTGTTTACACGCTGTTGCAGGCATTTGAAGTTTCAAATGCCTCTGAACATCCGTCCTGAACATATTTATTTTTGCTTTCCTAAAAATGCTTTTAATCTCAACTGCCTAGAAACGACTATAAATGACCATGTGTACATGTACTGATAAGATAACATAGAGGAGAGTTCAGGGGCAGCTGAAAAAAAACTCCCAACTGCTCCTAAACATCGGTTTACCAGCAGCAGTGTACATGAGGCCTACAGTGCCTTGAAAAAGTATTCATATCCCTTGAAATTTTCCACATTTTGTCATGTTACAACCAAAAATTTACATTTTTATTGGGATGTTATGTGATAGACCAACACAAAGTGGCACATAATTGTGAAGTGGAAGGAAAATTATAAATGGTTTTCAATTTTTTTTTATTTTTTTATTGTGAAAGCGTGGTATGCATTTGCATTCATCCACCCTGAGTAAATACTTTGTAGAACCACCTTTGGCTGCAACTCTTTTTGGGGATGTCTTTTACCAGCTTTGCACATCTAAAGTAACATTTTTGACCATTCTTTGCAAAATAGCTCAAGCTCTGTCAGATTGGATGGAGACTTGCCACAGATTCTCAATTGGCTTTAGGTCTGAACTTTGACTTGGCCATTCTAACACATGAATATGCTGTGGTCTAAACCATTCCATTGTAGCTCTGGCTTAATGTTTAGGCTCATTGTCCTGCTGGAAGATGAACCTCCGCCCCAGTCTCAAGTGTTTAGCAGACTAACAGATTTTCTTCTAAGATTGCCCTGTATTTGGCTCCTCTTCCGATTAACTCTGACCTACAACTTGATTCTGCCACCATGTTTCACGGTGGGGATGGTGTGTTCAAGGCGATGTACAGTGTTAGTTTTCCACCCCACACTGCGTTTTTCTTTTCGGCCAAAAAGTTACAATTTTGTTCTCGCCTGACCAGAGCACCTTCTTCCACATGTTTGCTGTGTCCCCCACATGGCCTCTCGCAAACTGCAGCCGGTACTTATTTTATGGGTTTCTTTCAACAATGGCTTTCTTCTTGACACTCTTCCATAAAAGTCAGATTTGTGGAGTGCACGATTTATGTTTGTCCCGCAGACAAATTCTCCCACCTGAGCTGTGTATCTCTGCAGCTCCTCCTGAGTTACCATGGGCATCTTGGCTGCTTCTCTGATTAATGCTCTCTGTGCCCATCAGTTTAGGTGGACAGCCATGTCTTGGTAGGTTTGCAGTTGTCTCATACTCTTTCCATTTTTGGATGATGGATTGAACAATGCTCCGTGAGATGTTCAAATCTTGGGATATTTTTTATAACCTAACCCAGCTTTAAACTTCTCCACAACTTTGTCCCTGATCTGTCTGGTGTGTTTCTTGGCCTTTACGATGCTTTTTCTTTTGCTAAGGTTCTCTAACAAACCTCTGGGGGTTCACAGAACATCAATATTTATACTGCGATTAAATTACACACAGGTGGACACTATTTACTAACTGGGTGACTTGTGTTAATTGGTTCTAGTTAGGGCTATTAGAGTAAAGGGGGCTGAATACAAATACACGCCACACTTTTCATATATTTATTTGTAAAAAAAAAAATGAAAACCATTTATTTTCCTTCCATTTTATAATTATGTGCCACTTTGTGTTGGTCTATAACATAAAATCTCAATAAAATACATTTACGTTTTTTGGTTGTAACATGACAAAATTTAGAAAATTTCAAGGGGTATGAATAGTTTTTCAAGGCATTGTAAGACTGGGATGCTATTAAAGTTCATGTGCGTGTAAAGGCATATTGGGGGTTATTTACGAAACGCAAAACCACTTTGCACTACAAGTGCGCAGTGTAATTTCAAGTGCACTTTGCACTTATAGTTTGCACTTGTAGTGCAAAGTGGATTTACCTTTAGTAAATAACCCCCATTGTGTATTGCAAACCTTCCCTTTTATAAGTTCGGATCCACGTTAACAAATGACTGCCTAAGTTGTGGTGTTTTGTTTCCTGTGTGTGCTTGTAATATTATTTAAGTATTCAAATAGAAATGTAATTTTTATTGCTAGTTTTTCGGATTCCCCAATATAAAGATACTGGGTTTGGTTTTTTAATGAAATTTCAAATGAAAAACTATAATAGCCACTAAAACACTAGAATGACTCATTTTATGACCTACTTGCAATTACTCCATTAGATATTATTCAGAACAGTCAGCATTTCAGAACTGTGTGTTATGTTAACCTCAAAAGATCTGACATTTGCAGCATATTGCTTAATCAAATGTAAATTCCCTCAAAGCCACCACATATGCTTGCACTGTACCCCTTTTAAACTTCAAATAAAAACCTTGTATAATTAGAAAATAATACAGGCTTTATGTTCTGATCCATGCTTCAGGACATAGCTTTTCAACATTGGTGACCTTCCATTCATTGCTTTAACGCTTGCCACCAGTGATGTAAACGCCTCATCATATCCAGTGGCTAGAACCTTTCATTTCAGAGACTGTTTCATCAAAAGCCAGGCTGTAATCTGACATGGTTGCTTTCTTATATTCTAGGTAGGTTTATTTTAGGAGGTTCATAAAGCAAATGCTTATGTTCTTTACCAAATGTTGTGTTTTATAGTCTTTCATGTACAAAACGACTGCAGTTTAAAATCACTTGGCCTTAACACCGTAATCATTTGTTATCAGGACAGAAACTTGGACTAGTTAACAGCGCTGTCTGAGAACAAATGCTGTGGGGCACATATTCATGGTTTTTACTTTACTTTGTGATACACTCTAAAAAACAAATGTCAAACAGAGTTTGTCACATTATTCTTGTACTGATGTATAGATAATGAAAGCTGACAATCTCTTATTTTAAAAGTGGTGTAAATATAAATTTGCACGCTTTTGCAAGAAATGTTAAATGTAGAACTACTTCAGATGTTATTTAAAAGTCAAATGCTATTAATACCATTTTGTATTATCTCACTACTGAATGGCTACATTAGAAAATTGGGGACGATTGGCAAATTTAGATGCAAAATTTTGCACCTAAACTGCTGTACTAGTTGGTGACTGAATAGGTTACCTTTGTTTAATCACTTCAACTCCAGAAGTTTTAGCCCCCCTCCCCCTTTCATGACCAGGTAATTTTTCGTGATACGGCACTGTTACTTTAACTGACAATTGCGTGGTCGTGCCATATCCAAATTTGTCACACCATATCCAAATTTGTCCTTTTTTTCCCTACAAATAGATCTTTCTTTTGGTGGTATTTGATCACCTCTGGGGTTTTTATTTTTTGTGCTGTATAAAAAAGAACAGGCAATTTTAATGATTTTTTTTTTTTTTTTTTTTTTACTTTGCTATAAAATATTCCAAATTAAAAAAAATGTAAACAAATTTCTTAATCAATTTAGGCCAATATGTATTCTGCTACATATTCTTAGTAAAAAAATATCCCAATACGTGTATATTGATTGGTTTGCGCAAAAGTCACAGCATCTACAAACTATATTTTTATTTATTTTTGTACTAGTAATGTTGGCGATCAGCGACTTACAGCAGGACTGTGATATTGCGGGAGACAAATTGGACACCTGACACTTTTTTAACACTTTTTGAGAACCAGTGACACTAATACAGTGATCAGCGCTAAAAAATATATGCACGGTTACTGTACTAATGACACTGGCAGGGAAGGGGTTCACATCTCAGGCAATTAAAGGGTTAAATGTGTTCCCTGGGAGTGATTACTAACTGGGGGAGGGGGTGCTTTGACTGGGGGAATGTAAAGATCCGTGTTCCTGCTTCCTCCTGAATGATCGGCAGTTCTCTGCAGACATTGCATCTGCCTGACACGCTGATTGGCTCCTGCTGTGTCCAATCACTGTGGGTCACTGGTGGCACGTGTGCTCCAAACCCGGAAGCTCTTGTACCAAGTACGAGATCTGTCGGAGAGCAATCGTCCTGCCACAGTAGATCTATGGTGAGCAGTTAAGGTGTTACTAAACCCAGAACCCTTGCATTCACTATCTTGTCTCCCACGGTACTCAGAACATGGAAATGCAATTTCTTTAGTAAACATAAACTGCTAAATACCTTTTCTTATTAGCAGTATATAGCAGTCATTTGACTTTAATCAGTGTCTGGTTAAAGCTTGAAGAAGAAGTTTTCATTCTGACTGTCCTGTGAGGCTGTAGGACCCCTGGCCCTCTGGACAGTGCTGACTGGCCTTGTACTGATTACATGCACCCTCCCAAGAATAAAAAGATAAAAAAAAAATGCTCTAGCAATACACACCAAGGTGGACATGCCCCCAAGACTCTGTACCATCAGGAGATGGATTGGGGACAGTGGACAACAAAGGGGAGGATCAGGGAAGGCAGGATCAAACAGCTTTTTTACACAATACACAGGATTAACCCCTTAGGTTCCACAGTGAGTATAACAAGCATGCTTTACTGGACCCCAAAGCACCACCCTCATGTTGAGGGCATGTAGCCTGGTATGCTGCAGGGGGGGGGGGGGGCAATGCTTGCTCGGATAAGGGCCTGGTGTGGATTTTGCAGGGGACCCCATGCTATGTTTTTTATTTTTATTTTTATTTCATTGATTTTTATCTAGATTAACGGGACTCGTCAATATATTACAGCCGTGAGCAATTTTAAATGATATTTTTTCCTTTAGAAATGTAATTTTGCTGTGGCACAGTAAAACGCACATTAGACAGATGCTCCGCTTTACAGGTAGATAAAGGGGAACCCCAGGCACGATATTTAAAGGAATATTAAATTTTTATTGCTTCGCTTAAGGTGTTATTAAAATCACTGCTCCTGAAAAAATGGTCATTTTTAAAAACTTTTTTTTTTTGCATTGATACATGTCCCCTGGGGCAGTACCCAGGTCCCCAAACACTTTTCATGGCAATAACATGCATATAAGCCTTTAATATGAACACTTTTTCAAGATTGTGTCACATAGATGTTATGTTTGCACACATTTTTTGCCTGTTTCTGTTCTTGGGCGAACTGAACCCGGCGGTGTTCAGGTAATCCCTATGTTCCTTGTCAAATCCTGTCAAACCTATACAGGTATGTATTTTCTACAAAATGCACAGCAGAATCTGAGTGGGTTTTGAGGCTAGGAACTTTGTAAGTTAATGGAGAGCTTATGCTGTATGAAAATGACACCATCTAGCTGTCTTCACTCTACAATAAAATCTGCTGTCTAAGAAAAGTCCTGGCTATGTTTGCAATGTAGGAGAAGCATTGCGCATGAGACCTTATACATAATTTCAGTTATCATGTTTTTGTTTCTATTAAAATACATTGTTCTATTCCTGTCCAGTTTTTTTTTTTTTTGTACTGCATTTTTGTGGTTGTCCTTAAAGTGGTAGTAAACCTGTGTGTGTTTAAAGCCATACTGTACTAGTATGCATCACATACTAGCACATAATGTGAAACTTACCTGAAAAAGAGCCATCCAGAGCTGTACTGAGATGGCTTCTATCTTAACCCGGTCTTCCTTCCAGATACAATAAGTAGGCAGATGAAGAATTCTTCCTGAACCTGAAGTGTGTTCTGGATCTTTGGAAATGTATTATAGCTACAGAGTAATCATAACAGTCAATTAGCTTTTTCAATAGGAGGTCAGGAATTACATCTTGGAATGCTATGTATCTAAATCTAGCCAAAATCTTACTGTGAACATGTCTCAATATATGTGTAGCCAAGAGATGTGGCTGTTCATTATGTAAAAAAGAATATTCAATTTCTTTGGAAGTGTACAGCAGAATGTCAAAAGGAGGAGAGAAGTGCCAAGCTTAGGAATTTATTCGGTATAAAACACTAAAAACTTGCGTGAAACCTGTTTCTGATGAAGAAGGCGAGGCCGTGCCTTCAAAACTGGTTCTGATTGGCCAGACAGCGAGTGGACTGCTGCCGTTTGACAGTCCTGGACCACTCCCACTTAGAGGCACACAGCCGACGTCTCTGTGAGGCTTACCGAGGCTCCAGCTGCAGCTAACACATGGATCTCTCAATAGATACTTCCCTGCGGTCCTCCTGTGCTCCTGGACACTGCACATGGAAGCTCCCACCCGCTCTAGCACTCTGCAAGTGCTCCAACATTTTTTATGCAAGTTTTTAGCGTTTTATACCTATATACTGAATAAATTCCTAAGCTGTTTAAAGGAAAGGCTTGTGCGTCTCTCTCCTAATTTTGGTTTCCTTTTGTTCAGTGATCGGGTGCCATGCCTGAAGCAGCCTTGCTCCTTTTTCAGCCTCCATTTAGAGACTTTTTTTAGAGACACATTTTTAGGGGTTCTTCCCCCAGAACTTTCAATCCACTCACCATTCATATGGTTGCACCCTCATGAATCAGCATGCAGATACATGCCTTTTAATTAAAATGTTAAACGTTAATCTTTTTCATCAGATGGCTTAGCGCTGAACATTATAACAATATTGTATATGTGTTTCCTCCTACAGCAGAATGTCGACTGCTCCATCCTAAATGTGTGGTCTCTGGTTTCCAATTGGTTGTTTGCAGTCTTATTGTTTTTCAATAGCCCTAAAATAGCCAGTCTGCTAGAAGAACAAGTACAATACAATATTAGAATATTTATAGACTTGCATGTCATTAAAAATCCCTAGACAGTTATTGGCTTAACATGCTTTCAAACCAGTTAAGTTATTTGTACTATCCACATTTTAAATTGCTTTTCTGTTCAATCCTACTTTATTTTTCTTGTAAGACTGTTCACAAAATATACTTAGATACAAAAAAAGGTATACATTCAAATGTGAACATCAAAAAGTTGTCTGTTCCAGGTCATAGCAGATAGGCAGCATATATAACGAGGAATAAGGTATAAGACCTTCAAACGTACGGGAGTAAACAGAAGAACCAAGATTGAAGCCGATACAAAAAATACAAAATGAAACCTAGGAGGCATGCAGGAACTAATTTCATAAAGTCAAAATCCAACAGTTTAGAGTCATGAAAGGCAAGAAAGAGTAGGAAAGGAGGAAAATAGGGAGAAAGATAGAAGAACGGAGAAGAGGGAGGTTGACCGCTCTAGGTGGGCCCAGAAATTGTCGCATTACACGTGAGTAGTAAGAGCTCAAGGCATCAGTAGGGACTCGTCAAAGGAAATGATCTGCCCAAGATTGCAATATTTTGAGGTGTTTAGGAATTTTGTCCTGGATATATGAAATTACTTTTATGAATGATAGTGCCTGTTTAAAGTACGCACTTATACATTGTATGCAAGTTTTGCTTGCTGACCTGTTCTCCTGAAAGTGTTAGCTGCCTGTCATGCTTATACTTTGACTTTAATGCTTTGAGTTGAATACTTAAGGCAGGCAAAAAAGACAAAGAAATCTGACTTCCCTCTTGCTTTTTTATGTATACTTCAGATATTTTTATTTTTTTGGATTGGATTTTTATGTTTATCAGGAATGTGAGAGATTGTGCTGCAGAACACAAATTTGAGGGATAACACCCAAATGAACAGGAATGAAGAATTGTCATGGAGAGATCACTGTTGGGGTATCCAAGATCCATAAGAAGACAAGTTCTGACTGACTAAAAGATTTTTTATGTGTACTGACCCTTTAGCTGCTTCATAACTTCAAATTAGATTATTCCAGTAAATAAAAATCCTAGCATGCAGTGAATTTCAAAATGATAGCCTAAGCTTTAACCTGGCATACACTTACAGAACTTTTCTTTTAGCCTGCAGGCTAACTAAAAAACAAATTCCTCCATCCATGTCAACAGCAAAGATGGATGAACCCCTTGCTGGTCTATTGTATTTTGAAAGCCAGCCACGCCAACAATCAAAATATCAAAACAGCCGCTCCATCTGATTGGATGCAGCTGCTTTTTGGGTGACCGTTTTTTCACCCAGCAATTTTATTTTCTCAATTGAGGGATGGCAGGTGGGAGATGGCCAACAGGGTAAGGTTTCAAAGGGGACCTGTAATGTCTATATTAAATAGTTTATTTTTTTTGTTTGTCTTTTGGAGAATCCTAAACATGGTTAAACACAATAAAATAGATCTCATATCTGGTTAACAATAAACCATGTTTTGGAAACCCATTCTTAATCCTCATAGTGCACACAACTTATTCATAATAGCCCATCTTTTTTAATATGAAACTACATTTATTTTCTAATAATTTGTAGGCAAGCTTATTTGTTTTTTTTTAAATATATAAAATATGGCTTGGTAGGGTAAAGCCATATTTGATTCACATTAGCCTATCCTTACCTGTGTAAACTAGTTTTTCATTTGAGGAATTCATTAATATGTTCTATTTTAATTATGGAAGGGTCATTGAGGGCTGCATATAGTATATCTTTGCAAAACTAAAAATAACTTATGTTAATGAAATTGAACACTTTTCGGCTTTGTACACACAGGCTTATTTTAAGTACTTTTGTTGCTAGACATTTTGCATGAAGATTCACTGAGGGTAGACAGCCATAGCTAGTCTTTTGTTACTATGGAAACAAAATCAATGCTTCCGGAGGTGGGGTGCAAACAAAACTAATGGAATTTCTAGTTCTGAGTTTGTAATATGGTAATTTTAAGTAGGGCCAGTGGTTCACTCATTGCTAACCAGTGCATTTAGTTCTTTAGCTATACCTATATCTGAAATCTTACAACGTAATATCTCCCATTAACACTTTACAAGAGATCAAGGCAATCTTCTGTATCTTCTCCAGGTTGTCACATTTTATCTTTCAGGCTGCCTTGATACCCTGGTTTTCTTTTTTTTTTCAATAGAACGATCCTTGCACTACAAATGAGTATGGTATAAATTGAGCATCTCATGTAAAACCAAAGTCCTGGAAAATGACCTGTCGCCTTCTACATTACTATATGTAATTTATTTGTATTGGGCTGGTTTCAAACTGCCACACTTCAGCTTGGTGGCAGGGCAGGTGTACCCCGTTTTTATTTTTTTGCCATTAACTCATGGACTTTCTTTTAGACTTTCTATTAGACCAGAGCTTTTCAAACTGTGTGGACACTAGTGTTCCACGTGCGATTTATAGGCGTGCCATGAGAGTTTTGAAAAATAGTTAAAATTGCTAGCATTTAGAAGCCTTGCACATCAAAAAATTAAATGGCAAATCAATGTCGCAAAAGTTAACGTAACAGATATAAAAACACAATCTCTGTCATTCTGTCATTTGTTGGTTATTTTCGTAATGCGAGACTTGTGTGAAAACTCAATCGCGCTAATTATATTATAGATAGCTTGTTCCATTCCAGCTGATTAGTAATTGGAATCCTGCTATTTGTGTCTTCATGGTTTTGCAAGTTTAGATTTTCAGCATGGACTGAAATCAAATCAAAAAAGAGACTTCTTAAAAACAATGCTGAAATGTGCGCTGTTTTGTCAACTTTGGAGCTTCACTTCAATCTGATTTGATTTCAAAAGCAGGCACAGACTTCACGTTAAATTTAATATTATATATGTAAAAATACGGTTTTCACCATGAAAATTGTTAAATCTTTTCAGGTGTGCCGTGAAAACGTTTAGATATTTTTGGTGCGCCACAAGACAAAAAAGTTTGAGAAACGCTGTATTAGACCTTTTTTTGAAAGCATACTGAAGATGCAGGACGTTTTGCGGGCTTTCAGATAATGCACCAAAAACATGCAATCTAATAAGTCTGAGAAACCATGGGTTAACTGCACAAGCCACAAGGCATTAGGGACCTATAGATCAATCTGCCTTTGCCATTGTTTTCTTTTACAAAAGGTTTATTGGTGGTTGTCACAATATACAGAGATACAAATGAGCACAAAGTAAATGGTTGCAGAATTAAGGTGGTTTACAGAAGGGTAGATGATTCATTTTTACAGTTATACACATATAAGGAACAATGCATCAACACCTACAGTTTCAAGAACTATAGAATGAAAGAGGTACAAAAACTCGTGTTTAGGAATAGTTAAAGATGAAAGGTCTCATTCAAGGACTCAACTGGTATCTGGAAATGGCCAAGGGTGCTGGACTAATGGTGATGGATCAGGCCAAAGCCTGCCATGGTAAACAAAAGTGTCTATATGGGGAGAAATGGGGGTGAGGAAAGTAAAGGAAAGTTGGAAGGGTGAGAAGGAAGAGTCGGAGAGTGATTTTAGAAAGTTGTATGGGGGGGGGGGGGTCCCTGTTAGTCGTGGTAAATATTAGATAAACATAGGTGATCAAATCTAGATGTCCTAGCATAAGCATCCAAGGTTGTCAAGCTCAGAAAATGGTCATGAGTCTATTAATATAGCTGTCAGTTTTTTTGTTAACCATTAGATCAGTCACTTGGTTCTTCAGCAAAGACTACTTTGGGGGAAATGTTGCCACCTACAAACCGCTGTATAAGACTACCTTTTATATGCAACTCACTGTAATTCAGCAGTAGTATTCTATGACTTCTACTGTACTACATTGATGGTTTTTAATATGCATCTGTTACTTGTGTATGCATTCTTCTTTTTTTCAAAATTCAATAAGTTATTGATAAAGGAGGGAAAAAACTAAGGACAGGGGATTTTCAAGCCCTAGTGATAGTAGGCTTGGTTGCTGTAAAAATGTGTGTGGCAAGCATGCACTCAGAACAGAAGAGGATGTTAATAGGTTTGAAGTAATGCTTCAAAGGGGTTGTCCAAATATTAGCGTAAAGAAGTGTATAGTGCAGCCGTTATTTTAAAGAAAAACAAAATTATGTGTTTACAATGTCTTTATGGAGTAAACTTTAGTTTTCAGTCAAAAAATGTGTCACAAACTTAAAAAAAATAAAAAAGTGCTTAACCATACCTGATTTTAACATTTAGGGACAGTTCACACCAGAGATGAACATGCAGTTCAATGTGGTGCCATTTGAGCCCTTTCATTTTGAATAGGTTTGATTGCACTTTACTGAAGCAAAAAATAGTGCATGCACTACTTTAAAAATGAAGAGAAACTGGATCACATGGTACACAGAATTCAACATTTTGTATCCTCCCCCCCCCCCCCCCCCAAACACGCACACATTTCCTTTCCATTCTTTTCCTTTTAACTTGGCCCTTAACCTGAACCCAACATATTAGCAAAGCACCAAGTGTGCCCTGAACTCTCATCCTCCTTCCTACACTTAATAAACAATAAAACCTAACTATTATCTTAAGAAAATTAAGCCCCATAATTCCTGACATCCAATTCCCACACTAATTTCGAACATATTCAACCCATTCAACAGCATATACTCATCGTGTCTTGCACTGGGAGCAGTGAACCAGAATCCTCTGTTCTGTTCCCAAACAATACTTGGATACCCTGTGCAAAAAGGTATTGATCCAGAAATCTATATGTCTTCCAGTGAGCAAATTGACCAAAAGAATCAGAGTAATGGCCCATGTTACATTTGCATGTAAACATCGATAAAGGTACAGAGGTCAGCCATTTTTTTTAAATAGTGCTAGGCATTATTGTTCATTCATAGTTACATAGTTACATAGGTTGAAAAACGGCACAAGTCCATCCAGTTCAATCTTAAAAACAAATAAATAAAATAAAAATAATCGTACAATCCAAATACCCAATTTTATGCCCACAATTGATCCAGTTGTTTGTTTATTTTTGCATCAACAGCACTGTAGGGTCAATTGATTAAAACTGCAGCTCAGAAAACATATAGAAAACTGCATTAAATGGTGTGAATCCAGCTGTATTTACAGCCTTCGTGTGATAAGTAAAAAGGAACCTGTGCTTGGATAAATATTGCGCCTGTCATTGATAACCTTTTTCTGAAAATACTAATTGTCTGACAGTTTCCGACTTCAATACCTTCTGAATCAGTGACCTGAAATGAGCACAAAGCTAGTGAAGTCAGCACACCTGCCCTGCATACTTTTTCAGGGTCAGTGAAATACTTGATTAGCATGACCGCCAGTGGCCAGCATTGTTGACGATGACAACCAAACGTATTTCTGTTGGCATAGGTATTCTTTACATTTCTAGAAAAGAACATAGGAAACTTTAGTGTACTTAGAGAAGAGATAATCTGTTGGCATTATTTGGCTAAATAACCTCATGTATGAATCCAAACTCTCCCTGAGATTTGTATATGGTTTATTTTTAGCCCTCATTCTAAATATAGTTTTTTGTTTTTTTTTTCTTTCCTATTTTCCTTCAGATTGTGTGAGGTACTTAACCTTGATCCAAGGCATGTGCTGATTGCAGAAGTAATCTTCACCAATATTGGAGGAGCAGCTACGGCTGTTGGGGATCCACCCAATGTTATAATTGTTTCCAATCAAGAGCTGAGGAAAGTGGTAAGTAGTGATGCAGTTCTTGCAGTCAGTATAGTAGCTGAAAAGCTTCTGCCTTTTGGCAGCAGTATTCATGCTTGACAAGCATATAAAACATAATCCAATGTATAAACATTTAAATGACACTAAACTCACTTTTTCAAATAAATGCAATGTGCTTAAATAGAACTAGGATGTACCTTCTATCGCTTCCTTTTGTTTCATCTGTCAAATGCACGTTTTTTTCCCTGCTATTCTCAGACTTCCTCATTTATGGTGAGTACATTTGTTATCTGTGCCCCGTTTTTTATATGTGAATGTAGCCACCCTCTCAGAATCGGCAACATGTCAGATTAGGTGACAGGAGTTATGTTCCGTCACTACACCGCAACAGCTATCTTGGTACACCCCGCATTAGGCTGCAGTAAAGTAAGTCTGCAGTGGACACCTTTTTACACCCATCCAAGTCTTGCATGCCACACTTATTTTTACCAGTAAACTGAGATTATATAGTGAAATACAGTATTTTGAAACCAGTCAGACTTTTGATTTGGAATTTTAAAAGCAGCGGTGTTATGTCAGATTAGCAAACCTGTGAGATCAGCAGGCTTGCTGCCTGTTTTAAAATTCAACATAAAAACAGTGTCACATTTCAAAATACTGCATTTCATTATATAAGCTCAGTTTACTGGTAAAAAAAGTGTGAAATGCAAGACTTGGAAGAGTATAAAAACATGTCCGCTGCAACCTTCTGAGTGTGGGGAGTAGCAAGATGGCCGTCGCAGTGTTGTGACGGAACGTCACTTCCGTTACTAATTCTGATGGAACACCTGCTCACCCCCCCAGATGAACTACCCATCTACAATTCTATGGGAATTGTGGTAAACATTGAGTGTACAGAATTTCTCTTTGTACACAATCTGTGAGGTGCATCAGTGGAGGATAGGGAGCATGCACAGAACAAAAGCCTGAAAACAGTAAGACTGTAGAACTGAAAAACAGAGCCATGGTATATTTGATATGTCAGATTGATTTTGAAAAAACTGAGTTTAGTGTAATTTTAATTGGTAAGGCCCACAGCGACCATTCAGGTTTTACCCTTACACATTTGCGAGAAGTCAATAAATGATAAAAGATTAGTGGTGTGTATTTACTGATAATTAAGTCCAACAGGCTGGCATAAAAGTATATGAAATCCTAATGTATGTCTATCCGCCTGTAATGTATGTTTGTTTAATCTGAACTGCTCCAAGAATTGAGATGCTTTGTAGTGTGCATTTAAGTGAATGGTCTAACTAGTTTAATTTATACGATACACTCTGAAATAACCTTTAAACGAATCATACACAGTAATCTAGCGTTAAAGGAAGAGGTAGCACACATTTTATCTGTGGTAGTTTTACATCTCACAATTGTGAATAAAACATGGTTAAGGCTGCCTGATTAACATCCAAGACTTGCCTTTATGTGGGGCAAAACAGTTCCAATAGTATCCTGCTGCAGAAAACATGATAAATACTTTAATCAATTATTGCAGGTTGAATGTTCCTTTGTAAGCAATAACCACCATAAATTTAAGACCTGTGGAAACATTAGCTGTTGATTTTGTGTTGGGTTCACATGAACAGCAATATATCTTTCCATTATGTTTACTTGCATGATAAATGCCCAGGAGAAAGAGAAAAATTACCAATTTTCTCAAGAGCCATTTTCATATTTCCTTACATATGTTCTATACGTGATATATAGTTTACGAATCGTAGCACTTTCAAAAAGGAATTAAAAGCTATTGGATACCCCATCTAAGGTCCTGACCTGCATTTGATTTTAATTAATCTGTTTTAGCTTGAAATTTGAAAGATTTATTAAACAAAACGATTATGATGCCATACATAATCTCATAAAGTCCCAGATAATGTGTTTCTCTGTGAAAAATCCATATGCAATACTGCAACATTCATGGAAAAGTAAATCAGAAAAAATTAAGGCCTTGCTCAATTTTGCCAAGCCTAGATATTTGCAGACTTTTAGTAGTTTGTACCATTTTTTTTTTTTTCTGGAACATTTGTGAGGTTATGCTTCCTTAGCAAGCTACCTCTCTTGTCCCTTTTAATTATGTTGCACTTTCTTACACTCTATAAAAATTGGCCCATGGTATGTTCCTTTTCTTTTTCATTTTACTGATATAGTATTTTGATATGTTACTATGGTCATACATCTGAGCCTCATTTATCTAGTAGGTGGATTTTATACTGGATTTACTTCTTCTGCTCTTTTTTTTTTTTTTTTTTTTAACAATCATCAGATTTCTCTGTGTGCTTTTGATGTGTTTTGGCCTGACAGATGTCTATCTGCAGCAATCCAGCTTCATCTTGAGTGGTTTGTTTTATATAGCTGAGGTTCTGCCTCTAGTGAATCCAAAGATCTTTTTGAAGACATGTTCTTTAAGTGTAGCTTGCATAGGCATGCACGGGGTTGTGCCAGGTGTGCCTGAGCACACCCTAATCACTGTGTGCAGTGCGGATTTCCCCTATGTCCTGGGCTTTCCCCTGTATTGTGCTGCTGTCTTCCCTCCTTCCCTCCCCCGGCTCCTGCGGGGGATGTTTCTGAATGGAGTATGGAGGAAGGGACTAGTAAATGTCATTTACTGGCACCTTCCTTTTCTAAATGAACACCCTGTTCATAACTGAAGCATAGGAAACTGTTTGCTATGTCTCTGTTTGTGAATAAACAGGAAACTGCTCAGCATGGAGCACTTCTTATTCATTCACTGTCCAGTGCAGCTGAGGCTGTAGAGAAAGGCAGGTGTGTTTGACCCAATGCAATTGCCTGCACACACCTATGGTAGCTTGTGCAATCAGATAATACAGAGAAGCAGGAATAAGTCTATTAAGTCAAGGCAATTTCCAAAAGCAGGGAGAATTCTAGAAACAGTTCTAGTAATCTCACAACCAATAGTCAATGCACAGAAAACTCCTAATACAGTGTGGTATTCATGACTGTATCTATAGCTTTGTATCACTTTGCAGTCATGTAAGTAAATGCACTCTCTAAGGCACACATGGACTTCACAGTGGAGCAGAGTTTATATAAAGGTTTTAGAATTTGATCTTTCCATTGTTCTGTTTTAAATGCCTTTTTGTGCAAATGACATTCCTTCCTGAAATACAGCCCATATGAACAGTATGGCATTTTGCTGACCTGGCAGAAACCAATGTAGTTTACTCAGACATAACAATTTAGTGATGTAATTATTTGTCTTTTTCTTGAAAGTGAAGACCTTTCTTTCTGAAAACCTTGTTACACCATAAGTACCCTCTTAAAGTGATTGTAATGGTTCATTTTTTTGTTTTAAAATAACAAACATATCATACTGCCCTGCACTGTGCAGCTCGTTTGGCCCGAACCTTGTCTTCTGGGGTCCCCCGATGGCTGTCGTGGCTCCTCCTTACATCAGATTACTCCCCTAGGAGAAGAGCTCTCCCAGGGGGTTACCTTGCAGGTGCGCTCCCGAGTCCATTTGCGTCCATTGACACGAATGCTGGACTCCGCCCGCCCCCCTAATGCTTGTGTCTTTGAATTTGATTGAATAGAGCACCTTTAGTATGTGGTAGAAAGGGAAATTCCCATCATGGATGTGCAGCTGACAAATCTGCAGCAACTGTGTGATGCTATCCTGTCAATATGGACCAAAATCTCTGAGGAATTTTTACAAAACCGTGTTGAATCTATGCCACAAATAAGGCAGTTTAGTTCTGAAAAAGGGGCCCAACCCGGTATTAGCAAGGTGTACCTAATATAAAGTGGTCGGTGAGTGTATACAGAGAATGGTATATTTCCTTTTGGCATTTACAAAAAGAAAATAACTAAACATCCTGCTGGCCAGAGACCACTGTTGATGGGTCATCCAGTGCCCAGGGCAAATATGCCAACCCTCCCCCCTTCCTGTTAGGTACAGGAGAGGGGGCTAATATGCTAATATCCCAAAATGCATGCACGTTATGCATTTAATAGATGTGCAAGTAAAATATGGCACTGTGCCAAAGAAATGCCTCCACATCAGTGTGAGGAAAAATCCTCCTGCATCCGTGACGGTGAAAAAAATGAATACTGCTGCATTAGTGAAAAGAAAAGTTCCCCCTGGTTTGGTAGTGTCACTTAAAGAAAAAAACTCTGTGCCTTTGCGGTCATGAAACATGTCATCAGTGGTGTCAGTAAAATGGAGCCAGGTGTGGAACCCTACATCAGTGGTCTGAGTCTGAAGAGGACTGCTTTGGCATTTTTGTGTGTGTGGGGGGGGGGGGGTTAGTGGAGTGTATTTAACTAAGGAGCCCAAAGTAAAAGAAGGGTGCTGTTTACTTAGTTTAGACTTCTTTCTCAGTATGTCTCCAACCCGGAAATCAGGGCAGCTACTCTTCCTTCCCATCTCTGATCATGTCAAATGACAGGGGGAGACAGAAAGAAGTGTGCCCTCCTTGGTGAGCACCTGCATGTTGTCTTCTATAAACAGTAGACTGCTATTGGAGGTAAGAGAGAGCAGAATCTTCCCTTCCCTTTCAGCCATCACAGTCCCCACAGCTTCATTCTCCAGCTGCCTAAATGACAGGATTGATGGCAGTATCAATTCTGTCGTTCAGGCAGATAGAGGACAGAGCGCTAATATTCCCCCTTCCACATAAATACACTACCCCTGAGGCTGTTCCCCTTTACCCTGGCCCTGCTAAATATGGTAGGGTCATTTACATGTTGGAGAAAAGAACAAATGGAGGCATTGACTACTGCATTCACTAATGCATTGAATTTCTATTTCTAGCCTATGCTACATAAACTGGACAGGTGAAGCCCAGTAAGGCCCCTTTCACACTTGTGCAACTTATCCTGCGACTTTGGACATCAGTCGCATGACAAGTCGTACCCCATGATTCCCCATGATGACCATTCATAGCTGTGAGACTTCAAGTTGCACTGACTTCAAGGTAGTCCCTGTACTACTTTGCTCTGACTTTGAAGTGAGTTGAGGTCCATAGACCTCAAGTTTACACAGGCATTCCCTGAAATCATGTCAAAATCACGCAAATTTCAAGTCGCAGCAGTGTGAAAGTGCCCTTAAGTTGTATGTTTAGCATCACTAGAGATTATTCCAGGGCTTTGTTTGAATATGTTTTCTTGTTCCTTTCTAGGGATTGGATTTTGCTGGATTCACAGGACATATGTTTCTAGGAATCTCTCTGGTTCTGCTGGTTTCTTTCCCATTTCTTAGACTCTTATATTGGAACAAAAAGCTGTACAATAAGGAACCCAGTGACATTGTTGGTAAGCTAATGTGCATGGTTTTATTCCTATGATTTCTTTTCTCTTCAACCCCAAATAGTATTGTAGGGAATACCCTATAAGAAAATTGAGGAAATGGTCGGCCGATTTTTTTCCTCGTTGTTTCACAACAAATTGGAGCCGATTTTGTATGAAAATTCCTATATGACAAAGGCTTTTTTGTTGTTTCTGATCATGCACAGTCTTTCTTTTCAGATTTTTCTTGTATGCATATTGTAGGAAAATACAAAAATCATTCAATCTGTTCCCTCTACGATATTAATTTCAGAGTTTGTCCCTACGGGAATTTTGGTACGAAACGTCAGAATCGGCTGTCAAAAGTTGTGTACACACTATAAAAAATCGTATGAAAGTTCCTCCTCCTTCTAGTGTATACAAGCCTTAAAATAGCAAAACACATGTTGCAATTATTAGTGTCTTAAGAGTAAGGATAGCGTGTATTCTTCCTAGGGTGCGCTCTCGTTCCAAATAGTCAATAGGTAGTGAACTGACAGCACTCCAACCAGTCACATCTGTATATGTTGGATTCTTCTGAAAAAGTAGAAATAACAGTCTGTTCATAATAAACAAATAAAATGTTTAGCTATTAAAACCCAATGCACTTAATATATTAAATACCAGTGTCACGCTTGAGGAGGAGTTTGTGAATTCTTATTAAAATATATTTTGGTTTGTGACACGTTTAACTGACTTCTATTGAAAATGTATGATTTTAAAAGACGCATACATTTAACCCTTCTATAGAAGCATGCAATGTTTCCCATAGACCTGGAACAGTGGGGTTACAGAAATACAGGTGTAGTTCATCGCTATAGCTTGCCAGAAAGCAACTACAATCAACTTCAATCAACAAAAACATTTTCAGTTACATTTCTTCTGATTAGCAATCAAAAACCCTGCTGTATCAGTAGCGGAAGATGAAATTGCTTCTTCAACATTTGCTGATTTCTGTATTTTTACATTCTGTGATTTTTTTTTTTTTTTTTTTTTTATTTGCTCTATTTTTAACGGTGCCAATTATTTTATACATCTTTTTGTACAGGGAATCACTTTATACTATTGCTAAAGTTTTGATGAACTAATATACAACAAGTATTACAGGCTTAAATGATTTATATTTTTCTTCCAGTAGACAAAATAGGTTCAACAGATGAAATAATTATACAGTATAATACTATTTCTGGCTTTAGGTACAGTATGTCAGTTCTATGTCGTCATAGAGAGTTAGGTCCTGAATCTTAAACAAATGAGATTATTAGTGATGAGCCAGTAAACTAGAGATTGTGCAGCTCCTTTTTGCTTTTGGATTGCTTTTTTATTTTCAGGACTTCAGTTATGTGTATTAGACCTTACCCTCCAACCTCAATATTATTTTTCCTTTGTTATGTTGTCACAGTTTAAAGTATGTAAAGTCTAAACTTTTTTTGGTACAATAAGGAAGGTTAGAACGCATATCCGTTTTTTACTTTTTACTTTTTTTTTTTTTTGTCAAACTTGGGAGATGTCCCTTAATTTCCTGTCCTGGAGACGCAATGAGAAAGACAATCTCCCAACATGAGTAGAATTTTTCTCTGGTCATCGGAACAGGTGTCCTCGCTGGAAGATTTACCCTTACACTCGCCCCTTCTTTAAGCTTTCCTTAAGCCCCTGTTCACATTGGGGCAGT
Source organism: Lithobates pipiens (assembly GCF_037356315.1). Taxonomy (NCBI): domain Eukaryota; kingdom Metazoa; phylum Chordata; class Amphibia; order Anura; family Ranidae; genus Lithobates; species Lithobates pipiens. The sequence goes on along the minus strand of NW_027507748.1, from coordinate 449,896,220 downwards.
TTGAAATGCAATTTGACATGTCAAATCGCCACCTATTGCTGGCAATAGCACTGTTGCGAAACTTTGCAGCCCTGCACCAATTCCCAAAAGTAGCACCTGCCCTACTTTTGGCGACTTCGGGGTCTATTTCAATAGATGTCTGTGCAGGAACCCACACAGATGTCTCTGAAATTGCTCCTGAATGTGCACTGAAATGCGGGTTTGAAATTGTGTGAATTCAGCTGAACTCGCATGATTTCAAACCCGCCATCAGTGTGAGCCCACGCTTATGGACACGTTTGGCAATAAAAACCTAATGGAGGGCCTAATCCTCCCCAACTTTACAACGAAATCGAAACCTCCAATCTAAAGCATAAAAAAAGCTTTGATGATCCACACACATTTCAAATAAATTTTACTATTTATTTTATGCAGTGTTTATACTTGAGGAAGCAAAGCACCAATTCAAAATGTTTTCCTCTCGCTTTAATATTTTTTACACGCACACAAAATTTTGCTTTAGAGCACCCAAATTCCTATTTTCAGCATTTATCTCTGCAGCTGACTGTTGACATTTTTGAGAAGCTTTAGACCTATATCTCTTAACCTTTCCAAGCTTTTGTCCAGACCCATTTTAAACCTGTTTGGAGGAAAAACACTTTTGATCCTAAAGCTAAGCTTTGACTTTGATTTCTTGTTTGAACACTTTAGTCATCTACAGCTGAAAAATAGTTGCTGCTGGTATAGTAAATTGTGTGCCATAATGCCCTATATAAGAGTGATCTGTAATAGAAACGTGTCCAGTTTTTAAAATGTTCTGTAGTAATGTACACTTCAGTGTAATATGCATTTTCTTTTGTTTAGTTACATTGTAAAGTTGGACCCTTTGTAGTTGTACATTAAAATAATTTGGTCCGTTTATCAACAGTTGCTATACAAAGCAAATATTTGACCGGCATAGATGGCTATGGAAATCTAACTGTGCAATCTTTTAGATCTACTAACACCTATTACTAGTCTTGGTTAGTGTCAGGTGAATGGCTCAGGCCAGGTTTTCTGTGCGTTCGGCGGGCTGTTCGCCAACCCAGCATGCACCGGTCGGTGACATCGCAAGGAATCAGATAAGCCTCCTGCCCACAGACCCCCATAACCACTGCCCAGGTTTGTTGCGAAGAGGTCCTTGTTCCCATAAGCATGGGGACAAGGTGCTTTGGGGCAGGGGGGCAGAGATACCCCGCCCCAAAGCATCCACCCCCCTTGTTGAGGGGATGTGGCCTGGTATGGATTTTTTTATATTGCCGGCAAACAAATTTAAATGTGATTTTACAAATGTTTTCTTTAAAAATTTAATTTTCAGCAAATGTTATACATGCTACAGAAGTGCCACCTTACAGGCAGACTAAAGGGACCTCCAAGGCACTACATTTAATACATATTTTTTTTATTGTTTCACTTTTAAGCATCATTAAAATCACTGCTCCTTTAAAAACAATTGTTTTTAAAAAAAGTTTGCATTGTGCCATGTCCCCCAGGGCAGTACCCATACCCCCATACCCTTTTTATGGCCAATAATTTGCATATAAGCCTTCAAAATGGGGACTTTTGATTTTTCGTGATCGGGTCCCATAGTTCAGGGCCAAACTTTTTCCCTGTTCGGAAGTTCTGGCGCAAATGAAACCAGGGGGTGTTTGGCACATCTCTAGTCTTGATAAATCCAAAGATTGTACAAACATTAATAAAACATAAAGGCAGCGTATATGCTTTTTTCAATAGTCCATATCATTTAGACGTAAATCGCTTATAGAAGAGTCCAACAGGTGCTGATCCACACGGGTGCTGGGGGGAAATCTGTCACCAAAAAGTTTACACTGACCCGTACCCCAACAGGATAACCACTTGATCAAAAAGCGGTCAAAAGCACTTGTTAAAAAGATTCTAGCCCTCCATACATATACATAAGAAATGAGTCACTCCAAACTGATCTACCTCAATCGTACGGCACAGATGTATGGAAACAGTCAAGAAGAAAGCCTCATTGCGCAGTATTACTAGCAAAGGTATTTCTTTATAAAAAGGAAGCCAGAATACTCACAAACATCCTATAAAAGATTGCATGTCAATCCTCTTGGGTTGTGATATTGTTTGCAGCCAATAATATGGCAGCTAACGGACTTGGCGACATCACATGACCAGACTTCCAACGTGTTTCATCGCTCAGACATCATCAGGGACCATTAGCTGTCAGCTTATTCACAGCTCTCAGCAAAGGAACCTCATTCTCCTTGGAAGCGTATGTACAGTGTGTGGCCATTAAGGCCCACACTTCAGATTCAAGGCTCAGGAAGTACACTGCAAATTTCTCTATAATTACAAAGCATTTTCTTATTGGATGAGGTGAAGATCATGATACCGTCACTTCGCCTTGTCCAATCAAAGAGGGCTTTGCATTCATTAATACAAATGCAAGATGTTCTTTGAATGGACGCTGTTAGGTGAGCGACCCCCTCTGGTTACTATGCAGAAAGGAAGTAGCTTGGCTCAGCACCCCAAAGACTCTAGCTTTCACAGAGGCCAATAAGCTATTGCATATACAAAACCTACACTGTGCCAAGCTGTCTCAATGGGAATATGCAAAATATGTCATCCCTGGAGTTCAGCTTTAAGTGCTTTTGATTGACAGAACCAGCATAGCAGTGCATACAATTTGTTTACAGTTCCTAAAATGCTCTATATTACTGAAAGCATTAACTTCAGACTGTTAAACTTTAAGGCCTTTTTTTTTTTCCTTGCAGAAATGAAACATGAAATTCATGTTTGGAAGTCAACTGCACAAAGGATTAATCCTGCTAGTCGTGAAGAGACTGCAGTTAAGTGTCTCCTAATGCAAAAAGTTTTGACATTAGAGAGCTTGTTGAGGAAAAAACTTAAAACATTTCAAAGGTGTGTATATAGACATAGATGTTAAAATGTGGAAAATATTCTGAATAAGTCAGTCTTTTGTAAACTTATTGCACCATAGTTTATAATACACCCACTTTTACGTAATATTTAATTCATATTGTCATAACTGGACTCTCTAAATTCGATTTTTAGAAAATTGTCTGAACAAGCTTTTTTTTTTTTTTTTTTCAGACAAATTTCACAAGAAGACAAAAACTGGGAAACAAATATCCAAGAGCTACAAAAGAGAGTATGTATTGTTCTGTTTTGGTTGATAATACACTTTTATTTTCTAATTTAAAGATGACTGCAAAAACATATACATATTTCTCTGTCCAGCTTCTAGATTAGTGTTGTGTCTTAAACAATTTAAGGACGGTTAGCACTTGCATGATTACAATAGTTTTTGTAGAATTCTGCTGACAATGTTCCTGAGGTATGGTTATCTTAGTTTTATGGTAAAATTGTTTAATCAAGGAATATGAAATATCTGAATCTGATACTGGAGAGCAAGTCAAGCATTTCAATTAAAATATAACTACAGACAAAATGTTTATTTTTATTTTTATTTTTTATTTCTGACTTGACCAGAGTGTATAGTCCAGTTTAGAGTATACTATATTTATATGTTGACATGATTTTTACGTTTACGTCTTTATGCCTCAAAGGGCTCTTCGCTTTCGCTCTCCTGCCTGTTGCCCTGGACAAGTTTGATTTCATTTGGAGTAGGGTTATTATAGCTACATAGTTTATCATGTATGTTTCTTTTAGTTGACCTCTTACCTAATGAGAGTGCCCAGTTCTTTCTCTGGGGATGTATGTTATTGGTGACCCTGCCAGCTGATCTGGGCTATGTGTATCCTGTTAGTATCATGTTCCGCAGACTTATTCTCTAGAGTGAATGTGTTCTTACAATGTCAAAGTTTAACATTATTGTTACTGTACTATGGGTTACAAAAAGCATTATTGTTTTTGGTTAACCTGTTGCAGGACCTACTCTGACTCCAAATTTTAGACCCCCTCCATGGTTTGTAGACTCCCGCTTTTTTAACAGTGTAGCAGGGTGTCCCAGAGAGAGATGGGAAAAGTCCTGTTTAGGGTTTATACATCTCCCAGGCTCCTCTCATACATGTACAGGAATCTCTGATCCACGATCCAGTTCAGAACTTGGTACTCTACCCCAGGTCAATTTATGCTCACTTGAGACAGCCAGTGCTCTCAGCTTGGGAAATTCAGACAACTCCTGTCTGAGAGGAAGAGGTTGGTAAAAGCTAACATGTTGTATATGTGGAAGCTGACAAGCTGTAGGCTTGCTCAACCTGGTAGTAAGGGCCTGTATTTGTGTATAGTTGGTGCTGAGACACAGCTAGGTTTTTTTTGCTATTATTTTTCCTATTTGTTTTCTGAGACCCTGTATAGCACCTGTATATAGGCTTGTAAATATCACAAAAAAAAAGGAAGGTGCACTCACCTTGAGCATTAACAAAAAACATTTATTGAATAATAAAATCAATACAAAGTGGGTACTTTCAAAGTGTCAACTATCAATGAGCCATAAAACCACACAATGTTGAGTAGCGTGGACACGTGCCGCGTCACATCAAGGGGTAAAGGATGATATGTTTTGGAGGCACACCCCCTTCCTCAGAGCTAAGCTATCACACAGGAGCAAACAAAAGCGCTGTGCCAACAGATTGGTGTTTTACCAGGAACAAACGCAGAGGCTGTTTGAACAGCTAGCCACTGTTGCAAAAGCAGATAGGAAAACCCTGACAGATGTGAAGACGCTGGCACAGTGGTCACCTGCTAAAATTGATGATGATGGAGACAAGCCCACAGCCATCTATGTGGGTCTCTTCTCCAAGATGACTGCAGATGATGACCCAGAGGCCTTTTTGCTGACGTTTGAATGGACCACAGAGAGCGAAGGTTGGATTAGAACCCGATGGGCCAGACTGATAGCCCCCTTACTGGAGAATCGCAGAAAGCCTACTATGATCTGGATATGGCTGAGAGTATTAGAAGTTCAAGCACCCAAGTTGGGTGCTGGACTGTTCCGTCACATTTGGTTGGCAATATTACTTGCTTATGGAGCTGGAATGGCTGTTCCAGATGGAAATGATGCTGGATGATGGTTACCGGGCACTGCAATAGTATGCTACCCAAGTGTGTCCTTAAATGAAGAACAGTGATCCCATAGAAAGCTATGACTACTGTGGCCCGGGATTGATATGAGGCTCCACATTTTGGTAGTACAGCAGAGTGGAGATGAGGACATCCACGATTTTAGGGATTTGAAACTTCCCAGTGAGCTTGGATTGAGAAAAGACTTGGATTTTATAGTTACACAAGAATGGGAGCTGGAGCAAGAATATAAAAGACTGTTCGACAAAGCTCAACAGTATGCCCCAGCACCCATGGATGATATGGATTATGAGTCAACCTCTGAAGCGCTGGCATTGGAGAAGATTTAAGACTTTTCTGCTGAGGAGGCCTTGAAGGATTTGTGTGAGGCCACTGAATTTTCATTTTACTTTCCAGTGGAAGAGCAGGCATCAGGGCAGAACATCACTGAGCTCTGCCCAGCACCAACAGCAGCTTCAGCCTACCTGAGAGTAGAGGCAGAGTCCGCCTTTCTCCCACACCACTGTCAGAGACATAGGATTTCCTGCCAGCAGCATCTGTGCAGTTACAACAAACCTCTCCAGCTGATGCGCTGGCAACCAGGTCCAACACCTCTGTCCCATACCTGTGGCAGTTCCGGAGGTCTAGGGTGAGAAGGTGGTGGTCCCTGCCCAGCAGCAGATCAGAATCTAGGGGGAGAAGGGAGAAGGTGTTTGTCCTCCTCCCTCCCCAATGTGAGCGTAGTATCTCAGGAGAGAAAGAAGTCACCCTTGCTCCACAGCGGGAGTCCAGAAGTCTGGGAGATGGAGCAACTGGCTCATCTCCCCAGCAGCAGATCAACATTATGGGAGTGCAAGAAGCTGCAAAGATCCATGCACCTGAAAGACAGGACCTCAGAAATGTCACCCCAGTAGCCACGTGAGGGGATGAGAGATTGAGCAACCGGTTGTGTATGTGTCTTTAGTATGTGTCTTTAGTATGTGTCAGATCAACCACATCTTCCACCTTTTGAATGAAACTGGGATCTACTTGCTATTTCTGTGTATGTGTCTTTGGTATGTGGCCTTCACTTACTGTTGTCCTGTGTGCATAACCATGATGATGTTTTTTGTTGCTCTGGACTATCTTGCCTAAGTTTTATGTGTTGATCTTATCCTTACCTCTCGCCTCTTGCTGTTCTGACTTTAGAAGTGAAAGGTCCACTTTGATTTTTAGGCACCCTTATATTCATTCATGATTAAATAACAAACTTCCACCCCCACCCTTATAACAGTATACATTTGAGCACCCCTAAGGGGTCATCATGTTGCTGGGGGAGCTCATTGCAAGGGCTTATATCCTTGAGGCTTTTTTCTCTAAGACCCCTTTACTCTGAGCAGCTTTACAGTCGCTACAGTGCTAAAAAAGCTCCTGTAAAGAGCCGCTCCTGTCTCTCCAGTGTAAAAACCCGAGTGGTTTCACACTGGAGCGGTGTGCTTGCAGGACGTTAAAAAAAAAATCCTGAAAGCAACATCTTTGGAGTGGTGAAAGAGTGGTGTATATACCACTCCTGCCCATTGAAATCAATGGGGCAGCACAACTATACCGTCAGCATAGCGCTGCTGCAGCAGCGCTTTTCTGTGGGTTTAACCCTTTCAAGGCCGCTAGCGGAGGTAAAAGTGCCCCACTAGCGGCCGAATATCGCCACAAAATTGCCAGTAAAGTGCCGCTAAAAATAGCATCGCTTTACCACGGATGTACCCACTGTGACTGTCACGCAGTGGTTCTTTCTACAACTGATATACATTTCAAGCTCTGCACTTACAAATATACATAGTAAACGGCACTGGAAATCACCTAACAGGCTGTAGGTGACCCTGTCTCTCTGTTTGGCTCTTCTTCCACTCTGTAACATGCGGACTCTACCACTCCTTCTGACAGTTGTGTCCCCTCTCCTCAAGCTCTCTTACTTTCACCCCTCTTCTCCACCCCCCTGCTTATACATATCACCCTGCCTTCTGTCCTCTCCCTATTACTGCTCCTACCAACTTTTGCTCATTCTACTTCTATATACTGAAAAAACCTTCAGTATTGAGGCATGTCCCTTCACATAAATCACACTGCCACTTTACCTCCCTCACTCTCCTGCTTCTCCTAACCTCTGGTGACATATCCCCAAACCCTGGGCCTCCATAATCTGTCTTTGCCTGGCGCTTCCATCTCCCTACACCCTCTGGCAGCAGCCACAATCCACAGAATTTGGTCTCTATTCCTCTTCTTTCCAAAACCAGCCTTCTCTTCTCCTCTGCCCCCTGGAACGCACACTCTGTAACAAACTCATCGCCCTCCGCGACCTCTTTATCACAAATGTTTTTGTAACCTTTAACCTACTTGCCATTACCGAATCCTGGCTTCATCGGATACTACTTTTCTTGCTTCCCTCTTCCATGGTGGCCTTCTCTGGATTCGCTCCCCCAGACCAAGCGGACAGAAGGGAGGTGGAGTGGGATTCCTAGCCCAATGCAGCACCTATGGGGTACTTCACCCACCTCCCTCGCTAACACTCTCCTCTTTTGAGGCACATTGCATTAATCTATTCTTTCCTATTTATCTAAGAAATGCTGCTATCTACCGGCCCCCTGGACCAGTATTAACCTTCCTTGATGACTTCTCTGCCTGGCTACCCTACTTTTTGTCTTCTGAAATCCCCACAATTATTCTTGGTGACTTCAACTTTAACACTACTATTCTAAACTTCTCAGTCTAACCTAATCTCTTGACCTGAAGCAATGGATACAGGCTCCTACTCCAACGGCAACACCCTTGACCTCAGCTTCTCCTATCTATGCACTCCATGCAACCTCTCCAACAATCCTCTCCCACTCTCTAATCCCTCACCTTATTAGTTTTGCTCTCTCTCTGTCTGTCTTCCTCCCCTCCCTCCAACTGCCTAACCATTGCCCATAGAAATCTTCAGCACCTTAACCCTTCTCTTCTCTATTGATCACCTCTATGACAAAATCTCACCCCTGTCCTGCCCCAACCTAGCCACTTTCCTCTACAACAGCTCACTGTCTTCCTCTCGAGACAAGCTTGCCCCCCTCACTACACGCAGAATCAGGCCCCGGCCACTACAACTCTGCCGAACAAACGACCCCAAAAGTCTCAGAAAACGTAGCCTCAATCTTGAGCGTCTGTGGCATAACAAGTCCAGGAAGAATTCAAACAATATAAATCTGCCCTACTAAAATACTATTTCTGCTGCCACACTGTCTATTTAATAGGTCTATAACAGACCTATTTTATCCAGTTGCCGACCAGCGCACGACGATGTACGTCGACAGAATGGCACGGCAGGCAAATGGGCGTACATGTACGTCCCTTTAAATTTGCCGCCCTGCCATCGGGAGCGCGCCGCCGGTGCAGCGCTCCCGCGCTGGTCGGGACCCCCATGAGTCCGGTCGCGGGACCCGCGGACTCGATCGCCGCGGGCATCCCCGCGATCGTCTCACGGAGCGGCCGAATGGAGAAGTGCCGTTGTAAACAACATTTCTCCATTCTGCCTAGCAACTAGTGACGCTGATCTCTGCTCCATGTGATTGGAGCAGAGATCAGTGTTCACTAAATGAAAGCCCAACCCCCCCACAGTTAGTAACACACCCCTAGGAACACTTAACCCCTACACTGCCACCCACTGGTTAACCTCTTCACTGCCAGTGTCATTTACACAGGAATCACTGCATTTATATAGCAGTGATTACTGTATAAATGACAATGGTCCCAAAAATGTGTCAAAAATGTCCGATGGGTCCCCCACAATGTCGCAGTCACAATAAAAATCGCTGATCGCCGCCATTACTAGTAAAAAATAAATAATAAAAAATTATTAATAAAAATGCTATAAAACTATCCCTATTTTGTAAACGCTATAACTTTTGCGCAAACCAATCAATAATCGCTAATTGCGATTTTTTTTTTACCAAAAATATGTAGAAGAATACGTATTGGTCTAAACTGAGGGAAAAAAATGTTTTTTTATATATTTTTGGGGGATATTTATTATAACAAAAAGTAAAAAATAATGCGTTTTTTTTCAAAATTGTCGCTCTATTTTTGTTTATAGCGCAAAAAATAAAAACCGCAGGGGTGATCAAATACCACCAAAAGAAAGCTCTATTTGTGGGAAAAAAAGGACGTCAATTTTGTTTGGGAGCCACGTCGCACGACCGCGCAATTGTCAGTTAAAGCGACGCAGTGCCGAATCGCAAAAAGTGGTCTGGTCTTTGACCAGCAAATTGGTCCGGTCTGAAAGTGGTTATAATGCTCATTAACACCTTTTCATCCAGCCAACATCAACTCTTCTCTTCCTTTAAGGCCCCTTTCACACTGCGCTGCCCATAGCGTCGGCGGTAAGATGCCATTATTTTTAATTTTGGCTGCTGGCGGGTCGATTTTAACCCCCACTAGTGGCCGAGATGGGGTTAAGACCGCCCACAATGCGCCGAAATAGCGCCGTTTTGCCGGTGGTATGGCTGCGCTGCCACATTGATTTCAATGGGAAGCAGCGGTGGAGGAACGGTAAACACACCGCTCCTTCACTGCTCCAAAGAAGCTGCTGGCAGGTTTCCGGACGTCCTGCCAGAGCACCACTCCAGTGTGAAAACCCAAGTCCTTTCACACTAGAGACAATGGTGTAGCTGCTTGAGGGCGGATTGCAGTTGCTATTTTTAAGGCTATAGCACCTGCAAAACGCCCTCTGTGTGAAAGGGGTCTAACACTCTCTAGGCTGTCCTGCACTGCCTCCACCCTCTAATTCACTCACTACGCAGGAGATCGCCCATCACTTCAAAAATAAGATTGATGCAATTCATGAGGAGATATCCAATGTGCAGAAACCTCCCCCACTCAACACCCCATGTCCACAGATACAATATTACTTCTCTCGTTCAACCCTGCTAGTATTAACAAGGTTTGCTAAACTTTTATCTAACACTCATCTAACCACCTGCCCCCTGGATCCTGCTGCCTCACAAATGCTACGCTCACCCTCTGACTCAATTCTACACTCTCTAACTCACATTTTCAACCTCTCCCTCTCTTGTGTCATCTTCCCAAATGCTCTAAAACATGCGCTAGTCACCAACCACACTTAAAAAGCTCTCACTGGACCCCACCTATCTTAACAACCTTTGCCCCAACTCCTTACTTGCCTTCTCCAAACTTCTTGAAAGACTGGTCTAAGACCGACTGAGCGACCACTTGACCATGAACAAACTTCTTGATCCCCTTCAGTTTGGCTTTCGCGCTCAACACTCCATGGAAACCGCTCTCCTTAAACTGAAAAATTACCTATTAATGTCTAAAACCAATGGATGCTTTTCTATACTGCTACTCCTGGACCTCTCTGCTGCCCTTGAGATGGTGGACCACCCCCTCCTCCTCAAAAAACTCCACTCCTTTGGTCTCCGTGACTGTACTCTTTGGTTCTCATCCTACCTATCCCACCACTCCTTCAGTGTCGCTTACAACTCTACTTCCTCCTCTCCTCTTTCTTTCTCCGTGGGGGTCCCCCAAGGTTCTGTTCTTGGACCTCTCTTGGTCAGTTGATTGCCTCCCATGGCATTCAATACCATCTCTACGCTGATGATACCCAAATCTATCTCTCCATCCCAGAGCTCTCTCCACCTGCCTCCTTACACATTACCAGCTTACTAGAAGACATATCAACCTGGATGTCACATCACTTCCTCCAAACTCTAACCTATCCAAAACCGAGCTCATGATAGATGCCACTTCTCCTGATTTCTCGGTCAATATCAATGGCTCAACTGTCAACTTGTCCCCCCATGACAAGATCCTAAGTGTAATCCTGGACTTGGAAATAACCTTTCGGCCCCACATACTATTGCTATCCAAAATTTGCTACCTCAACCTCCATCATGAACGCTGCTGCCAGGCTCATCCACCTCACAAACAGCTTAGCATCTACTATACCTCTCTGCCAATCCTTCCATTGGTTGCCAATTAACCAACAAATTTAATTCAAGATACTAACAATAACTTGCAAAGCCATCTACATCCTGGCCCCCAGCTACATCATTAACCTAGTCTCAAAATATCAACCTAATCATTCTCTTCACTCCTCCCAAGACCTCCTGCTCTCTAACTCCCTTGTCACCTTATCCCATGCTCATCTTCAGAACTTCTCCTTAGAGCCTCTCCCATCATCTGGAATGCTCTACTGAAATCTGTCCGACTTTCTCCTACTTTTTCCATTTCCAGATGATCCCTGAAAATGCATCTCTTCAGCGAAGCCTATCTGGCCCCCACCTAACAAATGTACATTTACTTTTTCAATCAACACATCACCCACAGTTATTACCGCTTATATATCTTGACCTTCACTCTTAGATTGTAAGCTCTCAGGAGCAGGGCCCTCTGATTCCTACTGTATTAAAGTGTATTGTATTTATACTGTCTAACATCAAGTTGTAAAGCACTGTGTAAACTGTTGGAGCTATATAAATCTTGTATTTTAATAACGATGATGATCTTCCCAGCAGCAAATCCACAGTCTGGGAGTAGAGCTCCCCAACAGCTGGAGAAAATGATATGGGGTCCCCAGCAGAAGTGCTTGCATCAGGGCAGAGTGCTACCAACCTCCGCCCAGAACTGGCAACAACTCCGGAATTCTGGGGAGCCAGGGAAGTCAGCCCCTCATTCCATCTACAAGCTGATGTAGTGCAGCTCCTACTCCAAGCTGAAGCTCTGGCATGCCACTGGCCTCTGCCTAACACCTAGAGTGACTCCAGAGCTTCAGGAAGTTGGCGCAGACAGAGCCCCAGATTGGCAAAGACCACCCAGCTGTAGCATTGGCAGCTGGACAGAGATTCCACAACCTCTGTCCCACACCTACTGATGACAACCCTTTCCTGTGGCCAAGAATGAAAATCAGTTTGACCACCTATGTGGGTTCACTATGCCCAACTTACACAGATCCAGACCACATGGAAATCTGGGACCTTGCTAATTCAACTTTTGATGTGGGAGAAAGATGACACTCAACCAGGATGGAGGCTTTTAGAGGAGACTGCAGGCTAGCCTCTTGGATACTGACTATGAGACCTGGCTTTTGAGGGGAGCACTACTCTTTGGGGGGTCCCTGGGGGACACTTGGAGTAATGTTACTTTGAATTCAAATCTAGGTCTCCCCAAAACAGACTCTGAGACCTGGTGGACTCATATACATGGCTATGGGCCCTAGCTTTCAAGGGGGCTACAAGCATTTAGGAAGATGTCCTGTTATATAATGCAAAAGGACATTCTTACGTTTAAAAATCAAGGAAGTCGATGGTCTCTGCCAACTTGAAACTTAGTGAACAGATGGATGTGAAAATAAAGCTGGTTAATGAGATTTGGATAGCCCTTGGTCTTGAATATTGTTGCCGGATAGTCTGAGGTGGGGGTGAGATCACGGTTTATGTATTTAAGTTGGTCTTTCATATTGTTCTATTGTTTCTGTCTGGTCATCTCTTGGAGATGAGATTAAACTGGTGACCACTTTAACTTCCTAACAAATTATTGTGGAACGTTATGTTTGTTGATGAACTTACTGTTTACTTTACTGTTCAACTAAGATCATTGTTAGCTATGTTTTAATTATTTTCACATTTTAAACTTTGTATTGTTAGGGTAATATGATTAGGAGGGTAATGTCCTCCTGTGGGGTATAAAGTATGTGTCTGAGTCATTCCTTTGGTTCTATCTCCACATCTTGTCTGTGTACAATGCTTGGGGTAAAAGGGCTGGTATTCGCTCTTGGCCTGCTTGGAATGGTTTGGAGGGCCGGAGGCACTGTTTGGTGGAAGGAAGCACCTAATCAGGGTGCCAAGCGGTTATGTCACAAGGTCGAGTTTATTGAGGTATTTGCACAAAGTGAAAAGTAATATTGTCTTCATGCAGTAGACAGTTTAGGAAATACAAAGCCTCCCCTTTTTGCAGCCATCATTCTCCCACCTATTCTCATTCTGTCTCTCTTGTCCTAGGTTATGGGTGTCCGCATTCTGATATCACACTCCAGCTCTTGGTCCTTTCAGTTTTAAAAATTGGATAATAATGGAAGATTCCTTGTGGTGAAGGGCAAAGTAGGAGATCAGTTGGTTAACTCGTTGGGTAACATTTACTTCCCATTTATCAATTTCTTGCCTCATATACTCCATATGCTGGACTTGGTTGACACCTGTAGATGTGTGCTCCTTTTTGAGTGGAATTATACCTTTTTTGGTCTCCCACCAAGTCTATTCATCCCTGGACTATATTATTTTTCACCATAAATACCTACCACACGTTACTGGGGCTCACACTAATCCCTTATTTATGATCATGCCACGATCCATATTTACCATGACCACCTGCTCCTCTAGGTTGTCACTTTTGCACGATACTGAAAACATGGCTGGACAATTTAGCCCATGTTCACATATGGGCGATTTGACATGCGATTTTGCAAGTCAAATCAGCCTAATGGCGGCAATGGCCCCGTCCGAATAGATGCAACGCCGACTTTGCTCTCACAATTTTAAACCTGCCCTTAGTGTGAACGAGGGCTTAAAGCACTAACAAGGAGACAAGAAAGACGCTGCTCCAGGTGAGATGAATGGGCTTATTTGACTCCACACATAGGTACTAGCCTCAGCTCACTTTCATAGAACTGGCTTTAAAGTAATAATTGACTGCACACCATGCCTAATCCTGAGTCAATTTATTGCAATGTTCCAAAGTGACACACAGCACAATGACAGGTACAGATGGTTGATCTGTACCTGTCACTGTCCTGTGTGTCACTTTGGAATGTTGCAATAAATTGACTCAGGATTAGGCATGGTTTGCAGCCAATTCTTTCTTTGATACCTATTTAAAACCGGTGCGCTTATTTTTTAAATGATTGTTAGGTTTCCCCTTTTGGTGTTATGGGAGGTACATAAAAGTCTGGCAAATTTACAATTTATTTTCCTAAATCGAATCACTAGGGAAGGTACACAAAAAGTAATCTCGATCCTCACAGAGCTTTAGGTGCTTAGGGAAAAGCTTATCTTGTATCAGAAAATCTAAACTCTTAAAGGGTCTTCGATCCTCTTATGAGTTCTGTAATGAGCATTGAATGTTGGTGAAAGCATTGCAAGCTGCATAAATGTTTAACTCGTACATCCATATACAATCTGGTATGGAACTCGCTACTTTCGCTACAATCTGGTATGAAACTCGCTACTTAGAGACTGTGTAGGTGCCAAATCAGGTGGACTATCAACTACATATTGCTTCCTATCTCCAAAAGTTGGCCCTATCTACCCTCTCTAAAGAAATTAGCAACTGTCTTGACCCAATATCATGGGAGGAACTTCGCATTATGCCCTGTACACACGGTCGGACTTTCTGACGGAAATTGTGCAATCAAATTGTGTTGTCGGAAAATCCAATCGTATGTGGGCTCCATCAGACTTTTTCCGTCTGAATTTCTGACACACAAAGTTTAAGAGCTGGATCTAAAATTTTCCGACAACAAAATCTGATCGTTTAAATTCCGATCGTGTGTAGACCATTCCGATGGACAAAGTGGCATGCATGCTCAGAATAAATTACGAGACGAAAGCTATTGGCTACTGGCCTCTTGATGGTCCCGTCATACATGTTCTGAACGATCAGATTTTCCAACAACTTTGTGCAACCGTGTGTATGCAAGACAAGTTTGGGCCAAAATCAGACTGAAAAAATCTGACAGATTTTGTCACCGGAATGTCCGACCGTGTGTACAGGGCATTCGAATTTCAGCAACTCAAATCGGGCAAGGCACCAAGCCCTCATAGTTTACGGCTACATTATTATAAAACTCACATCTCAACTAGCACCATTTTTCCTGATGACATCCTTGCCACAAGTTCATTATTTCAGGTCCTTCCCCAAGGGCAGCACAGTGGTGTAGTGGTTAGCACTTTCACCTAGCAGCAATACGGTTGCTGGTTCAAATCCCGACCACGACACTATCTGCCTGGAGTTTGCATGTTCTCCCTGTGCCTGCGTGGGTTTCCTCCGGGTATTCCGGTTTCCTCCCACACTCCAAAGACATGCTGGTAGGTTAATTAGACCCTGTCCAAAAAAAATTGGCCATAATATGTGTATGTGTATGTGTATGTTAATGTTGTAAGTGTGTCGGGACTCTACAGGTTAAAGGACCGCATAAATAGCTGCAGATGGACACCGGTGGCAAGAAAAAAAAGCGCCCTGAGGCGATTCAGTTCGTATAGGTAGCGCTATACAAGTCATTCATTCATTCATTCATTCATTCAAAAACATCTCACAACTGTTCTTTTCACAGTTATGTTCCTTGGTTATACTCCACTAATATATAACAATGCTACATTTTCCTGAAACAGATTGGACTACCTGATATGCTTCAATATTAAAGGGCTGCTCAGCTGTCCAGGGTTGTTTGTTGGTGCACACAAACCCTTGTGAAACTGTGGCCTTGGCTAGAGCAGGAAAACAAGTAAACACCCTTCTCCTTGCTTATGAATAGGAGACAACTGCAACTTATGTCTCAACCTACTATCAGAGCTATGCTCAAGATCATTTCAGTGGGCTTTCCATTGAATGTGTTTTTGCCACCTGCTTCTCCAATGGCTCCTGTACTTCTAGACCAGGGGTCTCAAATTGGCGGCCCTCCTGCTGTTGCAAAACTACAAGTTCCATGAGTCATTGCAAGGCTGACAGTTACAAGCATGACTTCCATCATGCCTCTGCCTGTGGGAGTCATGCTTGTAACTGTCAGCCTTTGCAATGCCTCACGGGACTTGTAGACCTTTGAGTCTTGTAGTTTTGCAACAGCTGGAGGGCCGCCAGTTTGAAACCACCTGTTTTAGACCCTGCTTTTTTAACTAACTTTTCTAACATACAGTGCATCTTGTGGACTGGTAAATTCCATCTTTCACTTTGCAACTCCATCTGGTAGCCTTTCTCAGGCTATATGGCTGCCTGGACCCCCCTTCAAATTCTGTCGGCATACTAGATACGCCATTTTCTACCAGCTAAGCTGCCTCAAGGGAGTACCATTCTTCTCTATTTGAGGACCTTGCAAGTCTGCGCAATGTGTTCCTTATTGTCTTTGATTAACAAACTTCACCCTGCCCCTCCGGAGGACTATGTACCCGGCTTCATAGGGAAATGGGAATCTGATATGCACACTATGTTTACTATAGTCCAAATAAAATGGCTATCTTGTTCACACGTAAATCTTGAATAGCAAACTCGTTTCAGGAACAAGGGTATAACTTTTCTTTCCTGTTGGTAGAGCGTCCCTCAAAGTATTGCATAAAATCTTTCCACAATTGCCAGATACACGTTGAAGGTCCTTAAATCTGCCAGGCATCATATTGCAAATTTTTTGGGACTCCCCAAAAGCCCACCCATTCTGGACTCAGGTTAGGAAAGTTATTGCTCAGCTTACCTCAGTCAGCGTGGGTTACCATCCTATTGCTTATTTATTATACTTTACATGGCCCCACTTTCTAGATACTATTCATCTTTGAAAATCCACCTCCTCAATGTGGCCAGGGCCTGTATACCCTCTACATGGGGAAAAAAATTGTTACCCCACCTATGGAATTGTAGTTTGCTAAAGTTAATATGGTAAGTTAGATGGAAGAGCTTATGACCTCTTAATACCACAGAGGAGATTAGTTTAGAGACACTTGGCACCCCTGGTTCGCTTTCACCCTAAACTACGGAGTACCAGAATCTGTTGGCACCTTTGTACACTGTATGAAGCAAGGCTGCCCTTTTTAACTGTACTGGAGATAGTTCCATAATATATTGGACAGACGTATTCTCTGAAAACTTCTTGTGACTTTTGAATGCATTCAGCTTGGGATCCAGTCTTCTACTGCCATAACGCCTGTTACTCCTTTTCTTTGTCCTCATTCTTAAAAATATATATTTTTCTTTTACTCTTTCTTTTGTCTTTATACCTTTATCTTCATCTTCCTTTTTTCACGCTAGTAGTATTAGCTTAGACCCCTACTATGAGTTTATCTTAACTTCCCCTTCCCCCATTTATTCCTATGTTACCACCAGGTCTACAAATTGTAAAATTGGGGACCATGCATTTGATTTTTGCATACCTCCAAGTTGTCTGCCTGCCATTAATTGGGTCGCAAAACCCTTGTCACATCATAGAGCAACAAACTATTGCAATGATTGTTTATTATACCATGTACTCATATAGAGCTCTCAAATTTTTCTTTTTCTATTGATGGCCTGTACTTATTTCAGATGAAACATGCAGTGCATCCGGAAAGTATTCACAGCACTTCGCTTTTCCACATTTTGTTATGTTTGGCTGTGAATTCTTATGTACATGTGATTTTTTTATTTTTTTTCTATTTTTTAATAAATGTGCAAAGATTTCAAATAAACTACTTTCACATTGTCATTATGGAGTATTGTTTATAGAATGTTGAGGAAAATAATGAATGTAATCAATTTTGGAATAAGGCTGTAACCTAACAAAATTTGGAAAAAGTGAAGCACTGTGAATACTTTCCAGATGCACTGTATCTGATCGTAGCTATATCTATTTGTTAGACTTGCTTCAGCCGTGGCTGGGGAAACACTGCCTTCTGTATATCTTTTACATGTAGCGCTACCCCTGAAGGAACCACTAATTAAATGCCATGGTCCCTTTTCCCAGTAGTTTCCTTGCAGCCAAGCACACAATTCTGATCACTCTTCATCCCATTAACCAGTCTAGGGTATGCTTTTTTTTTTTCTTTTTTTTTTGATGCTTTGATGAGAACTTGGATAGATAATGGGTAATGGTTGGACACTCCACTAACCCTTAGTAATGATTTGAGGATGCTAAACTTTCTCTTAGACCTGTGAGCCAATTCCTTACACAAGCTGTTGATGGACTGAAATTTGTAGTAACACTTTGAAGAGACAAATTTTCCTCTTTTGACATCCACTCAAAGTTCTTTAACTGAGAATTAAATATACTGAGCTACACTGGATCGTGGCCTGTTCTCCGGAGGGCGTCATGATGTCCTTCCAGAACAATAGTGTTCCCACCTAAATGTCATTTTACAGTGACCTTGGCGGGAAACAGTTAAACGCCCTGACTCTAACATGATGGCAACAAGACACAATATCTAGGATCTATCTCATCAGTCTGTACTCAGTAATGTTCTTGGGAAATAGGTTGCCTCTTTAAAATATCCTCCACACACTTTCACCCCATAATACCAGACTAGATCTTTAGACAGACCCTCATTCAGAACTAGACGTACCTAATCCTAGCATCTATCTGGGAGGGGGCTACATACATATTAATCTGTATTTGTGTCCTGAACAAAGAACTAAAACCTTTTTGTTTACCCTTTAGCTAGACTGGGGAACAACCGTTTTTTTTTTTTTTTTCAACCTGTCTTTGTCCCTATTTGGAATGACGTGGGAATTTTCAATGCTCAAATGTTGTGGCTGCGAAAGTCATGGCGTTCTGATTTACCTATGTATTGTTGCATCTAGCCTGTCCCTATTCACTAAAGAAAATGGAAACTTATTTTGGGTAACATTATTATTTTGCCCTAAACAGAATCAATTGTTATTCCAAACAAGAACTAACCACAGATCTTTTTCTGTGGATGTAGGCTGCCCCAAATCCTTTTGTCTCCATGTAATCCCAGATAGACTCAATTATATTGAAATCGGGGCTCTGTGGGGGGCCAAACCATCATTTCCAGAACTACTTGTTCTTCTTTACACTGAAGATAGTTCTTAACCACTTCAAACTTGCACTCCAAAAGTTGGCTTCAGCGTGGCTATCTCATTCTGGGAGGGCGTCCATGGACATCCTCCTAGAATCCACGCACCTGGTGTGCCCTGTGATTGATGTGTCCTTTAGACACAGCTGATCACAGTGATGAGCCAGTCACAGCGACCCTTTAACATGTGATAAACTGTGTCCAATCACAGCTGATCACATGTAGACAAACTTGCTGGTTATCGGCATTCCTTTCCTCATGCACTGTCTCAGCCGTGCCCTGCCTGTCAGTGCCGCCTCCTCGGTGCATGTCAGTGAAGAAAAAAAAATTACTTATTTGCAAAATTTTATCCAAACAACCAAAACAAAGAAAAACTTTATTTTTTTTCAAAATAGATTGTCTTTTTTTGTTTAGCAAATAAATAAACCCAGTGGTGATTAAATACCACGAAAAGAATGCTCTCTGTCTAAAATAAAAATAAATAATATGCGTACAGTGTTGCATGACCGCGCAATTGTCATTTAAATTGCGGTAGCTAGGGATGAGCTTGGTGTTCGAGTCAAACGCATGTTCGACTCAAACACCGGCTGTTCGCCGGTTCGGCGAAGCCAGAACTCTGTGGGCCGTTTGCACCAAATTCGCGTGGCGCTCACCGCCCACAATGCACTGTGCCATCGCAGTGCATTGCTGGCTCATGATTGGCCAAGCATGCACTGTGACCCTGCATGCTTGGCCAATAACAGCGCCGGCAGCGAGGAGAGCCATGATTTGCCACAGGCAGGATGCCTGAGGCCAATTGTAGCTCAGGCTGTGTAGTATACGCCCCACACTATATAAGGCCACCAGCGCGGTGGCCTTGTGTAGTGTTCCGGCGTCTGCAGGAGTTAGTGGATATTGTCCGTGTGCCTTCACCGCACAATACATCTGCATCTACCCTTCATTACTGTTCTGAGTGTTCTCTAATTGAGCCATCTGCATGAGTTAGTGGATGACTGGGTGGTGTCTGTGTGCCTGCACCACAGAATACACCTGTATCTACCCTTTATTGCTGTTTTCTAATTGAGCCATCTGCCATCTGCATGAGTTAGTGGGTGACTGGGTGTTGTCTGTGCGCCTTCACCGCAGAATACAACTGTATCTACCCTTCATTGCTGTTCTCTAATTGAGCCATCTGCAGGAGTTAGTGGGTGACTAGGTGTTGTTCGTAGGAGCCACACTGGGGCAGATAGTTTGTCAGCTCTGCAGGGGCAGGCCGAGAGGTGGTTTACGCCTTGCCAGCTTAAGCCAGGATCCTTAACCTGGTGGTGCAGCGGTTCTTGGTCAGGTACCCGGGCTTACAGGATGTCCTAAAGCAGGCCAGGAAAGTCTGTGTGCACTTCCGCTGATCATTTAATGCCAGTGTTCGGCTGGCTGAGCTCCAAAAGGAGTTGAACCTGCCCAAGAACCGCCTTATATGTGACATCCCCACCAGGTGGAACGCAACGTTGGCCATGCCTACGGCACCAGGACAGGGTCAGGGGAGCTCGGTTTTTTCTCCCCATGCCAGTGGGGCATGATCAGGGATGCATGCACCGTTTGAGGAGGCCACAAGGATGATGAGCAGCGACAGTGCATGCATCCCTGACACTGTACCTCTTGTCCACCTCTTGGAGCATATGCTGCATGGAATAATGGAAAGGGCACTTGAGGCAGAACAGAGGCAGGAAGAGGAGGACTTCCTTGCCTCTCAAGGCCCCCTTTATCCAGACAGTGTTCCAGCTGTCCCACCCATCACACAGGAAGAGGAGGAGGAGGAGGATTGTGTCAGCATGGAGGTGGAGCCTGGCACTCAGCATCAGCAGAAGCAGTCTTTTATGGATTATTTACAGTCCCAAGAAACCCGTGGACTTCTACATGGCTGGGAGGAGGTGGCTACGGATCATGTTGTCCTTAGTGACCCAGAGGACTCCGGACCGAATGCCTCAGCTAACCTATGCTGCATGGCCTCCTTGGTCCTGCAAAGCCTGCGGAAGGATCCTCGTATTCTTTGCATCAGGGAGAGGGACCATTACTGGCTGGCCACTCTCCTTGATCCACAGTACAAGGGTAAGGTTGCCGACCTTATCTTGCCATCTCAGAGGGAGCAGAGGATGAGACATCTCCGGGAGGCCTTGCAGAAAGGTCTGGGAGGTAACAAACTCCTGGTCCTGGACAACGTGTTGCTGAGGCATCGGTCAAAAGGATCGGTGGAGAAGGTGGCCGTCTGACTGCATTCAGACAATTTTTTAGTCCGCAGCCCCAAGGTATGATCTGTTCCAGCAACCATCGCCAGCGTCTGATTTACATGGTGCAGGAATACCTAGGGGCAGACTTGGACACCTTTCCCACCGAAAATCCTCTGGCTTACTGGGTTTTGAGGATGGATCACTGGCCAGAGCTTGCACAGTATGCAATTGAGCTACTGGCCTGTCCTGCATCCAGCGTTCTTTCAGAACGCACCTTCAGTGCTGCTGGTGGCTTTGTAACCAATCACAGGGTGTGCCTATCCACCGACTTGGTTGATCGACTGACCTTTATAAAGATGAATCAGTCTTGGATCACCACCAGCTACCAAGCACCTGAAGCTGATGTAACCAAATATTTTTTTTTGAAATATCACATCCCTTCAAGACTGCCTATGCTGATGCTGAGTGACTGTCTTGTTATGTTGACTGTCTATCCTCTTCCTCCTCCGCTGATATCTTGGAAGAACATTTTTGGTTCTGGGTAATGCCACCAGCCAAATTTTTCAGCCTCTGTTTAACAGGGGCATGTAACTACAATTCTTAATATAATATTTCACAGCAGGGCCCGTTCCTGCACCCACCGAGAGTAACTGTGAGGATTTACATTGTTGTGGCACCAGCACCACTACCACCACCACAACCACCAAAGGCCCTATTTTTCTACCACTGTTCAACAATGGCATGTAATTACAATTCTTGATATAATTGTTCACAGCAGGGCTCTCCAGCGCCCACCAAGAGTCACTTTGAGGGCTTACAGTGTTGTGGCAACACCAACACCTTAGGCGCAAATTTCTGCAGAGCATATAGGGCAGGCCCCTACTTTCAAACATCCAACTTACAAACGTCTCCTACTTGCAAACGGAAGGAGACAACAGGAAGTGAGATGAAAAAAGACGGATGGCAAAACAAATTATACAGGGGTGATAACCCTTCCCTATGTTTTCCAAAAAGCTTAAAAATAGATTTTTTTTGACTGGAGCTACACTTTAAAAATGTACCAGTTCAAAATCACAAACGGATTCTACTTAATACAACAAACCTACACAGTACCTGTCTTGTTTGCACCGCCTGTATACTCCTGTGCTGAGTATATAGGGTCTGGGGGCCCCACGCCTTTCCTTTTTTTAATATGGGTACGGGGTTCCCCTTTATATCCGCACAAGACCCAAAGGGGCTGGTAATGGTCAGGGGGGCTACCTATGCCATTTTTCTCAATGATTTTCATCCATATTGCCGGAACCAGATATTACATTAAAACCGCAAGCAGTTTTAAATTACTTTTTTTCTGTTAGATGTCATTTTGTGCAGGGACTGTTCTAAACACGGGAAACATGCCACTTCACAGGCATACTATAGACGCCCCCCAGGCATGATATTTAAAGGAATATTTCACTTTTTTCCCCACTTTAATCGTCATTAAAATCAGTGCTCCCGAAAAAACTTCCGTTTTTAAAAACATTTTAGGCATTGACCCATGTCCCCTGGGGCAGGTCCCCAAACCCTTTTTAGGATAATATCTTGCATATTGGCCATTAAAATTAACACTTTTTTTTCCGAACGTTCGAGTCCCATGGACTTCAATGCGGTTCTAAAGTTCGCACAAATTTTCGGTCCCTTCAAAAGTTCTGGTGCGAACCGAACCGGGGGGGAGGGGGGGTGTTCAGCTCATCCCTAACGGTAGCACTGAAAGTTGAAAATTGGCCTGGTAAGGATGGGGGTGAAAGTGCCCAGTATTGAAGTGGTAATGGCATTGGCTGTATTTTTGTGGTTGTTGTCCTGCTGCAAAATAAATTTGGGGCTGCTTTGAAGGAAAAGTGTGGTAACACCAAATATTGATTTGTATTCTTCTTCTGTTTGTTTACTTTACATTTTGTTAAGTGATTGAAATAAACTAGTAACATGTCTATTTCTGAAAGCATTCTTAATTTACAGCATTTTTTTCACACCTGCTTAAGACTTTTCCACAGTACTGTAGATCATGATGGCCAACCCAGCAAAAGAAAAAACAGACCACGCCATTTGTCAAATGACAGCTCTGTGTAGGAAGGAGTGAGGATAGTGGTGAGTCTTGCCATAGTATGAACATGTTATTGCCCAAACATGACCAGGTGGTCATATTTGGGCAATGATGCAATTCCCTATCCCCGCCCTTTTGCTTACATGGCTGGGTATTCAAGGTCATGTAAGTAATAGGCCAGATAATTTCAGCGGTCTGCTTCCTTGCCAACCACTGACTGCAGGGAGCTGTCACACTTGTCCATGAACTTCCAAACAGTGCATGTTCTGTCTGAACTTATGTTTTGGACCAAGCACTCATCTCTAGTGACTAATACTAGCTAGACTTTGCCCTGGGTACAGAAATATTGTCTAATCATTGTTAAAATTTGACTATTCATTTTTTTTCACCTAGGAAGTATTTTCAGTCTGTGATTTTCTATGCAGAAAAATAACAAGTATCTAATAGGGATCTTTTTTTCATTGTAAAACAGCTTTGTGGTATGTGTAGCTTTGTCATTATGCCAGCTTGTCTCCTTTTTAGTTGTTTTCGGTAGCATGTATGAACTGACACCTTTTTATACGAGAACTTGTTTTTTCAACAGCATGGAATAACCGACAAGATCCTTCTAATCAAGTGTTTGTCTGTCTTGGGATTTGTTATCTTTATGTTTTTCCTCAATTCATTTGTTCCTGCAATTCACTTGGATCTTGGTAAGGCTTAATTTTTTTTCAGCTACATTTCACATACTTTATTTGTCCAATAATAATATTTATAATCACGGTATAGATCATCTCCAATTAACAGCTTGTTATTGGCTGAAGGAAAAAAATGGGTTTTTGTGAATAATCAGACTATGCCAGATTTACCTACAATAGAACCAAGGGCAAAGTGCACCCCTTTATTCATGAGAAAACGACATTAATAATTCAGTCCATTTGGAGCCTGTTTTAGACTCTGATTATCTTAAGTACTTACTTCTTATATCTATGATGATTCTTTTTAATGGTTCCAGCGAGGGTACAGAGCCGTCAGCTCAGGGGAAGAGGTCTAACCCCTAGGCTCTCTAATGGATATACACTTAGTGTCACTAAAGGTTTTGCATAAAAAATGTAGCCTATAAAATATAAAAATGTAAGGTGGTTGGAAAAATAAAGAAGGCTCTAGCACATTGGTGTAGCCTTAGCCAATTATGGAACATTTCAAACAAAGCATTTTGTCATTTCTAGCCAGAATATGCCATCACAAATTCATTTACTGAACAATATACCAAAAGTAAGAGTGCCCTATTCCTGTAAATGCTTTTGGCTTTTTTTTAACTAGTATAACATTGCACTTTCTGTTCAAAATAGCTGGTATTTAATGTTGGACTTGCTATAATTTTTTCCTGTTACTGATCAGAGAGCAAATAGGAAGTTACCAAATGAATGTAGTGATGTCCATCTTCTCTTTCACCGTTTTCTAAGTAGATAAAAATGTTATCAGTTAAAAAAAAATAATAATCTTGGTAAGAAGCGATTTGAATTGCTAATACTGTTAAGATCTCTAAGCTCTTGTAATATCATTTGACATGTTATCTGGCCTTACAAATTTATGATGCAATATCTGAAGCAGAAATCCAGCCATTTTTTTTTCGTTTCTAGTTTTGCATAGAGTATGAAAGAATTTTTCTTTTTTAGGTTTGTATTTTTGTCAGTGTACCCTTTTGGAAGGTATCCCCTCACATCCTCTTTCATAGGCACAACTAAAAAGTAGACGAAATGTATTCAATAGGCTGGCAAATCCCACAAACCATGATTAGGATGTGAGAATGTGTCCTAAAAGGGAGCAAAGACAGTAAACACTTTGTTTTCCTTTCCTACTTTACCATTTAAGTTTTTTTTTTTTTTTGTGAGAGTGTTTTTAAAATTTTGGTCTACACAGACCACAATAAAACCTGCACTCCTTCCTTACTTTACCCCTTTTTTTTTTTTTTTTTGTTATGCGAATGGGATTCCACATTTTCATTCTTGAATTTTAGGTTTGGGCTATGGTGAACAATACATTTACCACTGCCAGCTATACCTATCAATTTATTGGTACTGTGCTAATGGAAGTGGGTTATCATCCTTTATAGCCAGGTGACTTTCGGAAGATTTACCCCCTTTCCTGACCAGACCATTTTTTTGTGATATGGCACTGCGTTTTAACTGACAATTGCAGTGTTTTGGGACACTGTACCCAAAAGAAAAGGAATGCCCTAAATAGAGCTTTCTTTTAGTGACATTTGATCACCTCTGCGTTTTTATTTTTTGCACCGTTATCAAAGAACGGCTGACAAATTTGAAAAAAATAAAAAATATTTTTTGCTGTCTGCTCTATAACATATCCAGTAAACATGGAACTGACACTTCTGACACTTTTTATGGGAACCAGTGACACACATACAGTGATCAGTTCTAAAAATATGCACTTTCACTGTATTCATGACACTGGCAGGGAAGGGGTTAACAGGGGCATTCAAAAGTTTAAATGTGTGCCTAACTAATGTTTCAGTGTAGTAAGGGAGGTGCTTTTACTAGTGGAAGGCATGGATCAGTGTCCCTGCTTTACAGAAATCCATGTCTTCTGTACTAACAGAATGGCAATCTTATTGACATAGGCAGACTGCCATTCTATCTGTGTACAGAATGATCAGTGGGTGCCTGCGGACATCGGGTCTGCGGGACCTGCTGATTAGCTCATGCTGTAAAAAAAAAAAACAGTGGGTGTGAGCCTCTGGCAGTGTGTACTCAAGCCCGATACCCAGAAGTGCAGGATCGCATATTTATATGTTATTTTGTGCAGGGCAAGCAGCCCTGTAGCAGTAAATCTTTTATGGGCAGTTGGCAAATGTTTAAATGTATAGTGGAATTTAAAGTGCCATGTGTGAGTGATACATTCAGGGCCTTATTTAAGATTTTCACCATCACACCGCCTGCACAAAATTACCAGCTCTGGAATATAAAATTATGAAAGATACATTTTAATATATATATATATGTAATATTTTTTTTTTTTTCTGGATACAGGATGGATTGCAATTTTGGGTTCACTATGGCTCCTTGTTCTTGCTGATATCCATGATTTTGAAATGATTCTGCATCGAGTGGAATGGGCAACTCTACTATTCTTTGCTGCACTGTTTGTTTTAATGGAGGTAGGATTTGGATAGCTTTTAAAATGTTTATCTTTTGTGTTACATTTGGCTTTTCAGTTTTTTTTTTTAATCCATTCAACACTGTGGGATATTTACCTTTGTGGATTTGTTTGTTGACTTTTTTTTTCTCCATTGAGAGACACATGAATCAATCATGTTATACTGCCACCTACAGAAGAAAAGGTCACTGGAAACAAAATTTTAAAAATGGCCAGCATAACCCTACCCACAACCATGCCTCACTTTTTTGCCAGTGTATTTGAGAAATCAAAGTCTTATCTTCAGCTTGGCTGTTCTATGTTGAGTTGAAGAATTTTCTACGATCAGCGGTAGATTCATGATAGATTCAGATTCCGATATGGTCAATTCAGGAAGTCTCTCTAGTGCAGGTTTACAGGTTTATTATATTGTTCCCTCTGTGATAGCCTTCAATTTGTGCAATTTTCTCCAGCCATCTCTACCTGCTGGTAGATTTGGGCTGGATATGAAATCCCCCACCATGTATATGGTCATGTTCATATATGACCAATGGCATCCATGGAAGACTCTGGCCCCTTCTGTATAACCACACCATCAACTACTGGATTTTGCATTCAGCGGGTGTTAAATTGACAGTGGTGGTGTTTTTTTTTGTTTTTCATCAAGTAGTTGGGAATACTGTGGATCTGCATTGCTGGACTTCTTCTGTGATTTACGTAATAGGAAGCTGCGTTTTTTTCCTTATGGTCTTTGGGTATTTATGTGCTGTATTTGAGAGCTATGTGCTGTATTTGAGAGCCTATTCTTGAAGCCTCATTATGTACATTTGGTTGTGGTTATTTTTTTTATTCACATACAGCATGGAGACACTAAATGAAATGGAGTCTTCCAAGAAAAAAATGTTGAATGGATTTTTTTTCTTATTTTCTACAGATTTTTACCAATTCACATAACACATTATCTACATCTAAACTTTTTCTTCCACAAAAAAAGTTTTGCCAACTAAAAGATAAAGCGAAGGTCAAAATAATTCAATGGTGGGATATAATCTCTCTGAAACATTATCCTGCTTTGAAAATGACTCCTAGTGTTCATGGATCTTAAAGCACTATGATTTCTTAAACCCTGAACTTACTGAAAATTGGGAGAAGCTAGCTGAGTTTTGCATGATTAAATGGATCAGCCTTATTATTCGCGAACATGAAGGACATTCAATATTTATCATGACTTTGTTGCAGCCCTTATCACAGAGTGTCTATCTTTCAGGCCCTTTGAGCTGATTGGCTCCAAACATTTCAGCTTAAACTTACTAGGCACATAGAATCTGTGATCAAAGGAAAACTAGGCAAACTCAAAATAGATTTAGAGGGCTCCCAATTTAATTGTTTCTCTTTACTTGACGTGATGAGGCCAAAAAAATCTTGGTTTAGACCCTACCATGCACCACCCCTTATGAGTCTTAACCCCATTTCCAATTTTAATGTGGGATATATGAGAAAATATATTAACAAACCTTCTTTAAAAAACATCCCACACCTTCATTCCGTTCATCTGAGTATAATCTAGGTTGGAGACCTGGTAGCTTCTATGCCAAGCATGATACCCAAATTTCTAATCAATCTCCTACAGATTACAAGAAGAATAGGAAGATAAGTGCATGCCTCCCATGACACATGAGGATTTAGAAGTAAAATAAATGCCTAATAGCACAGTCCTAGAACCAGCTAACACTGCTATCCCAGATAACACTGTGAATCTGGATAGCATTGTACTTTCGTGAATACCATCATTCAGATGGTGAATCCACAATAGCATCTCTCCATATCCCTTTTACCTCAGGAGGAAGATCATAATCACAAACCATCCAGCATCAGAGCTGTGCCCATTGTTTCTGTTAATTTATGCCCAAACCGACCTTTTCACTACAAATGAGGTTCAACCCATATTAAGGGCGTATTTATTAAAACCTTCTACAGTATGGTATATGCCGTTCTACAGAAAATGTGTTCCAATGAGCATAAAATGAACTATAAGTGTACTAAATGTAAGCTTCTCACCCTAAAGACCCTAAATGAGAATAATGATAAAGGTGAGGGGGAATAGTGGTGCTGAACAAATCGAAATATATACGAGAAGCCTACCGGTTATCAGATGCCAATACCTATCTGAAAATGAAAGACTATCTGGAGGTATTTGCTGGGGAGCTGGGGTTTCTTGTCCACCAAGCCCAGACTGAGCGAATCATTAACAAGGAATAGACTGCTATTTGCTATAACAATTCTATCAATGTACCTTATTTCTACTACCTTCCTAAGGTACACAATAATCTTCATAATCCCCTAGGTAGACTCACACTGGCTACTACAGGTATTATAACGAATGGGCTATCCCAATATATGGATTTCTTTTTGCAGCCTCTTGTAAAAGAATTACCCTCTTACATCAGGGACACATAGTTGAGATTCATTTCTGGACAGAACTTTACATTCTGCCCAGACATAAACAATTTGTAGGTGGACTACTATCACTAGCAGCATTGGACCCAGGGAAGTAGTCTCTACTCTTAGAGGTGTTTCAGGACTCCTAGAGGTATTTCAGGCCAACCCCACTCTCCGGTGGGGTTGGTTGAATATGGACCTTTACATAATCAAGATAGACAGACAGAATTTCAGTGATCCTTTTTGCTCTGGACTGGTCCAGGTGAATACTCCATGGGCTTTGCCATTCTACTTCCTGGTCACTTGCATTAATGGCATGGCATCAAAATCCTGTTTTTTTTTTTTTGTAAGGGGCAACTCTGAATCTGTGTTTTCTATGATGCTAACTGCTAGGAGGGCTATTTTCTTGTAAGGCATATTGTTGGACTTGGAAGTCATACTTCATTTGGCGTGAGTCTTGGGGCTTCTACCCTAGGAGTTTAAATCCACTGGACCAGTTTTGATTCTCAAGACTTTTAACGGTTAGGTTTCTGCCTAAACTTTCTTGTTTCAGAAGACCGTTGACTTTCATTTCTTGATTTTGACTTTTGCACAGGCAGTGCCCCACGTAGCTCCCTCTGTTATTTCCCCTGGGACTCTCTGGGATCTGAATCTGCTTGTCTGTGTTTCAAAGATCACAATATGAACACTCTAGAGACATTGACTTTCACCCACAAAGTGTTCTTGTAGCCATCACTTCTTCAAGGCTAATGTCTGAACTGGTGACCTTTTTCTGCAAGGAACTTTAGAGACAAGGTGTGATGTTAAGGCCCAAGATAGTTCTGCCTTTCTCCTTAACCAGAACATTATTCTCCCATTCCTCTGTCAAGTTCCAGTTTACTGTAAGGGAAATTATCTCCAATGTCTGGATGTGTTTCAGGCTGTAAAAATGTATTTCCCAGCCACTGTTTCTTCTGGAAGACTGATTCCTTTTGTATTCTAGATGAACTTTGTATGGGTACACTGGCTTCTCAATCCACTATCTCTAGTGAAGGTTATAATTTCTCCTGTCAAGGCACTTTCTACTTGATTTGTGAATGGTTTTTGCTTTTTTCAGCATCACAAAATGTTCCCAGTTTGCAAGGCTACTACCTGTTCTGATTTTATCATATATATATATATATATATATATATATATATATATATATATAATATATATATATTTTTTTTTTACCAGGCTGAAATTCCCATCTCATGTAATGCCAGCTTCGAGCAGTAGGCCTTTCCAGGAGAACAGCCAAGCTGAAGATTCCAGTGTTTTGTTCTGAAGGCTGTTCTCAGTCTGCTGCTGTTTCTTTTGTCTGTTGACCTTGCTTCTATGTTGCCACCCCTCTATCAGACTACTTTGGGATGTCCAGACAGTCTACAAATTCCTGTGTACCCCAATGGAAAAAGAAAATATTTTTTTTTTTAATTCTCAGTATAAAATTCCCTTTTTGTGTAGTTCATTGACCCACACTGGTCACTCAGCCCCCTCCTTTATTTTCGTGATCTCTACTATTTTGCTACTAAATTGAGGCATGATGGTCATGGGTGAGGCTATCCTGTGATTCCCAATGATTTTTTTGTTGCCAGTATCCATTTCTCCTACAGGTGCCATTAAATCCTACAGACTAAGATATTTCTGTGTCCCTCAATCTATTCCAAGAAAAGGATTTTATGTGGAGTACAACATTTTTTGTACTCCACATAAACATTTGTTTACAGCATTCTTATAGAAATGTTTACAATAGGACTGAAAGCCTGGCAAGTTTGGAAACTAATCTATCCTGTTTCTAGACTGACATGAATTTAGAACTTATAGTCCCAACTATAAAGTCTTCAGGCAAGGAAAACCAGTGCTATACTAAAACGGCACATACACTGAAAAATACGACCCCAGAACTTTTTTTTTGTTCCTTAACTGAAAAAAGACTCGCCAATTATTTTACATGATATACATCTTAAAAGTGGTTGTAAAGGCAGAAGGTTTTTTTTTTAATCTTAAAGTGCATGTAAACCCACTCTCATCCTTACTAAACTACTGCAATATTGGTTATCTAGAAGGATATACATGCCTCCTGCATGTATACTTATCTGTCAAATGTCTCCCCTTTGTCTGCTATGAGACTCGAAAAACTGCAGATTTGGTGGGTCTGTT
Source organism: Lithobates pipiens (assembly GCF_037356315.1). NCBI lineage: Eukaryota > Metazoa > Chordata > Amphibia > Anura > Ranidae > Lithobates > Lithobates pipiens. Next base: position 449,865,350 of record NW_027507748.1, on the reverse strand, counting down.
TTCCAGGGCTCAGTGGGTGGAGTTGTGATGTCAGTAGACTCCCTGCCCACCTTTACATTCTCAACATGCATTTTCTCTTGTGTATTTCTTACACTGAACTTCTTCTGCTATGATCACTAACATCCAGTCAAAACCCAGAAAGTCCCCACATGACTTCATCATGCCAAATCATGCTGAGGTGGGGAACAGCCAATCCTTGCAGAGCTGCTGAAGAAAGGAGTGGGGTGAGAATTAAAAAATAATGCATGTCAATCACAGTAAGGAGGAAGAACAGACAAAGATTTCACAGTTTGTCCGTTTTTATTTCACTGAAAAAAGATAAGAGGATTGCTCAGACCTGGATTAATTTTTGTGGCAAGACTGGGCACAGCTGATCTGGAATCCCGTACTCTATATTGTGCCAGACAAAAAAAAATCGGGTTTACATCCCATGTAATGCATCTAAACACTACTAAGCAGCAAGGACAGTATCTATTTGTAATGAATACATGTGGTTGCCCCATTTCTAAAATACTGTTTTGTTTTCAGGCATTGGCTAATCTGCATTTAATAGATTACATAGGAGAGCAGACAGCAGTGCTTATAAAGGTGAGTTAACTTCTTCCTTTATATCATCTTATGACCCACATCCTGCTTACAACCCTTTAGGAGGCATTGTGTGAAAATTATAACTTTTATTATGTTCATGACACAAATAATTTTTTTTTTTTTTGAATTTTCCTGTTTTAGTCATAAAAATATAAAATACTTTATTTGCATAATCTACTATTAAAGTGGTTGTATAGTCATTTTTGAAACTTTTACCTACAGGAAAGCCTATAATAAGGCTTACCTGTAGGTAAAAAAAAAATCTCCTAAACCTGTACTGTTTAGGAGATATTCCCCTCGCAATGCGCCGCTGACAGCAGCGGCGCATGCGCACAGGGGATTCTCGGCTGAAAGTCCGGCAGACGCCGGACCCTGCCGGGAAGAAATCTCCCAGAGCCGCCATACCTGGAAGAAACGCTAAGGGAACATGTCAGCTCCCTCGGCGTGGATCAGGCCAGATGTCGGGGCCTTGTTCTAAGGTAAGTATTACATAATGAGCTAGTATGCAGTGCATACTAGCTCATTATTCCTTTTTCTTTACAGGTGAGTATTTTTTTTTCTTTGCTATATTTTCCCCCTACGAAAGGGGAGCTACCCTTTTAAGCAATAAAAGAAAAAAGTTTTATTCATCCAAAGTGGGTGGTTAACACCAGAAGAGACACTAGTCTGTGGTGTTGTAAATCCTTCATCTGGCCTTAGTTTAGAATTTCTGAGCTCCCAATGCAGGAAATTCCTGTCGATACCCATGAGGGGCATATTCTTCGATATTAGACAGGGAAAAAGAAAATGTTTTAAAAACTTAAAAAAACAGTTTGCCTAAAAAGTCTATTATGTTTGGCTTTTAAAGCGGCGGTCCGCCCACTGCTGCAAAAATTAACAGCCAGCAGCTTCACATACTGCAGTTGCTGACTTTTTTAATAATCGGACACTTACCTGTCCTGGAATCCAGCAATGTCGGCACCGCAGCTGATGTTTCCATCAGCTGTTGGGTGCATGCTGCCTCCATTGCGAGTAAGGGAACCTGGCAGTGAAGCCTTATGGCTTTAAGCTGGGAACCCTACTACTCATGCGCAAGCCTCCGTTCCTCTCTCCTACTGGCCCGGCGGCTGAGGGAGGAGGAGGGAGCCCGGGCAGTGATGTCAATACCAGCAGCTAAGGCTCCCAGAAGTGGGAACAGGATACATGTGAAAGACATGTATCCTGCCCCCCTCCCCCTGAAGGGTGCTAAATGTGGCACCTGATGGGGGGAAGGAGTACCACGAGCGGAAGTGACACTTTTGGGTGGAACTCCACTTTAAGTCAGCCACAGCCTTTTTCATAGTTGGTTGGCTAATATGCTAGCATCATTAAACCAGTCTCTACAAACCTAAAGAGGCAGACCAGTTGCATTCACTCATATCTGGGAGATTCTTATTCTTACTACTATACAGGATTTATATAGCGCCAACAGTTTTCGCAGTGCTTTACAATATAAAGGGAGACAATACAGCAACAATACAATTCAAAACAAAAGGGTTAGGGGGCGTGGCCGGCAGCCGAGGAGTATGGCCGCAGTGTGAAAGAGCTCCGTCCACCGCCAGACTACCGGAGCTATTTACAACTTCCCTGAGCTGATTTGAACGGCGGTTTTGACTCCCCTGAGGTCGGGCAGCGGTACGGATCATGTCCAAACGACGAAAAGAGGCCAAGCGACTCAGCCGCATGACGGATTTCTACCGCCAGCCTCGCGGCCTGCAGGCCCAAGATGGCGCCGGACGACCGGAGAGTGGAGAAGGAGGAAAACATGCTGCGGAAGACTCTCATGTACCTGACCCATCTGCAAGACAGAAGGACTCCTTGAGAAAAGGTAATCAACACTCCCCTACAGCGTCCTCCACATCTAGCCCCATTAAGGCTAACCAGCCACATGTTCAGGGAGAGGAGGGGGAAGACCTATGTAATGATTCCCTTGAGGACACGAGAGAACTGCAGGACTCCATTCTGGAATTCCCCACCAACAATTTACCAGTTATTGACACCACTCTTAAAGATATGCTGGTATCTCTCCGCAGCACGCTGCACGCTGACATTTTATCTCTTACCAAACAATTTAAAGAAGAAGTGAAAGCAGTAGATGCCAGGGTGTCACATGTTGAAAGAAAGATGGGAGACTTTGCGGGTACAATTAACAAAGTAATTGATGCTCATAATGAAAGAGAAGATGACATGCTATTGCTGAAGGAGAAAATGGCCGACCTCGAGGACCGCTCGAGAAGGAACAATATAAAAATAAGAGGTATCCCAGAATCGGTCAAAACTCCGGATCTCCTTCCATACTTTCAAAAAAATTTGCAGGAAGCACTACCAGAAGCGTCATTGGCAGACCTGACGATTGACAGAATTCATAGGCTCCCTAAGCCTAAATACATACCAGAACATCTTCCGAGAGACGCGATTGTCAGGATCCACTTTTTCCAAACAAAAGAGAAATTCCTTATGTGTGTCCGCAATCCGGACGACATTCCTCCCTCTGCTCTAGGCCTATCCTTTTTCCCAGACTTTTCAGCATTTACGATGCAGAGGCGCAGGAGTATGGCGACTATTACAAAACCGTTGAGAAATCATCGCGTCCCATATAAATGGGCTTATCCAGCGAAACTTCTGGTTTCTAAGGACGGTGCAACATTTTCTATTAAGTCGGTGGAGGAAGGGCTCCGATTTCTACGCGAATGGCGAATCTTGGACCCGGACAACAGCTCGCGTTCTGGTTCTCCTTCACCCCGAACAGGATCTCCTGCCTGGCCGAGGCAACTTTCTGACTGATCGCTCAGGGTAACTTCCACACATCGCCAATAGAGCTCCAGTGAATGGCGGACTATGTTATAGCTCTTTTTGCCCTCTACTTGTTAAGGGTTGGTTCCCTACTGATTCATTAGAATCATTTTTTTTTTTAAACCAAAAAAAAAAAATTCTTTGTGTTACACAATAGTACTATTAAGGTTCATTTGAAATACTACACTCATAAAATACCTAAGTTTCCTACACGCTAATTTAGGTTATATACAGACGTCGGTCTTTCCCTTGGGGAAGTAGACATTTTTTGTTGGACTATTTGTTGTGCCAGTGTATTACTCGGTGATCCTCTGCTTCAAATTTTTATTTTATTTTCTATTTTTTTTCTCTCCACAATATTCTTTTTCGGACTCAGCGCATTTACTTTTTTTTCCTGGTGGTTATTGCTATCTTTATTGGCAGTATTTAATTACACATTGTGTTTTTCAAGTGTTATACTAATACCTACTGATTAAGTGTTTTGACTGTAGGTGGTATTTGTGAGAGCCACAACATGGGTTTCAAGATAACCTCATTTAACGTAAGAGGCCTAAATAGCCCTCACAAGAGGAGCATGCTCTGGAAAGAAGTTACAAAGATACATAGCGACATTTTATGTCTGCAAGAAACCCATTTTGTGGAATCCAAGCACCCGCAACTGAGCAACAAGCATTTTCCGGTTTCATTTTTCTCAAATGCCCAGAAGAAGCATAGGGGGGTGGCTATCTTGCTCAGGGATACATTACAATTCAAATGCTTACAGGTCGAAGTGGAATTGGCAGGCAGATACATTATTCTAATTGGAGAGATTAATGGTGCAGTTTATACCATTGTAAATGTTTATGTCCCCAACAGTAGGCAATTGTCATTCATTAATAAAGTCAAAAAGAAAGTGGATGCAGTGCGCAGGGGTTTCCTTTTGTTCTGCGGTGACTTTAATACTATCCCGAGCCAAACTTTGGATGTCTCATTCCGTCCTAACAAAACCAGGGCGAGGGCAACTCTTGCGCATTTCATGTCCAGGGAGGGATTGTATGATGTGTGGAGGTGCCAACACTCTACAGAGCGTGATTACTCCTACTTTTCAAGTGCTCATAACTCATACTCCAGAATAGATCTGTTTCTAGTTGACAAATTTCTCTTACAGAAGGCTGGCATGTCTTGCATCCATAATATCTCTTGGTCAGATCACGCCCCTATATCCATGTCGGTAGAGGGAAGGCAGGCCGAAACTAGGGCAAATAGATGGAGAAATGACACGTCTTTATTTTCTCATCCCGACTTCTCCCAAAAGCTTACTGCTGAGCTTCGGGAATTTTTTAAGTGCAATGTAGGCTCCGTTACGGATCCCTTTATTTTATGAAATTCCCACAAGGCCTTTATGAGAGGGGTCCTCATTAAGATGGGAAACATAGCTAAGAAACAAAAAACCCATAAAATTGATTGCATTCTTGCCCAGATTGAACAATTAGAATCCCTTAATAAGAAAGCCCCTGATATAAATAGAGGGTCACAATTAGACAGTCTTAGGCATGAGCTTCGATTACTTCTAATCTCCAACCATAATTACTCCTTAAGAAGATGGAAGGCCCGCTGGTATCACCAAGGGAACAGGGCGGGTAAACTGTTAGCAAATCAAACGAAGGAAAAAGTAATCAAACAGAAAATCCCATTTATCCATCACCCGACCAGTGGGGCTAGAGTAGCAAATCCCAAAGACATAGCCAATGCCTTTAGGGACTACTACAGCGCTTTATATAATTTAAAAGACGACGGGTCCATCCCACAACCAACTACTGAAATAATCGACAATTTTTTGAATAAAATCTCACTTCCATATACTACTCAAGACCAATTGACGGTACTGAACGATCCCATTACGATAACTGAAATCCAAAAAACAATTCTAGCACTGCCATTAAATAAATCTCTGGGTCCAGATGGATTTTCATCTGAATACTATCGTACCTTTTACCCCATTTTAGGTCAACATTTATTAAAAACCTTTGAAACAGCTTCAGTAAACGCGTCATTTCCCCCAGAAATGTTAGCAGCAACTGTCATAACCTTACCCAAACCAGGAAAACCACCGGATGCCCCTCAAAATTTTAGGCCCATTTCATTGCTAAATGTCGACGTAAAGATTTATGCAAAAATAGTAGCCAATAGATTGTCAAAAATGTTACCATCATTAATTAAAAATGACCAGGTGGGATTTATTCAGGGTCATCAAGCTCCAGACGCCACTAGGAGAATAATAAATTTGATCCATGCAGCGGAGGCCTCGGGGGAGCCTTCTCTGTTTCTGACTCTAGATGCAGAGAAGGCCTTCGATAGGGTCCATTGGGGGTACTTGGAGCGGGTATTGGATAAGTTCGGCCTGGTGGGTAGTATTAAGTCAGCCATCATGGCCTTATATACCTCCCCATCAGCTATGGTTTTTACAGAAGGCATGTTTTCCGACAGCTTTAATATTACAAATGGGACTCGTCAGGGGTGTCCTTTGTCACCCCTGATTTTTGCGCTCTTAATGGAACCTCTGGCTGAAACGATTCGTACACACACAGACGTTATAGGTATCCCTATTCTAAACCAATCACATGCTATCACCTTATTTGCGGATGATGTTATTTTGTCCTTGTCCAATCCAATAATTTCATTGCCAGCAGTACATGATATTTTGGAACAATTCAACAAAATGTCCTACTATAAAGTGAACGCTTCTAAATCTAACCTCCTTGCAATTAACGTTAAAGATACCATTCGACAACGGCTAGCTAATAGATTTCCTTACCCATGGACAGACAAACCAATTCAATATCTGGGAATAAAAATTTTGTCTCCCAGTAAGGGACTGTATAGAGCAAATATTATACCACTCTTTCATCTCACTTGGATGGGCAGGCTAGCAGCATATAAGATGTTAATTCTTCCTAAACTATTATATTTGTTCAGAGCTCTTCCTATACAGATCCCATTGTCATTTTTTTCATCAGCTCAGACTCCACTTTCCTCCTTTGTATGGCAAGGGAAGAGACCGCGGTGTCCCAAATCTATTCTCTGTAAGAGAAGGGAGGTGGGAGGCATGGGACATCCTAATTTACAGGACTACTACAGAGCATGTATATTAGACCAAATGAAATTTTGGTTCCAACACCAGTTTGGGAAGCAGTGGGTGGAGATAGAACAATCTTGGATAGGTCCTGACTCCTTATACGCGGCTCTACTGGCCTCCTCTTTTCCCGATTCACCACTTAAATCAGATCACCCCATAATAAATCTGGTACTGAATATATGGAATCACTTTGTACAAACTACTAGCAACCATCAGTTTTTAACCGAAATACATGCTCCCATTGCATCTTTATGTTTTGTTTTAAAAGATATAGACCTAGCACTCTGGGAGCAAAAAGGTATTTTACAAGTTTCGGATTTATGGGAAAAGGACAATTTAATCTCTTTTGAAACTTTAGCACGCAAATTTTCATTGCCTTCATCGGCCTCGTTCACTTATCTTCGGATTAAATCATTTTTGAGCCACCATAGGGGTTCCTCTATTAAAATTCCACATCAGGCATGGTCCTTCTGGACCGATGAAAAGTCAATCACAGGGGGGATTTCCTTGTTTTATAACCTGTTACAGGAGAAAAGCAGTTTTAGCAGAATATCCCCCATACAGAAGTGGGAGAGAGATCTTACATTATCTTTTTCGGCGGACCAGTGGAAGATGGCGATGCGAAGCAACTGCCGCTTTGTCAGGTCCATCTCTCACTGGGAAACATCACAGAAAATTTTACTTAGATGGTATTACACCCCCTATATTACAGCAAAATTCAAGAAAGGGTCTTCAAATGAGTGTTGGCGAGGATGTGGGAAGATTGGGACGTTGTTACATATGCTGTGGGAATGCCCACACCTCAGAAGTTTCTGGAGGGGGGTATTTTCTTTAATCTCTAAAATTACTGGATTTATAAAGCAAGCTACACCTGAACTAGCAATTTTGAATATAGATATTGATAAATTTCCTCCATCTCTGAGATTGATAACAGTTCAAATTTTATCAACAGCTAGGCTCCTAATTGCTGGAAGCTGGAAAACTCCTACTTCTCCTACCATTAGTGCACTCATGAAAAAAATTGATGAAACCTTTCAATATGAACAGATTCTTGCCTCAATAGAAGGGAAATCTTACAGATTTTATTCACAATGGTCTCCTTGGATAGCTGCCAGGAAAATAACTTAAACTTAAGTAATAACTTGGATACATTTTTTTGAGTTTCTGTATTAATAATACCTTGTTTGGAAAATATAATGTACATTTTATATGTATTGGAAAAAGTTTTTGAAAGGATGGATATATCTTATATTGGAAGAATTTGCCATTGAGTTCTGTTGATGGCTAGGTTACAGACCTGGGTTGTTACACTATGCAGTGTATTATCTTTTGCCGTATGTTGGACATTGTTCCTTTTATTCTTTGTATTGACATATCCTTTCATCAATAAAAATTATAAAAAATAAAAAAAAAGGGTTAGGGGGGCGCCCTGCTCCTGTGAGCTTACAGTCTAATAGTGAATTGCTGGTGAAACAAAAGGTAGTAACTGTGAGGGATGAACTGATGTGGTAAGTAAAAGATTAGGTTTTTGGCTAAATGCTGGTTAGGCCTCCCTGAAGAGATGAGTTTTCAGGGATCACCTAAAATTGGACAGAGTAGGAGATAAACAGACATATTAAGGTAGGGCGTTCCAGATGATGGGAGAGGCTCTAGAAATGTCCTAGAAACGAGCATGGGAGGAGGTGACCAGGGAGCTAGAGAGCAGGAGGTCTTGACAGGAGCAGAAAGGGACGACTTGGGTAATATTTGGATATCATATTGGTGATGTAGCTCGAGGCAGAGTTATAAATGACTTTGTATGTTAGTGTTTTGAATTTTATCCGTTGGTCAATGGGAAGCCAGTGAAGGGATTGCCAGAGAGGGGTGTGGACGCTGAATGGTTGGTAAGGTGAATGAGTCTGGCAGCGGCATTCATTATAGGTTCAAGAGGGGATTGCTTAATTGAAGTGTCAGTTAAAGCTGGATTTGGGCTATTCAGATCTTTCCCCCTTTCAAAAGCAATTTGGTGAGTTCCTTCTGTAGTCTAAAAATGGTTTGTTTGTAGGGGTATATGAGCTGGATGACCCAAAAGTCCATCTAAATAGGAGTCTAGGGCTGGTGGATGTCCAGTGAACAAAGCTGAAACATTCATTGTCCTGCAGTGGGGATAGCATAATTGTTAAAGCTGTGAACCTGCCTGTCACTTCAAATGGGTGGTTGCAGTTGGTATCTGGTAAGGCAGGCCATGCCAATGAAGACAATGCAAATGAGGCTTCTTCTCTGGCCTTTAAGTGAAATTAAATGTACCTTTCCTCCGGCAGCTCTGTCCCTTGCTGGCATCTGTGTGCCAATCACCAGCCATTTTCATTGGCTGGTGCTGAATGATGATGATCTGCACATGCACAGGAGGCAGTCATTCTGGCACACGAAAAATGGTCTGAGTGCGGAAGCTGAGCTGCGCATTCACAGCTCAGTTTACATATCAGAAGAGACAGTGATGCAGTAGGTGCATCTTTTGGCAGAAAAGAAAGACCAGATCTCAATTCAATAGAGAACCTTTGGGATGTGAAGGAATGGGAAATTTGCATCATGGATGTGCAGCCGACAAATCTGCAGCAACTGCGTGATGCTATAATGCAAATATGGAGGAATGAGGAATGTTTCAAACACCTTTTTGTATCTCTGCCACAAAGATTTAAAGCAGTTCTAAAGCAAAATGGAGTCCAACCTGGTACTAGCAAAGTTTACCTAATAAAGTGGCCAGTGAGTGTATGCTGTATATTGCCCTAGGTTAAAAAAAAAACAAAAAAAAAAACAACACCTTAAAAAAAAACAAAGGGGAAAGGGGAGGGGGGGGAGGGGAATCAGGGAATCATCTGATAAGCTGCAATATATTACATGCTTGTGTTCTTGGGCTTAGATACATACAGCAGACTGTCTAGAAATCTAAATGAAGGAGAGTGTATCTTCCACTGTAAACTGGGTCACAGCAAGATATTGCATACTCTTAATTAACATTGAGAATCTCAAAATATGGAAACTTTATACCTATATGAATATTTACTCATTTCCACTGAAGTGTGTAAGTTTTACTGACTTGTTAATGTAGCACTTACCCCCAAAGGAGCTGCTGAATTTTTCTGGGCTTACCGATTACCTCCACCGGCTTACACTTGTTGTTCTTGTCTGGGGGTTCCTAGGTTTGATGACTCAGTAACTGTAGAGACCGACACTTGAGTTCCTTATTAGGATTTTTATTTTGCATAACACAGTTGAACAAACTCAGTCTCTAAGTTGGGAATAGAGGGTATCAGGTTAAAGTTTAGCTCCGGTGCTTGGAACTGCTGACTTCACAATACAGGGAATAGCCACTCTCAACTGGATTCTTTAACTGTTGGATAAATCCTTAAGTTTTGGGTTTAGCAGCCAACAGGTACTGTAATTCTAGCTTTTAAAAGTCTCTCACACAGACTTGGTTGGAAACTGTTATAACTGGAAGGATAAAAGTAGGAACTTGTCTTACTGTACCAGAATCTTTCAGCTGGTCCAGCGATACTTTAAGAATTGTGGATTCAGTCAATGTCCATGGCAGCTCAGCTTCCAGGCTCTTACCGAGCAGCCAGCCCTGTGCGTGGCTCTCTTACTGAAGAGTCCTCCCATGGGCGTGTGTAGAGTTGCTGGGCCTCTCCAAACCCAAGATGGCACCAGAACACCTTAGAATCCTCCTTCCAGTTACTGCGCCTCAAACTAGCCAGTTCTGAGGCTCGGAAATGGATGGATCCGCATCCCAGGCCATGAGGGTGCCTGGGGGATGGTCAGGACCACGGAGTCAGCAACAACTTCTGGACCGGAACCCAGAACCACATGACTTCGGCACCTTAAGTACCCTCTCCTAGATTACGTAGTGAGACAAACGCGCCCACTGATTGGTGCCTGAGATGAAGATTGGTACCCAATGCGTCCAACCAGACTGCGTTCTAAAGCACCCCACAGGTGTACAACCCCACCTATGACCAGGCAGAACTTCTATACAGCCCAGCCAAACTGATGCCAAAGTACAATTTAGCACAATTAACCCCAAAACTTACTATAGTTTTGAGCAAAAACTAAATTCAAATACATAGCGCGTACTCGTTAGGAGTACCGACGCTACATTAATAATCATTTCTGTAACTGCGGTTTGTCCAAATGTAACAGAATACTGAAACCCACAATTACATTGTAAATTTTTTGAGCCCTTGAGCATATTCATAATATTTAACTGCTCTGTCAAATCATATTACTCAAATGAATGGCTAAAATTCTGTAGATGTGTTTATTAAAGAATATAGTTTTAAAAATGAGGACGACACTTTGCATTTTTGCTATTACAATTTGTTTCATTGACCTATATTATTATTGTTAATTTACATTATATTAATAGTTTGTAATTGTTCTGGTTTTAGCTGAAAACGGCTATAATGACTTTATAATTTTGTGAACGATTTCACTTGTCATACTGTACTTGTATTTAAAGGATCATTTTGAACTAATATTTTGTTCATAAATCTTTCAATCTTAGGGAGTGCCTGAAGATGAACGGCTTGCAATTGCCATTATTTTGGTAGTGTGGGTTTCAGCTTTAGCTTCATCCTTAATTGACAACATCCCATTCACCACTGCAATGGTAAGTCTAAGAAGTGAAGGGTCTTTTATTCTTGTAACAAAAAAAAAAAAAAAAAAAAAATGTTTTTTACTGTAGTTGTACAGAGATAAGCAAGTATTGAGTGAAAACACTACAACATAATGCAACTGGCTTTTAGATTTACAATTCTACACCCACACATACAAGCTGAGGTTTGAAAAGATGCACTTGCTGGCCATTATGCATAATAGGAAAATGGGAATTTGGCAAGAAGTCCAACTAGTTGCTTTTGTAACTCCATTGTATAACAAGTAATTAAGTACACTTCTAATTCCTACCATTTTTCTTAACATAGAAATTAATCATAATGGATAGACATCCTGTTATTTTAGATTGCATTGAGCACTGTTTTGCATGTTTTCTTGTTGAAACTACTTTGTATTGTCCATGCTTTAATTTTGAACAAAAACATTTTACTCAATGGCATTGGAAGCAAGTAAAAAAAAAAAGTATTACATACTGTATAGCGACTAGTATCTAGTTGTTTTATCTGCATAGGAAAGAATTCAATATTTCTCATCTTTCCAAATTTACGCAATTACATAGTCGGTAAGGTTAACCACTTCCGGACCACCCACCGTGGCTATACGTCCCTACTTTGATGTTAAATACCATTGTTATGTTAAATACCGTTGTTATGACAGCAGATACCTGCAATAATTCCGGTATTTTTATTCACGGCGGGTGGACTGCTTTCAGATAAAAGTAGTCTCCGCTGTGGATTCACTGCAAGATCACTTGGTGATGGGAGAGGTGCCCCCCCCCTTCCCGACGCATCCCAGTCATCTCCGCCATTTACTGGAGCCATCGGTAGCAGTGGCGATGATCTGATCCTTTCCCCTGATGATGGAAAGGAAGTCAAGTGTGGGAATGATGGCCCCCCACTTGACTCTGTGACATTGGATGATGGAAGCAACATCAAACATCGCTTACGCCCAACAGCCTTAAAGGGACATTTTTTTTTATTGAAAAAAATACTTTTTTTTATTGCTTTTAAGTGTAAATGTAAGAGCTGAGGTCTTTTTGACCCCAGATCTGACATTAACGAGGTCCTGTCTTTTTTATTTTATTTATTTATTACAAGGGATGTTTACATTTCTTGTAATAGGAATAAAAGTGATCCATTTTTTTTTTTAAAGGGATGCTGTAAAATTAAATAAAAGGTAAAATAAAAATAACAAATAAAATAAAGTGCCCTGTCCCTCTGTGCTCACACGCAGAAGCGAACGCATACCCAAGTTGTGCTCGCATATGTAAATGGTGTTCAAACCACACATGTGAGGTATCGCCGCGATCGTTGGAACAAGATCAATAATTCCAGCAAAAGATCCCCTCTGTGACTCAAAACTGGTAACCTGTAGAAATTTTTAAACATCGCCTATGGAGATTTTTAAGGGTCAAAGTCTGTCACCATTCCACGAGCGGGCGCAATTTTTAATCATTGGCATGTTGAGTATAAATTTACTCGGCATAACATTATCTTTTACAATATAGAAAAAAATGGGCTTACTTTATGGATTTCTTATTTTTTATTTAAATAAAGTATATTTTTTCCAAAAAAAGTGACATAAAGTATTGCATCGACGACCACCATTTTATTCTCTAGGGTGTCTGAAAAAATAAATATATAATGTTTGGGGTTCTAAGTAATTTTCTAGCAAAGAAAAATAATTTTAACTTGTAATCATCAAGTATTTTACTCCATGGCATTGGAAGTAAGTTCATCTAGCTTTGTGTGTTCTTGTGTAATCTATAGCAACCTTGAATTATACCATTTTCTCCTGATACTACGGTTTCTGTTGAAAGATTTGTTTCCTGCGATCAAATTCTTTAGGTGCCTCTTCTCCAGGAAGAATAATTCATTTTTTTGTAGTTGTTCTTCAGTTTGAGATCCTCCAGCCCCCTTATTAGTTTTGTTACCCTTCTCTGGATTCTCTCCAGTTCAAGGACATCCTTCCTGAGAATTGAATGACCAAAACTTAACTGCATACTCAAGATGAGGCAAACCAATTTTTTGTAAAGCGGTAGAATTATAGATTTATCTCTTGTACAAACGCCTTTTTTAAATGCATGATAGTAATCTGCTAGCCTTGCTTGCTGCAGCTTGTTCTTGCATGTTATTTTTGAGTCTGCAAGAACCCCCCAGAACCTTTTTCATAACTGATTCCTACAGAGGTTATCCCCCTAGCAAGTAATATACAAGCCTTAGGGTCCCCAGAGTCCTTGCCCCTTTCTATCGGGGTGTCTGGAGTCCCTGCTCCTTTCTTTCTATCGGGGTCCTGGAGTCCTTGCCCCTTTCTTTCTATCAGGGTCCACAGAGTCCCCCTGGTGAATAAGGGGTGATTTTAGTTGAATTAATTTAGTGTCCTTTGTAATTCCACATTTTCCTTTTCCTTTTTTTTATGTAATAAAAAAAAAAAAAAAAAAAAAAAAATCCTGTTTTACTGTCACTCTTTCTGCGCACAAAAAAAAAAAAAAGCAAAAAAACATAAAAATGGCTATCTTTCCTAACCTTCAATTTAAAGAATTTAAAGCCCATTGTACCCTTTAGGAAAATTTGGGGGGCAATGACAAGTTTCAAATTTGCGAGCTTCAGCTTTTCTGCACTTACAGATAGGATACCTAAAATGATCATACGAATATGTATATGTTTGGAAGTATGCACAAATGTGTTTAAGCTAGTGGTGTTAGTGAGGGTCTTTGTTACTGGATAAACCAAAAAGTTCCTACAGCTCCAAATGGGGTTGTTTTCCTTGCATGAGGTGTTTGTAAAATGATGAAAAAAAGACTGGTCTGTCTGTTTGCTCTGTCTTTTCAGGATTGTACACAAATGACTCCCAAAAGTTTCAACCTGAGCAATATTTAGACAGTTAACACTTTTCCTTAAATTTAACCTGTGCCAATATGCATATAAAAGGGTTTCCATATTTTGAAAAAGGAGCAAAAGCACGTTTAAACAAGCCAAATTCATCTCTCTATCAATAAGCATTGTAAGAAAATATTTTTTTTCAAAGTTCACAACACAAGCATAGAATTGTTTAGAGCAGATATTGGCAGCCTGCCAACACATTCTTAATGGCACCCCAAATTTGCCATCCAATTTGCATATGCTAAATTGCCTCAGTGTATGATAACTAATTGCCATGCATTGTAATGCAATGTTATTTGATAAAAAGGTGCCAGAACCACTTATAAGGTAGCCCTAAATGTGCCACACCTAAATGCTCAAAACGCACACCATCATACCCCATTAGGAGGGAATGGAGCCTTAGATACTTTGTTGTGATGATTGAAGATTTTTGAGAATGAATAACTTCACCTTAATGCTGCAAGAGGGGAGAGTGGGGCTCCTTTACTGCTTTTTTTTTTATTCTGTTAATTGTTAACTGTCTATATATAGTCTGGGCAGAGTCTGGGGTTAGTCCCACCAAATGTGGCGTTCTAATTTTAGTTCTAGATGCATGGGAAAATGCAATAATGAAGATCTAAACAGATATGCCTTTATGGATATTTTTTTTCCCCCCTTACTCTGGAGTTCAGAAAACTTATAGTGGACTTTCACCCTAAATGAGCTTTAGTTTTGCCCTGTTTCTTCCCCCTCCCCCTCCCTCTGTTAGATTTTCATCAAAGAGCAAAGATGTGCCACAGGGCTTTGAGTCCTGCAAAGCTGTGAGGCATATATGCCCGGGCATTGGTTCCATTGCACATCTGCATGCACAGATTTTCATGCACACATCCAAAGATTGGTTGTCCATGAATTTCCAAAATATGCAATTTTGCACACGGCGGAAAATTCCCCATGCAGATGTAGCTTTAGGGCTCTGGCAGGACCTAAAGGCCATATCAGAAATGTGATCATAGACATGCAAGGAGAGGGCAAAGCCAAATGAAAGGGGACTGAAGTTCCTCTCTTAGTAAAACTAAAGTCTGACTCCTGCACAGCTGTGAACCATTTAACAATGTGTGCAATACAAAATATGCTATTGCTAGAGTCTAAACCAGTGGCTCTAAACTTCTGTCCTCATGACCCCCTAACAGGCCAGGTTTTATGTATTACCTTGGAGAGATGCAGACTAGAATACTGCAATCACTGAGCAGAAAATTATATCACCTGTGATGTATTTAAAGTATTACTAAACCCAGTAATATGAAAATAGTTCATCCGCCCCTCCCCCCACAGTGACCACAGCTTAATAATCTTTTTACATTAAAATACTGCCACTATATACCTTTTTTTTTGGCTGATCTGTATACCACAGTTACGTGATAAACTGCTGTTACTCCAGTGCTGAGAGTTCAGGGAGGAGGCGATTTCCACTGCAGCCTGTATACATGCCCACATGTGTGGTGTCGATATCATGTGACCTGGCTAGCTCTGATCAACAAGTAAATGTTCTCTACAGCATAAAATACACAACTGAGCATGTGCAGGTCAGCTACTTTGCCTGTGTTAGCAGGCTTTCCCCAGATAGACAGTGCAGGAGGGGGGGATCTATGCATACAGGAAAAAAAATACTTCCTTTTTACGCAATGCAGAGCATTAACACCTTAAGTTCCACAGTGGGTATAACAAACGTGCTATACTGCATATACGGACTGATTTTACTGTTGTGGGTTTAGTAACACTTTGAGTTATCTTGCAAACCTGACCTGTTAGTGGATCCTGAGGACAGGGGTTGAGAACCACTGGTCTAAACCATGTTCCATATATAACAATATGAAATAATAATCAGTGACTCAGAGCCACAAACACACTTACCCCTAAATAACTAAACTTAATTCACACAATGAATTGTCCGTTAGTGTGCATCATTCTAAACAAAAGTCCTTAAAATGAATAGTGGACATCTCCAAGTATGAATACAGATAATTTACGTTATAAGTAAAGAGTAACAAGTGTCCAAATTATTGAATAATGTGTTTTTAATGCTCTTCTGTGATATTATAAAGCACCTTGTGGGCTACCCTCACCTCAAGCAAATGACCTACTATTTTGGTCAAACTGCTCCTGTCTATTTTATGGGTAACAATTTCTGCAGTATCAATCTGCTGGAATCCTGTGCTTCCTCTACACGATTATATAAACATTAACATGAAGCCAGAAAATGACAAACTTATTAAAAACATTTAAAATGACACTTAAATGCACCAGTCATTGTACACAATAAATGGTGCACTACAGATGGAAGCTTGCATGTAGCCCAAACATGTTACCGATGGTATAGAGCAGTGATGACGAATCTTGGCACGCCACATGTTTTGAAACTACATTTCCCATGATGCTCAACTACACTGCAGAGTGCATGAGCATCTTGGGAAATGTAGATCCAAAACATCTGGGGTGCCAAGGTTCACCATCACTGGTATAGATGCTGCAGCTTGTGGATCTGTGCTTGCCAAGAGTAAAACAAAACTTTTAATGCCTTCATAATTTCCCTGCTATGCATCATGGTATATCTAGTGGATTTGGATGGCTCAGTTAATTTTATATAAATAAAAGAAAATAATTGAATTTAGAGAATCAATTGGTATTAAAACCTTCAGCATTTTTTAACTTAACACATTGAGCACAATAAAATAAACATTTTCCAGAAAACTATTTGTGAAAACATTTACCCCAGCACAGTCTACATCTTTCAATGCCACGGATTCTTACTCTGTGTGGCATCCCTGAACTTTGGTCTTAACAAGAAAGATTTAATAGTGGAGAGTGCAATCTCCAGGCAGTAAGTTAGCTTAGTGAAGCAGGGGGGGGGGGGGGGGGGGGAGGAAGAGAGGAGAAGGGGAGTGCCTTGCTATCCTATACTACAGGGTTGTGTGTTTCTATTGATGCATGAAAGTTCTTAAAAAGATGCTGCAATAGAAAAGAGTTATCCTGAAATGGGTAGCCTGGATTCATAGTCATGGCCCCAGTTTAAACCAGAAAATGAGCAAGAATTAAAAGACCAGAAAAATTTTCTTACATTTCAATTTTTCTTAGCTACTATCCTTTCCATTTTGCACTGGAAGTTGAGATACACGACAGTACTTGAAATGGAGGAGATTGTAGTAGTTTTCCATAGTCTGGTAATGTTTAATTTGGCAGCATATAGTAAGTGAAGGACTACAAATCTAGATTGAGGTGGAAATTTCCTATGCCAATGTGTAAGAGGGCTAGTGCAGGAGTCGGGGACCATGGAGTCCTAGTGATGGAGACCAAAAGGAATATTTGATTCCAGCAGGAGCTTAAGGATTTGCAAAACCAGTGTATGTGCGATGAAGCTTATATTGCAGCAGTTTCTCCAGCAGGATGATGGGTGGCCTGGGTATATCTTGGATAGTTTGTAGGGGGTTAAATATCATCTGTGGATGGTCTTTTGGTTGGATTCCCAGTGGTTGGTGCAGCGAGATGCCTTGAAGGTTTCTTTGAATGCTCATTGCCACTGGTCTTGGGTGATGGGAACATTTATTTTCTCCGCCCATTTGTTTAAGGAATTTAATTGAGAGCAAGGTTGGGTGTCGCTGAGACATAAGTACCGGTACATCAGGGAGATACTTCTGCTGGGGCATGGGGTAGCGAAGTAGTACTGGTGTGGGGATATTTACTGTGGAGGGCAGTTTAGTTATATTTAGGAAGTGGGAAATTCGCATTTCTGTGAAAGCTTCTGAGCTTGGGAGTTTGAATTTGTGTTGGAGAGTTTTAAATGTATGTAGTGAACTGTGGTCTATCAAGTCCACAATGGTCAGTATACCAGCCGAGTGCCACTGGGAGAGGTTCAAATTGGGGATGCAGGAAGCTATAGCTCTTAATGGTATTGGCAGTGATCTGCTAGGTGAGTTTTAAGGGTATATATTTAAAAGGTTTCTCCAGGCCAACATTGAGGCAGAGATCATTGGGTTAATTTTCCCAAGGGTTGGAGCGTATCCAGCTGTCACTAGTAAGAGGTAGTTTGATAGGGTAGCAGGATGTGGTTAAGAGGCTTCTATGGTGGACCATATTTTTTCTGGTGTAGGATGCCACCAGAAGTAAAGTTGGCCTAAGATTGTGGCGTAGTAGTAGTTGCCAATATGGGGTAAGCCCACTCTGCCTTTGCAATGGGGTCTAGTGAGTATGTGGCCAGCACATCTAGGTGGTTTAGAGTTTCAAATGTATTTAGTCAGTTGACTCTGAATTGAGGTTAGGAGGAAGCAGGGAGGAGGCAAAATGAGTGTTCGAAATAAGTAGAGAAGCTTGGGCAGTATAATCATTTTAAAAGTAGCGATAAAACCTAGAGTAGAGAGGCCTTTGCTGCGTAGTGATTTCAGTAGAGTGGGTACGTTTTAAGAGAAGGTTAGGTAGTTTAAGTCAATCAGTCGATTTGGTTTTGGAGCAGTCTGAATTCCCAAATATGGGATGGATGTGTTCGCCCACATGTAGGGTATGTTGGAATTCAGCCGGGCAGCCATTTGTGGTGGAAGATATACAGGGAGGACTATGGATTTCATGGCATTGAGTTTATAGTATGATACAGAGCTAAATTGGTGGAAGGTATTTTGTATTGCTTGTAGGGACTGGAGGAGATCAGTGATTGTCAAAATCACATCATCAGCAAATAAGCTAATTTTGTGATCTATGCTGTTGTAGGGAATACCTGTTTGTGGATCAGATCAAATTTTAGAGGCCAAAGGTTCCATCAGTAGGGCAAAAATAAGTGAGGAGAGGGGGCATCCCTGTCGTGTGCCATTAGTAATCTTGAAAGGGGTGGATAGGGTCCCTCCGGTGAGTACTTTAGCTGATGGGTTGGAGTATAAGGATAGAATTACATCTTAGAACCACCCTGTAATACCAAATTTAGTCAGAACTGCTTGAAGGAGAGTCCAGTGGACTCTATCTGTCACATACCTTGTCGGAGTCTGAAGTGACCAGGTCAGCCTCTCTTTTATCGCCAGCCCAGTTCCTGCTGAGAGTGGAAACAGAAGAAACCAAGGAACAGGAGGCACATGAGTGCCTGCAGATGTAGCCGAGGAAGCTTAAAGCAGAAGATGCGACTCTTGGAAGGCAGAATGTCACAGTGGGTTGTAGGACTGTAGTTGTGGATACCTGAGAAGACCGTGTAGAGCCCAACAGGAGACAGAAGCAAAGTCACAAGGATAGCCGGGTTCAGTAGCAGGCGGGCAGCAAGGTACCAAGTCATCAGGCTGGAGCAGGATCAAATAGGAAGCTGAGATCAGGAATCAGTAATCAGAAGTGAAGGAGAGTCCAGCAAGGTCAAGGAAAGACATGGTTCAGCAACGGATATCAGGCAGGTAACGGCAATATACAACAGGATACGGGTACAGGAACAGCTGTCAGGTCAGCATCTGTTACAAGTCAGTGCGCCCCTTAAATAGGCCATCTGGCACCAAAGAGAAGAGTGGACACTCTCCTATGGGCATGCACACTCCTTTGGCGAGTCTGTGTTCCGCAAAGTTTCTTATGAGCGCATGCGTGTGTGAGTGTGCCCAGAGCACAACAATAGTTCTTACATTGCCTCCTACTTACGGGCAGCCTCTGGATGCCCTTCAGGGGCTTTTTCTCTGGATGGCACTGAAAAAAGGCTTGTACTTTTTGTGGGGCATGCACATTAGAAGCTGGTTCCCATGAATTGTCTTCAGGGCCATAGCCTTTCCACTTGATCAGGAACTGTTTGACCCTTCCTGGCTCTACAATCTAGAACAGCTTCCACTTAAAATTCCTCATTGCCCTCAACGAGCAGTTGAGGAGGATTTTCGGGATCCTGGTTGGCAAAGGGATTAGGCACTGTTGTTTTTAATAAAGATATATGAAAAATGGGGTGAATTTTCAGATTCTTTGGTAACATTAGTTCGAAGGCCACGGAGTTGATCTCTCTCCTTACTGGTTTCTTGGAGGGACACTTAAGTTTCAAATTTGCGGTAGATAACCAGACTTTGTCTCCTGGTTCCAGACTCAAGTTACCCCTCTTCTTCTTGTCAAAAAATGTTTTGTTGTTTGCCTGGGCTTTAGAGGTGGTGTCTTGAAGCAATTTATTATTGAAGCTAAAAAAACTCAATCAGTCTTGAACAGCAGGTACAGAAGATTCTATGTGCACTTAGGAAAAAAGGAAAGGCGGTATCCATAGTTGGCAAAGAAAAGTGTGTGTTTGGTAGCTGAATGGATAGAGTTGTATTCCGCTAGTGGGAGAAGAGGTGACCAATCTTCCTGTGAGAAAGAGGAGAAACATGCAAGTATTGTTCCACGGTTTGGTTGGTTCTCTCTGTCCATTTGTTTGAGGGTGATGAGCAGTGGACAGACGGAGTTCAATGTTCAAAGCTTCACAAAGGGCCCTCCAAAATCTGGAAGTGAATTGCACCCCTCGATGAGAGACAATATTGTCGGGGATACCATCTATTCTCACAATTTCTGAATGTGGAGCAGTCTCAGTGGCATAAAGGGACTCCTTGCAAGGGTACAAAGTGTACCATCTCGGTCAGATGATCGACCGCAACAAATATGGTGGTATCATTTTCAGACAGAGGAAGGTCTACAATGAAATCCATGAATAATATGCTCCACGTTTTCTTAGGCACTCCTATAGACCCCAAATCTTGGCTCGATCAGTCTTGCTGCGTTGGTAAATTACATAGGAATTGACATATTTATTACAGTCCCATATCAAGTCTGGCCACCAAAAAGAATGATAAATTAAGTCTGTACTCTTGTGGATCCCAAAATGGCCTGCCAAGGGGTGATCATGGCAACGTTTCAGGATGGAAATCCTAAACTGCTCTGGGACAAAGATCTGTTTGTTGTGGTAATAGAGCCTGTCCTTTAGCTGGAGAGAGAAATCTTGAGAAGGAGGGTGATCCAACATATCAACTTTTATTTGGTTCATCAGGTCTGACTTAAGGAGGAAATTCTTGGCCAGTAAGATAGTGTCCGGATCCGAGGGTTGGATTGGATCATGGAACATGCGCAACAGCGTGTCTGGTTTGCCATTCTTTGAACCAGGGTGATAGGTATTATGAAATGTGAAGCAGGAGAAAAACAATACCCATCTTGCCTGCCGAGGTCTTGGTCTTTTGGCTGTTCTCAAGTACTCTAGGTTCTTGTGGTCAGTAAAGACAAGTATAGGGTGAAGGGCGCCTTCCAACAAATAACGCCATTCTTCAAGGGCAGCTTTAATGGCTAACAATTACCGGTCTCCTTCTTGGAGAAGAAAGCCACGGGATGGAGTAATGATTTAGGGCCTCCTGTTGCAATAATATGGCCCCTACTGCATTTTCAGATGTGCCTACCTCCAGAACGTAGGCCAAGAATGGATCAGGATGCTTCAGGATGGGAGCCAAGGTGAACAAGGCTTTTAACTGTTTGAAAGATGCTTGTGCTTCCAGACACCACAGAAAGGGAATGTGCTGTTTGGTTAATAGGGAAATGGAAGAGATGATACCAGAAAAGTTCTTAATACATTTTCTATAGAAATTAGCAAATCCCACACACCTTTTTATGGCCTTTCTGTCCATAGGGGCTGGCCATTTCAAGACAGCGGCAACCTTCTGGGGATCCATGGAACTACCATAAGCAGAGAAGTCCCAGAAATTGTATTGTCTGTTTTTCAAAGTTGCACTTCTCGGCCTTGGCATAGAGGTGATGTTCCCGAAGTCTACTCAATACCTTCATCACGTGGGTGGGATGCATTTCAATCGTGTCTGAGAAAATAAGAATATCATTGAGATAGACCATGAGAAACAGATCAAGGAAGTCCTGATACGGGTACAGGGTCAGCTGAAGATCAGTCAGCATCCGCTGCAGCTCAGTGCGCCCCTTAAATAGGCTGTCTGGCGCCAAATAGAGGCGTGGACGCACTCCTACGGATGTACACACTCCTTTGCACACGTGCATTGGCGCGTTTGCAATCCTCAAAGTTTATATGTGCATGCGTGCACGAGTGCACCTGGAGCGCAATGATAGTTCTCTTACAATATCAAACACCTTCTCATCAAGGGACAATAGTTTGAGTTTGTGCAGCATGTTGGATGAGGTTGAGGACCCTTCTGGTTGCGTCTAAGGCCTGCCTACCTGGGACGAACCCAACCTGGTCTGGGTGTACTAGCTCAGGGAGAAACACCATCAGTCTGTTGGCAGTAACTTTAGCGAGTATTTTGAGGTCGGTGTTCAAGAGAGATATTGGTCTGTAGTTAAAGGCAACAGAGGCATCTTTACCAGGCTTTGGGATGGTGGATATGATCGACCGTAACATATCTGTAGGTTGGGAGCCCGATGAGCCAGCAGGCAGCATTTAAGAGGTCTGTCAGTCTTGGACTAAGATGTCGGAATTTTTTTTGTAAAAGATATTAGTGAAGCCATCCTCTCCTGGAGATTTATGCAGAGGGAGAGCCTTAATTGCTCTAAGGACTTCCTCTGAAGTGAATGGTTTAGAGATATAGTCAGATTGGGATTCTGAGACCTTGGGAAGATTTATCGGGGTAAGAAAGCTATGTATTTGCTCTGAAGTTGGTTGTGGAGTGAGAGGATCCTGTTTAAGATTATATAGGGATGCATAATATTCACTAAACACGTTAGCAATTTCATGAGGGTTGGTTAATAGTTGCTTTGAAGTAGGGTGGCGTAGAGAGAGAATTTTGGCTTTTGTATGTTGGGCCTTACTTGTTTCACTAGAAGTGAACCATCTCTATTGCCTAGTGCATAAAATGTGGCCTGCAAGTTGTGTTCAAATTTGTGAAGCAAGAGAGAGTGTAATTGCTGTCTTCTCCAGGAGCTGGATGGCTTGCGTGCGAGAGGGAGAGGATTTGTTTGTTTTTTCTATGTGGGATATTTGAGACATAACCACGTCAATCTGCTTGGCATCTTGCGCTTTTACTCAGCTTCTGAAAATTCCTCAGAGGTAAGCTTTGTATGTAGACCAGAGCATAAATTTGTCAGTATCAGGCAGTTTGTTAATTTGAAACAAAGATTGAGACTTGGTTTCAATTTCTTATTGAACTTTAGGGTCCTCCAACAAGGAGAGGGTCTAGTCTCCATAGTCTCGGTGGTCCAGGTCATAGGTCACCCAGGGTTATGGTAATAGGGGCATGGTCTGACCATGATATGAGACCGACGTCGGGGGACATTTATCTACCAGGAAGGAACCGATTTTTGAGTAGGATAGCCATGAGTGAGAAAAATGTGTAGACACATTCTGAGCAATGCTGTGCTCTCAAATCTGCCACAGAGACCACTTTTATCAGAAAGCAGAACTCCCGCCGAAGAAGAAGATACCGGGGTTATGGCAGTTAGCTGCTGCCATAACGACTATATTTCTCTTCAAAGTTAGGACTTGTATCAGCGTGCGTCGGTCCGTAAGTGGTTAAAAACTTCTTTAGTGTAACTTCAATTTTTTAACACTCTTTATTTTCACTAAAGCTTTGTCACATAAGGGGCACAAAGTCCTCTACAGATTCTCTTTACTGAAATATCAGGGGTCTTATTTGCCTGCTAATAGAGTGCAGATTGCACTGAAACTGGAACTGACCTGCTTTTTTGTTCTTTGCAACTAGGGTATAATAGTGAACAGACATTCGCTGGTCTCCCTCCAATACATCTAACACCTTCCATCTGGCAAAACCTGCCATGGGGGTAGCACACTTCCAGGGCACAGTGAACAGCTGCCTGATTGCCAAAAGTCGGTTTGTGAAAGATACACACGGTGCCTGCTGTAGGAACTAAAATTGTGTAAACCCCTCTGCCCTGCCACTGACATAAGACAAATGCCGGTGGCAGTAATAGGATTAAACACTGTAAAGCTGGGGTACAACCTGTTAGGGATATTTCTAGTTGAGACGCTGAAAATAAAAATGAACTTTGCATACTGTCAGGAACCATGACTGAGACAGAAGTGCAGTAAAAATCACACTTTTTTCTAAAATGGTAGAATGGTACAAACAGTGCAAACTTAGTGAAAACCTAGCCAGGGTTCGGTAACAAGAGAAGGTAGTCAGAACAAGCCAGTAAAACAGAAATCCAGAGATCAGCATAGTCAGAGGCAGCAAACGGGATAAGGAACTAGAAGGGAAGTCAGCCAGGCAAGTCTTTGACAGGAAAACACAGATGAGTATCTGTATATGTTGACCAAGGCAAAGGCACGGGAGATCTGATGCGAGCAGCTAAAATAGCCAGCAGGTTGATAGACGAGCAGGAAATGATCAACAAGTGAATCACTATAGAATGAAGAGTATTGGCAATTAACCGACAGCTGAGCAGCCTGAGCTCTGAGATGGGAGGGCTGAGCCCAACCCCGAGAGTACCCCCCTTCTCACATACCTCTCTCCCTCAGAGGGCCACCAAGTTTGAGGGAAAAATGTCTATGGAAAGCATGGAGGAGGACACAGACATGTACGTCCTAGGATGAGACCCAAGAGCGCTCCTCCAGACCATACCATTTACAATTAACCAGGTACTGTATGCACCCACGGGAACCTACGATAGTCAATGATGGATTGCACTTCACACGCCTCATGTTTATAAACCTGTACTGGATGAGGACGTGACACAGAGGTGGTGAAGTGGTTGCACACCAAAGGTTTTCACAAGGAGATATGGAATAAATTAGAGATACGCATATTAGAAGGAAGGTCTAAAGTGTAAGCTACTGGGTTAATCCTGCAGAGAATACTGAAAGAACAAATAAACCATTGTGTCAATTTCAGTGAGGGAACATGGAGTTGGAGGTTGCAAGATGACAGCCAGACCCTCTCTCCAACTTGGTAGGAAGGCGCAGGTAGGCATCTGTGGTAAGAATGGCATCTGTACCCTCTAGTTGGCATGTCACAAGGACTCTTGGACCTGTACCCAAGTAAAACGAAGACCATTGAGATGGTCCTCTAATGCAGGAATGCTCTGAGAAACAAATTAGTCAGGCAACATGGATGATTGGAACCCATAATTCGCCATAAACTGAGACCATCGGGAAGCGGTATTAACGGCACTGTTGTGAGCAAACTCGGCCCAAGGCAAGAGGTCTCACCAGTTGTTATGGTATTCGGAAATTTAGAAACTGCTCCAAGGACTGGTTAGCTCATTCTGCGGCCCCATTAGACTGCGGGTCATGCGCAGAAGAGAAGGAAAGCTGAATTCCCAACTGTGCACAAAAGGCTCGCCAATACCTGGATACAAACTGGCTACCCCTGTACCAGACGAGAACCTTGGGTAGCCCACGTAATCGAAAGCTCTCCCGAGCAAAAAATGGATGCCATTTCTTTGGATGTGGGCAATGTGACATTTTCGAGAGCCGGTCAACCACCAAAAGGATAACTCTTTCCCTGGGAGTTGGGTAACTTCACAATAAAATATATAAAATAATAAATAGACAGGTGGGTCCAAGGCCTCTCTCCATTGGGTATGGGTTGTAGGAAGCCCACTGAAAGGTGCCGTGGTATCTTACTCATAGAACTCACGGAACAGGCAGCTACGAAGGCGTCTACCAGAATTGTAGGTAAATAGCCCAAATGAGCTGATTCTTTCCAGCCAGCAGCCTTGGGAGAATGGCAAGTCGGGAGCACAGCGGTGAAGACTCTCTGGGACAAAACAGCAGTCACAAGGTATCTTAGGAGGAGAATGGATCTGAGTGGCAAGAATTCTGTCACCCAAAGGTGAAGTGAGACTGATACCACAGGAACCATCTCCATCTTGGAAGTGGAGGACGATGCATCAGCCCTTACAATCTTAGTACTGGGTAAGAATGAGGCTATATAATTGAAGCTTGACAAGAAAGGAGCCCATTGCGCCCTTTTGGAAAAGAGGTGTTTAACCCCAGACAAGAATGTGAGATTCTTATGGTAAATCAGAATGAGAACCATCACAGTGGTACCTTCGAGGAAATTCCTCCATTTTTTTAAGGGATAAAATGTTCACTAACAACTCTGTCCCAAATCTCATTATTGCACTCCGCAGGTGACAATTTCTTGGAAACGTTGCCACCAGGATACATAGTGCTCTCAGAGGAAGGACGTTGAGACAGAAGGGCGCCAACTCCAGTCTGATGCATCAACCTCAAGGATAAAGGATGACTTAGAATCCAGGATGTGCCAACACAGGGGCAGAAACAAAGGCAGCCTTGAGACTCTTAAATGCATTAATGGAATCCGGAGACCAATTCTGTGGGTTGTGGTCATATCAGTCAGGGTTTGACCAGAGACGAGAAGTTGCGAATAAACTTCCCATAATAATTGTCAAAGCCAAGAAAACATTTCAGTGGACGTAAACCCATGGGTCAGGGCTACTGTAGGACTGCCGAAAGTTTCTCTGAGTCCATCAAAAAACCAGCAGTGGAAATTACATAACCCAGGAATTTAACCTGTTTGCGATGGAACTCGCACTTCTCCAATTTACAATACGGGTTATTTTCTCTTGGCCTCTAAGCATGACAGACATCTGTGTGGTGGCTCTCTGTGTGGAAAATATAAGGATATCATTGAGATAAACCACCACACATAGCTGCAACAAATTTCAGAGGACATCGTTGATAAAACTGCCCGTGCATTCCAAGGGCCAAACTGCATTATGAGGTACTCATAATGGCCTGTTCTGGTACTAAATGTGTTTTTTTTTTTTTATTTGTCGCCCTCCTTGACCCTCACAAGATTGTATGCCGCTCTAAAATAGACTGTTGTGAAAACCGTTGCTCCCTTGAGCCAGTCAAATAACTCCATAATCAACAGAATCTTATAAGCATTCATAATCTTGAAACAATTGAGACCCCCTATAATATACAAATTGGCTTGGGAGGGGGAGGGTGGCATACCCTAAAAATGCGTTTAAATTCGAGATGGCGCAAATCAAACAAAATAGATTACAGCACATTAAGAAATTGCATTTAAATCCTGAAAGGCTATTTAAAATACCTGAACATATTCAAAAAAACATTGATATGGCCATATGGCGCTAAGCCCACTACTGCTTCAAAGTACCCCATTTTCAGTGGGAATGTCTTGGGCTGCTTTCTCATCTTTGATATTATCCGAGAGACCATGAGAAAAAGCAGCCATGAGGGCCTAATTTTTCCAAGCAACCTCTGCTGCCAGAGTATGGAATTCAATAACGTAATCTGCAACAATTCTCGTACCCTGTTTGACGGACATGAGGCTTTTGGCAGCAGAAGTGGAGCGTGCAGGAATGTCAAATATCCTTTTAAAGGAAGCCATAATCTCTGGTCAACTCAGGATGGGTTTTTGTGGCATCCATGGAGGGTTTGCCCAGGCCAAGGCTCTCTCAGAAAGCAAAGATATCACAAAGCCTACTTTGCTTCTGTCCGTGGGGAACGCCTGGGACAGCATTTCAAATATATCCAAACCTGGTTGTGAAACCCTCTGCATTAAACTGGATTGCCCCCAAATCACTGGGGAAGCGGGATGGAACCAGACATACCTCTTATAGAGGTAATACTCGAGGTGGGTGCCTGCACAGAGACTGGAGAAGCAGCAGGGATGGCCTGCATCACAGGTTGAACTACAACCGCTACAGTGGGAGGATCCAGGTGAGCAGTGTGCATCAGGCAAGCTGATCCATGCGGTGATCCTGCTCATCCAATCTGGGAAAAAATATAACCAGCAAGTAGATTGTCTGCATCTTCTGAATTCCTGGCCTTTGCCTACTGTCAGGAACCATGAATCAGACTGAGAAAGAAGTGCAGTAAAAATCACACTTTAATAAAATGGTACAAACAGTGCAAACTTAGTCAAAACATAGCCAGGGTTCGGTAACCAGAGCAGGTAGTCAGTACAAGCCAGTAAAACAGGAATCCAGAGATCAGTGTAGTCAGAGGCAGCAAACGGGATCAGGAGCCAGAAGGGAAGTCAGCCAGGCAAAGGTCTTTAAAGTGGTTGTAAACCCTTTACAACCACTTTTACCTGCAGGTAAACCTAGATTAAGGCTTACCTGTAGGTGCTCGAAATATCTCCTAAACCTCCACAGTTTAGGAGATATTTGCAAAGAGACGGTCACCGATGTCTATGGCGCATGCGCCGTAGACAACAGCACAGGCACACTGTAGAAACCTTTAGAAATGGCGATCATGCCATTTCTAAAGGAGATTGTGCCTTGAATGGCGGCTCCAGCACGCATTCATGGGAGTCATGTCATTGCGGCTCCGGCCAATCATAGCACTGGAGCTGCAATACCAGAAGGGAAGAGGGTGAAAGATGGACACTTCGTGGAGGGGAGGAAATTGGGGACATCGCAGGCTTCGGTTTCAGGTAAGTGACACAAAATGGGCTACTGTGTGATGCATAGTTGCCCATTATGCTTTACCTTTGCAGGGAAACAATGAAGAAGTAAAACCCATCAGGAATTTCTGGCAATGACTGGTGTGAATCCAGGTGGGCTTTCCTTACAACTTGGTAGCAGAACCTGTTTTCAGAACCACCAAATGTGGCCTGTTAATTTTTGTCTCTAGCAGCTTTCTGATGTGTTGCTTGACTACCACCCAATCACCTGGTTGGATTCTATAAACACTTGAAGCAGAATCTGGGTGGGGGATAGAGTTGTAAACAACTTTTATGAACTTTTTTCACTGTTTTCAGAATCTGAGCATACTAGTGTGAGAAGCCTGCAACTGTTGGGGGAAATGTAGTTCAATTTTGGGAGGCCCTACAAATAAAATTTTGTAGGCGGACAGCCTATGTAGTGGTTTAGGGGTAGTTCGTACAGAATTTAAGGCTGGTGGTAAAGCTTCCATGTATCCTTTTTTCTGTAGCTGCTTTAATTTTGCACATCTGTTTTTAAAAATCCCATGTCTCTCAACTTTACCACTACTTTGTGGATGAGAAGGCATATGGAAAGCTTGCTGTGTGTGAAGTGCTTCCATGACCTCTTTCATCACTTCTCCAGTAGAGTGGGTTCCTCTGTCGCTCTGAATAGTTTCAGGAACTCCGTATGTGAAAATTATTTCATTCAAAATTTCCTTTGCTGCTGTTTGTGCATTTGCTTTAGCCACTGACGAGGGCTCAGGCCAATCTAAGAAAATGTAATTTCACACTAGAGCATACTCCATAGGTGCCTATTTTGGGCATCTGCATATAGTCTGAATTCTTTGGAAAGGGAAATCTGGCTTGGGGAAATGCTTTTTGGGAACATGGACAGGCCTTCCTGCATTGTACAGAGCACAAGTGAGACATGACGCATAAAACCTGGCTGCAAATGCCTTAAATCCAGGTACTATAGCAGTCAGTAGATGGCACCATCATGCCCTTAGCAAGGTGACTAATGCCTTGTGCCTGTTGTACTTAAACTCAATACCAGCTCCTGGGTAAACACTACCTGTTCATAGCACTCCACAGACCCTGGTTATTTTGAGTAGCATTACATTTGATCCCTTTATCCTTCTCCTCGATCATACTGCCTTTTAGATCCAGTGTATAGAGTATGCCTAGGTAATGTCGTCTGATTCCATTGCTTTTATTAACTGATCCACTACAGTCTGCCTTCCAGATTTCATATATCGGCATTATTACTACTACTATTCTTGTTTCACAAATGCTGTGAATTTTGGACATTAAATATTAATGTTTCACATCCACTTGTTTTGTTTGCTGCACAAGATTGCTTTACACGACACTACCTGCCTGGAGTTTGTATGTCCTCCCTGTGCCAGCGTGGGTTTCCTCTCACACTCCAAAGACACGCTGGTAGGTTAATTGGCTTCTGTCTAAATTGACCCTAGTATATGAATGTGAGTTAGGGACCTTAGATTGTAAGCTCCTTGAGGGTAGGGACTGATGTGAATGTATAATGTATATGTAAAGCTCTGCATAAATTGACACCACTATATAAGTACCTTAATAATAGGATAGGTACCCATTGCCATCTCTGTTGCTAGTGGAATTTCTATGACTATTTGTGCATTCATTATATGGCCACTAAGAAGGATCAAATAAGAGTAGACCAAGCCCTGCAATGCACCTTTTTTCCAGCCTTGGCACTTTCAGCAATGTGCATTCAAATGCTTCTATTAACAGCTTCTCCTATGGCATGTCGGAATTTGCTGCAAACCAGTTTTAGCAGGGCTTACTTATTGCTAATGTAAACTGTGAAACCAAGAACATGGCTCATGCTAAATATTTTAAACTAGTTTCAATAGAGGGATTTTCTTTAATGTTGCCATCTCCCTTTCCCTTCCATGTAGGCATGTGTAGTTCCAATGCAGAATTTTTTTTCAGAAACTAGAATTGCTGAGATTGCTTCTGATTGTGGAGGAATGATTTCAACAAAAAATTGTATCGCTACCATTTTCCTTTTAAAAGCCCCTTAACTTGCTTAGCAAACTTTGTTTTGTCATGGGTATAGGAGCTTAAAATGTGTTCATTTTGTATTAAGCAGTGACTTACTACCATGTTCATAAATAAGGGATACTGATTGTTCATTTATAATAAGATGCTAAGTGTTCAGTGGGTGAGATCCCCACTGTGAGTAATGCACTGAATGTGCAATTCATGCTCATCTCTTGAATCTTGTGATCCATCATAAAGTACTTGAAAATTTGGTAAGTTCTGATTACAAAACTGATAACCTTCTGAGCAGAATGAACAAATACATTGTGGTTGGAAAACTGCAAACACGTAGAATGAAAATTCAGAGTTTACAAAAAAAGCTTTAGAAAGTAATGCTTTTGCCTGTTGCATAAGAATGTGATGTGGTACTAGTTTTATTATTTTACAAATTAATATTGCTTGTTTTTTTTTGTAGATTCCTGTGTTAATAAACTTAAGCCAAGATGCAGATGTTGATCTACCAGTTAAGCCACTTATCTTTGCTTTAGCAATTGGAGCTTGTTTTGGAGGTAAGAAATATAACTTGGCAAATATTAATGAATATGCTTTCCCAGTAAAATTTGGCAATTTGGTGCACTTTATCTCTAAATGTTAAAGGACCACTGTCTTTGCAATGCAAAAAATTAACCCAAAAAAAGTAGTAACATAAATCCATCAAAATAACATTATGGGAAATGCAATTGTGGTCTTAGGAAATTGGTTGTAAGGTGCTAATACATCTGACACACATGGTGAATCAAGACACTAGCCATAGAAGTAAAATCCATGCAAATATTTTTGAGGAGGAGCTAAATATGATCTTTTCTTTGTTTAGGGCCCCAGGGTTAGGTGATTGTTAGACTGGGTCTTCAGATAAGCGCTTAAAGAATACATGCCTCAGCAATTGAAACTGCGCAGTTCATAAGAAATGATGCAGCTGCGGTTGTATGAAATATTTTCTTGGCCTTTTCTTCCAAGCTTCTCTATTGGTCATTGAGGCTGCCCATCACAATAAAAGGGACAGAGACTAGAGAAAAAAAGAATTCTTGCATATATGTTCAGCAGCATATTTCTACTGCTCTTATGATTATTTTGACAAGCAGATATTACTAAAGGTAACCATTCCTTACGGGGTTGTACCTCTTATACACTGTTTAAATTGCTTGGTTAGTGACCAGTTCACTTTGAGCTTGACCACACTAAAGTGTGCCTTGTGAAATTGTTGGGGCAAAGATCTAACAGCATTTGACCCTGTACGTTTCACAGTGAATAGTTCAAACTAGAGATGAGCTCGATGGTTGAGTCGAACGTATGTTTGCCTGTTTGCAGAATAGCGAACATTACGTGGTGTTCGTGGCAAATTCGAAAGCCACAGAACACCATTAAAGTCTAAGGGGCACTAACATGAGAAACCAAAAATGCTAATTTTAAAGGCTTATATGCAAGTTATTGCCATAAAAAGTATATGGAGACCCGGGTCCTGCCCCAGTGGACATGTATCAATGCAAAAATAAGTTTTTAAAACAGCCGTTTTTTCAGGAGCAGGGATTTTAATAATGCTTAAAGTGAAATGATAAAAACTATGAAATATTCCATTAAATATCATCACTGGGGGGTGTCCTTAGTATGCCTGTAAAATAGAGCATCTTCCCTGTGTTTACAACGATACCACAGCAAAATGCCATTTCTAAAGGAAAAAAAATCTCATTTAAAACTGCTCTTGGCTGTAGTGAATTGTCAGATTCCGGCAATATAGATAAAAATCATTGAAAAAAAAACAGCATGGGGACCTGAGCCCTGCCCCAGGGAACATGTATCAATACAAAATCTGTACAGACCCTTATCCGAGCATGCAACCTGGCAGGAAAAGGGGGGACGAGCGCCTCCCCTCCTGAACCATACCAGGCCACATGCCCTCAACATGGGGAGAATGCACCAAAGCACCTTGTCCCCATGTTGATGGAGACAAGGGCCTCACCCCCACAACCCTTGCCGGGTAGTTGTGGGGGCCTGCGGGCAGGGGGCTTATCAGAATCTGGAAGCCCTCTTTAATAAGGGAACCCCAGATCCCAGCCCCCTCTGTGAGTGGTTATTGGGTACCCCTACACATTCATTAAAAAAAAGTAAAAATTGAAAAAATTACAGTAGACAATTTGGGACAAGTCCTTTAGTAAAAAACTGTCCCGCAATGTCGGTTCATCTTCAATCACAACGTCCGGTGACCCACACAAAAAAACATGCAGCTACGCCACCTCCATGAGAGGCTCCCGCTGACTGAAGCCTCTTCGCGATGACAGCTGTTATATAGCTGAGGGCAGGGCCACATGGTGATGTAAACGGGTAACCCCGCCTTCCTCTGACATCACGTGGCATCAGAGGGGGAGTAGGTGCGTGTTTTTTTTTTTTCTCGGTTTGTCGGACACTGTGATGGAAGATGAATGGACATCGTAGGACAGTTTTTTTTTTTCTTTGTTTTGTTTTTTAATAAAGGACTTGTCCCAAATTGTCTGCCATTTTTACCATTTTGACACTTATTTTGGTGAATGTGTAGGGGTACAATGTAGCCAATACCCACTCACATGGGGGATTCTGGGGGCCTCCTTGTTAAAGGGGGCTTCCAGATTTTGATAAGCCCCCCCACCCGCAGACCGCCACAACCACTGGACAAGGGTTATGGGGGTGAGGCCCTTGTCCCCATCAACTTTGGGGACAAGGTACTTTGGGGGTGACCCCGACGCATCCTCCCCATGTTGAGGGCATGTGGCCTAGTACTGTGCAGGGGGGCATTCCCTTGTCCCCCCCTCTCCTGTGGCCTGCCAGGTTGTGTGTTTGGATAAGGGTCTGGTATGGATTTTGGGAAGGACCCCTACGCCGTTTTTTTTTTCTAAATTCCTGCAGGGTTCCCCTTAATATCATACAAGACCTGAAGGGCCTAGTATGGATTTTGGGGGGACCCACATGCATTTTTTTTTTTTTTTAGGTGCAGAGTTCCCCTGAATATCCTACCAAACCCAAAGGGCATGGTAATGGACTTGGGGGGCCCATGCTGTTTTTTTTTTTTTTTCAATGATTTTTTCTATATTGTCGGGATGCAACAATTCAGTTTTAAATGGCTTTTTACCCCTTTAGAAATGTCATTTTTCTGTGGTATTGTTCTAAACATGGGAAAAATGCGCTATTTTACAGGCATACTAAGGACACTCCCCCAGGCATGATATTTAAAGGAATATTTAATTTTTATTGTAATACTTTAAGCGTTATTAAAATCACTGCTCCTGAAAAACAGCCTTTTTTATGTAGCACCGGCTCCTGAAGAGCACACGCAATGTATTTTTGTCATTTAGCTTTACCCTTGAACCGCAGTTTGGTTTTGGGTTTAATTATCCTAAATTTAGACCTCAGCACCAGTCTAGCTGGACTACCAGGTGTTCTGCCTGACCATAGGGGGCGCTGTCATCATGACATGGGTGCAGAACGCAGTCTAGTTGGGTGCATTGAGGTTATTCTCCCTCTGAACCAGCCCAGTGGGAATGTCACTCTTGCTTTGCTTCCTGGGAGAGGGTACTTGAGGTGCAGATGTCACGTGTTTTCGGGGTACCAATCCAGAAGTATGTTCTGATTGTTTGTTCCTGGTCCTCCTGACCAGCCTCCGGGACTCTCATGGACTGGGGTGCGGATCCACCCGATCACACCTCTCTGGGCTGGCTAGCCCGAGGCAAAGAAACTGAAGGAAGGATTCAGAGGTGGTCCGGTGCGGTTTCAGTTAGTGGAGAGGCCCAGCAACTGTGAAGTTATCCAGGGGAGGACTCTTTGGGAGAAGGCCATGCAAGGGTTGGCTTCTCAACAAGAGCCTGGACAACTTAAAAGACCCAAGTGAATCCAATCGTGTGTGGTATCGCCGGACCGGCTGCAAGATACTGGTATCATACGAGGGTTCTACAAACTTTCAGTTTCACTAAAGTGTTTTATAGCAAAGTCTTTGGCAGAGACTTGTTCTTGATTTAAACACCCTGTTGGCTGCTAGGCCTGGTGAGAGAAGGACTATCCAATAAGGGTGAGGATCCAGTTGTGAATGGCTATTCTCTGGATTTTCTACTGGTGAGAGACTTTCTATTGAAGTTATAGATGCGGTTGAAAAAGGAACTTGCTAATGTTCCAAAACACGGGAGGGGGGCGTCACCAGGAGCGGATGTGAGTGAGGATGTGTGAAGTTTGGGAGTGAGCATGTGATGCTCTCCCACCCTCCTCCGGCTGCTATAATGCTGCTCTGAGTTTACCCCTCGCTGTTCCCTGGTCTCTGCTGCTTGAAGTTCCGGGCGAGTGATGTATTTATGGAGCCCCTGTACCTGCTGGGCGCAGCGGTTCCTCGCCCCCTCTCTGGTCTCCCTTCTCCCGCAGGTGTGCGGCGGGACAGCGGTGTGGAAGCTGCTGGGCACGAAGGAAGCGAGAGGAGTCGTGGTTCTCACGAGATCTGAAGGGATGACTTGACTTGGAGGGGGGTGAGTATGGACGCTGGGCTGCTGCTTTCCCGCTGTGGATGAGAGATGATCTTTTGCTGCTGCCGTTACTGCTTTGAGTGGAGGATTTGATCCCTGGCCCCCTTGTTGAGCGCTCTGCCTGCCCCTGTCTATACTTTGTACTTGGGGCGAATTTTGGATGAATTAAGAGCGTCCCCCCCCCCATGGGGAAAACAGAGGTACGAGGTAACCATTTCTTATTTGGCTGATTCCTATTTTTTTTAACTCTTAGAGGGGGGCCCTATTATGTACTGTGAGTGCTATTTGGATACATGGGATTTTAGTGCCATTGCTACCTGGATTGGCTTGGATTGGTCGTATGCCTATGCTCACAGTTATATTGCCTTACCCCTGCTGAATCAATTGGACTGCTGCAAAACAGTAAAACAAAGGCGGGACTGTTGGTGCTTTTTTTTTTTTTTCCTACGTCAGTAAGAGATGCATTTAAATATACAAGATAGCCATGTCTAGGAAAATGCCTACTGAGGAACATAATTTGTGACCCCTACTGAGGGGTCACAAATTACTCGCTCTTCAAAAGATAAAACCAACCAGTTGGCCTCTGCTGCAGCCACTAAATTGGAAAGATCTGCTCATTCAGCATCGGTCTCACCCTCCAAACTGGGCTCACAGCAAGTATCACAAAATAAAGAGCAGAAAATTATTTCTGTGGACAGAAAGAGCAAAGGGTATACTTCTTCTAATCCTTCTACCCCTTCGGTGGTTAAAAATGTAGGTAGCAAGGGCTTGGGGGGTGGTAAAACATTAACTGCCTGTGTAAACTCGGAAGCAACCCCTATACCAGCCACTACCTACATACCTCCGTCCATTGAGTTAGAGGGGGAACCCACACTGCGAGAGATATTAAATGCAATTAAGGAATGCAAAGACTCAATTTCTAACTTTGATAGCCAGTTAAGATGTATCAAGGAGGAGTTATTCTCTATGAAACAAGATTTGAGCAAAACCGTGTTAAGGACTTCCAAGCTTGAAGAATGAGTAAGCCTAGTGGAGCATGAGTTGAGTCCAGTGAAGTGCGAAATTGAGTTGTTAAAAGACACAATAAATCCTCAAGTCGCTAAGCTGGACGAGATGGAAAACAGGAATCATAGGAATAATATTAGGGTGATAGGCCTCCCCAAACGCAGTGAGGGTCCCGACTTAACCTTTTTGGAAGGATGGTTCCGGGAGATCTTTGGGGGTACCTATTTTAGCCCCTTATTTGCGATAGAACGAGCACCCAAACTCCCTCAAAAGTCCACCATGTAGGGGAGCGTCCCAGGCCGATAGTAATGAGAATTCTCAACTACAATGATAGGGACTTTGCTGCCAAGGGCCAGGGAGGTGGGTGATATTAGATTTGAAGGGGCTAGGGTCTCCCTTTATCCCGATTTTTTTTTTTTTTTTCCCCGGATCTCCAGAAACGTAGGGCTGAATTTATTCCAGTTAAGCATATTATGATCAAGTATAAGGTAAACTATGCCCTTTTGTGTCCAGCTCGTTTAAGGGTTTCAGCAGGTGGCAAGACTTTTTTCTTCAAAACATCGACGGAGGCAGCACAATGGTTAGAAGGAAATAAGAAGGATCTGTAAATCGATATAATCGGGATATTTGTTGTGATAAATGCACGATTAGCAATATTTTGTGGGGTATATACGAAGGGTAGGGGTACTGAATAAGAAATATTTTATAGATTTACACGATTATTTCATATACAATAGGAGTAGGG
Organism: Lithobates pipiens; assembly: GCF_037356315.1. Classification (NCBI taxonomy): domain Eukaryota; kingdom Metazoa; phylum Chordata; class Amphibia; order Anura; family Ranidae; genus Lithobates; species Lithobates pipiens. Next base: position 449,828,670 of record NW_027507748.1, on the reverse strand, counting down.
GGGTTGAAATGTATGTTGTTATGGGTGTAAGAGGGCAGTTAAGCTCTCTATTTTTGGTTCAATTTATGTTTAACATATTAAAAATGATATGTGTAAGGAAGTTGCCGGAAGAATTTGAGAAGGTCACGGGTGTACCCCTAGGGGGAAGCCCTGGGGGGCAGGGGGGAGGGAGAGGGGGGTGGGATGTTGTAGGTCTAGGAGATAAGAAGGGTAGGGTGGGTGGGGGGGGAGATGATGAACAGGCACTAATATGCACGAGAGTAAATTTTCACCTTTTGCAAGGAGATATGAGGGGGGATCACTTATATGGGGTTAAGTATTTAAGACGAGGAGAAATTGGTATATTTGTGAATATTCTTTTGTGTAGTTTTTTCTTCTGTATTATGCCGATTATACTTATACTGGACCGGATGCAGGTAAAGGAACTTGGTGTAATATCATGGAATGTTAGAGGTCTGGGAGATCCGGTTAAGAGAGCTGTGGTGCTGTCATCATTGGAGGTAAAAGGACCCGGGCTGTTGTGTCTCCAGGAGACTCGCATAACCGGTGAAACGGCCCGCTACTCCGTAGTCAGAAATTTCAGACCCAATTCAATTCGGTATTCTCATCCTATTCAAGAGGGGTGAGCATTTTGATTGATAGAGAAGTCTTGTTCTCTTCCTATAAGAGTTGTATAAATTCTAAGGGTCGGTATATTTTCTTATACTGTTCAATTGAAAATAAACCATATATGATAGCAAATATATATGTTCCACCTCCATTTAAACTGGAGATCCTATATAAATTAACAACATTTTTAATAGATAAACCCCGGAACCCCAGTGATAGCAATAGGGGATTTTAACAAGGTCTTGGATAGGTCCCTTGATAGATTTCCATCAGTAAAGAGCCCAATGGTTGGGGAGGAGAGTATATTGGCTCGTTTTTTACATGAAGTGGGGTTATGCGCCTTGTGGAGGGCCCGCCATCCATCAGCAAGAGTGTACTCCTGTTTTTCTACCTCCTATCTTACTTTGTCTAGACTTGATATGGTGTTGGTTAATAGCGAGGCTTCGGATTTGATAGGTAATATAGAATATGGTCCCAGGGGGTTATCTGACCACTCCCTCTCAATGCTAACAGTTATTATTGGGGAAAAGTTATTTGCAAGAGAATGGAAGATCGATCCCTCATAGCTGGAGATTATAGACAGCACTGAGGGACTAAAGATTGAATTGAAAGCGTTTATAAGAATTAACACTGATACGGGGTCAGCGGGAGTGATCTGGGACTCTTTAAAAGCCTTTCTTAGGGGGCTCCTCATACAGCAAATGGCAAGAACTAGGGCTAAAACGAAGGAATGGGAGGAAGGAGTTAAAAAGGCAATGATGCTGGCAGAACAACAGTACATTATCAATCCAAATCCGGCCACACAGAAAGAGTTGCTAGAAAAACAGCAAGTCTATAGCGGGTCTACGAGGAGAAGAATGGAAAACAGGCGTATATTCCAGCGCCAATCTAGCTTTGGTGAGGGAGAGAAAGGGGGCCGTATGTTGTCTTTGCTGGTGAGAGCAAATACTCCCCCCTCAAAAGTTCTGGCAGTTAGGACCCCACAGGGAGAGATCTCCTCTGACCCTATTGAGATAATAAACATATTGAGGCAATATTATAGTTCTTTATATAAATCTCGGAAGGGGGTGCAGAGGGGAAAAGTGTTGCTTTTTTTGAAAATATAAAGATACCAACTCTACCAATAGATGAATGCTTACTTATGGAGGCCCCAATTACCCTTGAAGAGATGCGTGGTACTATGGCTGGGATGTCGAATTTAAAGTCACCAGGCCCTGATGGGTTACCAATTGAAATATAACGATATGGTGAGATTTTACTGCCAGAATTGTTGAAGACACTGAACCAGGCTCTGTCTGTAGGTATTCTGCCCCTCTCGATGTCGGAAGCTAATATAGTAGTTATCCCTAAAGAGGGAAAGGATCCTATGGATCCCTCCTTGTACCGCCCGATTTCGCTATTATGCACGGATGTAAAAATCCTGGCAAAAATATTGGCAGCACGTTTAAACAGATGTATACATAAACTCATTCACTCGAATCAGTCGAGATTTACTCCGAATAGGTCTACTAATATTAATATACAAAGAACTTATTTGAATATCCAGATCCCAGTTTATAATAGTGGCTCCAGGGCCATTTTGGCCCTGAATGCAGCTAAGGCGTTTGATAGCCTTGAGTGGGATTATCTGTTTGAAGTGCTTGCAAGATTTAGGTTTGGTCCAAAGTTTATTAACTAACCCAAGAGCAAAAATGAAAATTAATAATGAGTATTCTGAAGTCTTCCAATTAGAACGAGGAACACGAGAGGGTTGTCCCCTGTCTCCTTTACTTTTTGCTCTTGGAAAAGAGCCATTGGCAATTGCAATTAGAGCTAACTCGGATATACAAGGATTTAAGAGGGGAGTAGAGGAGGATAAGATAGCATTGTTTGCCGACAATGTTTTGTTTTTTCCAGGAGATGTCCAAACCTCGTTAAAAGCTGTGATAAGACTGGTTGGAGAATTCGGTCAAAAGTCGGGATTGGTCATCAACTGGGATAAATCGTCATTACTTCCATTAGATACCCGAGCTAGAGATATACCATATGATATTCCCAACCTAAAGGTGGTAGAAAAATTGAATTATCTGGGCGTCTGGATAGCGAGGGATGTAAATTTGTATCTTAGTGATAATTTAGCCCCTCTCTTATAAAAGTTGAAACAAAAGGTAGACATATGGAGCCGCCTCCCCCTCCCCAGGACTTTGTAACCTCGTCAAGATGATATGGCTGCCTCAAATCTTATACCTCCTCCATAAAGCCCATTATGGATAGGCCTGAAGTGGTTTAAGAGAATGGAATCTCTATTTAGAGATTTAATCTGGAAAAGAAGCCAGTCCAGGATTAGCTTGCAAACGTTACAATTACCGTTGGAGGAAGGGGGGATGGCGGTTCCACATCCTAGACTTTATTACTTGGTGTCCCAGCTACATTACCTAGTAGGAGGAGGAATGTTAAATGGGGGGCAATCCCAGTGGTAGACTGATGATGATAGGGTGTCCCAATAGTACACTCACTGAGGCCCTAGAAGCAAATTCGTTTGCCATTTGTTGCCCAACGATAAACCAAATTGTTAAACTCTGGCATAGAACGAAGGCCATTTTAGGATACCAGGGGATATCAGAACTAGCTCCTCTATGGGATAATAGCAACCTAGTTGAACTAGCTAAAATTGAAAGATCTAGGGAGAATCAAGGGATTAATCGCCTGTGTCAATTATTTACAGGTAATGTTATCAAATCATTTGCCAATCTGAAACAGGAATTTAACTTGTCTAATAGTTAGTTTTATAAATATCTCCAGGTCAGGCATGCAGTCCAAACCCAAATTGGGGCTCAAACAATACAGTGAACCCAAACCCCTGTCTTGACACAAATAATGTCTACAGGGTTGACTAAGGGAGTAATTTCTTGACTGTATGCCAGGCTTGGGGATAGAATGGTAGATCGGGGAGGCCCGATTAAGAACAAGAAGAAATGGGAATGTGATGTGGGGCCTTTATCTATTATAGAATGGGATCAGGGTCTCAAACAGAGAATGCTTGCCTCTATTGCCCCCTCCCAGAGAGTATTGCATCTTTATTTATCTATCGAGTATATTACACCTCTAAGAGAATGTATAGACTGGGATTGCAAGACAATGATCAGTGTCTTAGATGTGTGTCACCTGGAGAGTTTATCCATATGCTTTGGAGGTGCCCAAAGTTATTTAGATATTGGACAAATATTATAAATGAGATTAATAAAACTTTTAAGATCAAGTCTTGCCTCTTGGGCTTGTTCGAGGGTTGCAATATCTCGAGAGATACTCTTGAACTGGTTTTAAGATGTTTATTCCAAGCAAGAAAGTTAATTGCTCAACAGTGGCAGTCGCATTCACCCCTGCTAGTCGAAACCTGGTTGGTGAATATAAAATCAACAATCGGTAACGAGAGGGTGTTTTATATTAAACAGGATAACAATAATAAGTTTACAAGAATGTGGGGACCTTGGTTGGGGAAACTGGGATCCCCCTTTTAGGTTGAGAAGAGGCATCAGCATTAGCTATAATTATTAAACTCCCCTTTTTCTATTTGAAATCCATTTGAAATCTTTATTTTTTTCCCTCCTTTCCTCTTCTTTTTTTTTTTCCTTCCTCTTTTTTTTTTTTTTTTCTCAATTTTTCTCCACTTTCTCCATTGTAGGCTACTTCCTCTCGCCTCCCCCCATAAATGTATTAGCATTATATGGATAAATCCAGAGAAGCGGGGGGAAAGATGAGAGGAAAATTAGGTATAAAGTAAAGGTATAGAATATTGGAGTAGTGGGGGGAGGGGGGATGTGAGATGATGGGGGAGTGGGGAATATAGGGTAAGGGAGGAAGGAAGGCAACATTAATGTATGTAAGGCAGGGAACAAGCAGTCCATAGACTTATTTTGTTATGATTAAGGAAATTGCCCGAGCAGATGCTTTTTATTTGTATTTCTCCCTCTGTAAAAATGTTTTGATACTCTGATTTGTAATTTATGTGTATGTTAATATTCAAAGAAAAAAAATAAATAAAAAAAAGTAAAAAAAAAAAAGTTATAGATGACTACCTGGACTTTCCTACCTAAACCCTCTAACCCTACATTGAGAGACCGTGTTAACAATTTTTTGCAAATAAAAATCCCTATAAGCCTTTAAAATGAGCACTTACGATTTTTCATGTTTGTGTCCCATAGACTTTGACGGTGTTCGCTTATTCATACAATTTTTTTGCCTGTTCGCATGTTCTGGTGCGAACCGGGGGGGTTTTCGGCTCATCCCTATTTCAAACATGTTAAATACAGTAGAGGCATTTAACCATGTGAAAATCTTCATTACATGCAAAAAAAAGAACAATAATTGTTAATCGATATGATAAAAAATGTTGTTCTGCCCCTTTAAGTATACAGTTGTGACAAAACCACATTAAAGAATGCCATACAGTGACATTTTCCCTTAAATAATGCCAATTTTTTTTACTATGCCTTTAAATTGGCATGCAAGAAAACTCTGTATATATCCAAAACATATACACACAGTGGCAATAAATACCTGTGATGAAATATAAATGAACCACTTGCTCCCCAAGCCAATTCTTCTTGCATGTAAAAATATGTATATATATATTTTTTTTTTTACTACATAACTGCTTAACCACTTTCAGACCAGACCATTTTGCTGGTCAATGACCAGAGGTCTTTTTACAATTTGGCACTGCGCTGCTTTAACTGGTAATTGCGCGGTCATGCAATGTTGTACCCAAACAAAATTTGCGTCCTTTTCTTCCCACAAATAGAGCTTTCTTTTGATGGTATTTGATTGCCTCTGCGATTTTTATTTTTTGCGATATAAACGTAAAAAGACCGCAAATTTTGAAAAAAAAATGATATTTTCTACTTTTTGTTATTAGAAAAATCCAATAAACTCAATTTTAGTCATACATTTAGGCCAAAATGTATTCAGCCACATGTCTTTGGTAAAAAAAAAAGTCAATAACTGTATATTTATTGGTTTGCGCAAAAGTTGTCACATCTACAAACTAAGGTACGTTTTCTGGAATTTACGCAGCTTTTAGTTTACGACTGCCTATCTCATTTCTTGAGGTGCTAAAATGGCAGGGCAGTACAAAACCCCCCCAAATGACCCCATTTTGGAAAGTAGACCCCCTAAGGAAATTGATAAGTGGCATGTTGAGCCCATTGAATATTTTATTTTTTTGCCTAAAGCGATTGAATAATGACAAAAAGTTGTCATTAAATGATATATTGCTCACACATGCTATGGACATATGTGAAATGACACCCCAAAATAAATTCTGCTGCTTCTCCTGAGTACGGGGATACCACAGGTGTGGGATTTTTTGGGAGCCTAGCCGCGTACGGGGCCCCGAAAGCCAAGAACCGCCTTCAGGTTTTCTAAGGGCGTAAATATTTGACTTCACTCCTCGCTACCTATTACAGTTTTGAAGGCCATAAAATGCCAAGATGGCACAAAACCCCCACAAATGACCCCATTTTAGAAAGTAGACACCCCAAGCTATTTGCTGAGAGGCATGTTGAGTCCATGGAATATTTTATATTTTGCCACAAGTTGCAGGAAAATTACAAACTTTTTTTTTTTTTTTTTTTCACAAAGTTGTCACTAAATGATATATTGCTCACGCATGCCATGGGCATATGTGAAATGACACCCCAAAATAAATTCTGCTGCTTCTCCTGAGTACGGGGATACCACATATGTGGGACTTTTTGGGAGCCTAGCCGCGTACGGGGCCCCGAAAACCAAGCACCGCCTTCAGGCTTTCTAAGGGCGTTACAGTTTTGAAGGCCATAAAATGCCAAGATGGCACAAACCCCCCCCCCCAAATGACCCCATTTTGGAAAGTAGACACCCCTAAATTTAGGGGTACACTAGTGAGACTAGGTAATAAATGGCGGGTGCCCTGAAACTATAAAAAAATAACTAACCAACCAGCGTCACCTGTAACAGTTATATGGTGATCACTGGTGAAAGGGTTAACTAGGGGGCAATCAGGGGGCTTTATGCGGTAGTATATGGGGGTCCCTGGCGCTATAAAAAGCTGCGGCGAACCTAAATACCTGCCTAACTAGCGTCACCTGTGACACTAATACAGCGATCAGAAAAACGATCGCTTATTAGGCTGGGTTCACACTGGAGCGATGCGGGAACGCCACGAATCTGCGGCGGGTTCCCGCATCGCATGCCTCCCGGCGGCAGTTCACACTGCCCTATGCGAACTGCTGGGAGTGTCAGTGAAATGTTAATGACACCCCCAGATCAGTTCGCATATCGCAGTGCGATCTGCAAACTCGGATCGCATGGTGTGAACACCCATGCGATCCGATTCTGCTGCGGACGAAAAAAAGGGTCCCGTGCGAATTTGCGGCAGGTGTGGCGGGAATTCAGCCATACTATCTGTATGGCTGAACTCGAATCGCACAGAGATCGGATGTGATTTGCACTGCAGTGCGGTGCGAATCACATCCGTTCTCATAAACCGCTGCAATGTGAACCCAGCCTTAGTGACACTGGCGACGAGGGGTGATCACGGGGTTAAACCTTTATTGGGGGGGTTAGGGGGGTACCTTAGAACTAAAGGGGGCTAACCCTAACTGCCCTAACAGTTATTACAGTCACAAATGACACCAATGCAAAAAAAATTTAAAAAAATGACATTGGTGTCACTGTGACTGGGGGGTTAAACCTTTATTAGGTAATAAATGGCGGGTGCCCTGAAACTATAAAAAAAAACTAACCAACCAGCGTCACCTGTAACAGTTCTATGGTGATCACTGGTGAAAGGGTTAACTAGGGGGCAATCAGGGGGCTTTATGCGGTAGTATATGGGGGTCCCTGGCGCTATAAAAAGCTGCGGCGAACCTAAATACCTACCTGCCTAACTAGCGTCACCTGTGACACTAATACAGCGATCAGAAAAATGATCGTTTATTAGGCTGGGTTCACACTGGAGCGATGCGGGAACGCCACGAAACCGCGGCGGGTTCCCGCATCGCATTCCTCCCGGCGGCAGTTCACACTGCCCTATGCGAACTGCTGGGAGTGTCAGTGAAATGTTAATGACACCCCCAGATCAGTTCGCATATCGCAGTGCGATCTGCAAACTCGGATCGCATGGTGTGAACACCCATGCGATCCGATTCTGCTGCGGACCAAAAAAAGGGTCCCGTGCGAATTTGCGGCAGGTGCGACGCAAATTCAGCCATACTATCTGTATGGCTGAACTCGAATCGCACAGAGATCGGATGTGATTTGCACTGCAGTGCGGTGCGAATCACATTCGTTCTCATAAACCGCTGCAATGTGAACCCAGCCTTAGTGACACTGGCGACGGGGGGTGATCACGGGGTTAAACCTTTATTGGGGGGGTTAGGGGGGTACATTAGAACTAAAGGGGGCTAACCCTAACTGCCCTAACAGTTATTACAGTCACAAATGACACCAATGCAAAAAAAATTTAAAAAAATGACATTGGTGTCACTGTGACTGGGGGGCAGGGGTAATTGGGGGGGTGATCGGGGGGGTGTGAGTGTGCCTGGCATGTTCTACTGTGTAGTGTCGTGTTGGTGCAACTCACCGATCCTCTCTCCTCGGTGTCGGAACGAAAAATACCGACATGGAGGAGAGATTACATCACTTCCTCTCCTGTGTTTACATTACAGGAGAGGAAGTGATGTCACGGAGCATTTCTATTCGTCGGGAGCGATCGCGAGGGGGTGGCCATGAATGAATGGCCGCCCCCTCATCCCGGATCGCTCCCGAACGAATACCGACCGCCGCAGGCACCGGGGGGGGCCCGATCGGGCCCCCCACCCGCGGGAAGGCAGGGACGTATATATACGCCCATATGCCTGCCCGTGCCATTCTGTCGACGTATATCGTCGTGCGGCGGTCGGCAAGTGGTTAAAACGTCCAAACATTTTATATTTTCTGAAAGCAAAAGCCCTGGAGAAAACAATGTTGGTTACAATATTTTAAAAAGATACCCAACATGTTATGCTTTAAAGTCGGGGATGCCCATGAAATGGTAGCAAACTAGTGTAACTAAAAAAAAACAAAAACACAATATTTATAAGTGAGGCTGTAAAAGCCTTTCACAGGTTACCAGTTTAGAGTTTAACAGATCTGGTGCTAGAATTATTGCTCTTGCTTTGACATTCGTGGCAATATCTCATGTGTGGTGTGATCACCCTTTACATGTGCATTCAGGACCTACGTATGAGTTAACATTTTTGCGTGAGCATGCAGAGGATGAGGCACTTAAATTTTTTTACATTTTCTCATTTATGTTGAATTTTTTTTAAGTCTACTTTATTACTATCACATGGTATGAACAACAACCTTGTGATTGCATGGGGTAGTGACAGGTCCTCTTTACTGAGACATCTTTTCTCAAAAGCATCTGATCAAATGGAGACTGGTTTGATCAGATATATTGTAAGCCAGTAACTGCTTGTAAACCGCAAACCATTAGCAGGTTGACAAAATCCTCACTTCCACATACCATAGAGACAATTGGGCAATGGAAGTTCCTCCTCTCATCTCTATAGTATGCCGACCCAACCACCTACTTCAGTCCTGGGCTTTTTACTGGAATGGGAGAAATCTGTAAAGGTGGTGGGGGACTCCCTTCTGCCCCCTGTAAAAGTGTTTGGGTGGCTGCAATGCTTCGTCCAATGCGTTTCATCACAAGGGGTGCCAGGGGCGGTATTTTGGAAATGTATAACGTTTTCTTTTGTGCGGAGTTAAAGTCATAGCACATAACAAAATCTGCAGTAAAGGTAAAGGAGTGTCACACCATGGCATTTTTTTATGTGTTTTTTAGATAAATAAATAAAATGTGTTTCCTCTTGATGATTTTTCTTTATTTTGGGACCACTTTTTTTTAAATCTTTTTGATTGGTGACCTGCAAATTAACACTGGTTTTTCAACATTATATACTGTATATTTCATAGTATATGAATCATTTAACAGCTTGTGGACTGTCGAATGCTGATTTACGTCAGCAGAATGGCACGGGCAGGCAAAAGTGTGTACCTGTACGTCCCTTTGAATTTGCTGCCTAGTGGGCATGTGCTCGCAGGTCCCCGGGACTCTGTTTGCCAGCGGCCTGCAATTGAGGAGAGGCAGAACGGTAGATTCCTATGTAAACAAGGCATTTCCCTGTTCAGGGATTTACTGCTCCCTGTCATCGGGTGAAGTGATCACTGTCATGTGCTAGTTAGCCCATCCCCCTACAGTTAGAACACACTGAGGGAACACATTAAACCTCTTGATTGCCCCCTAGTGTTTAATCCCTCCCCTGCCAGTGTCATTTATACAGTAATCAGTGGCTATTTGTGGCTCTGATCACTGTATAAATGTCAATGGTCCTAAAATGGTGTCAAAAGTGTCCGATCTTCCAGCCATAATGTCTCAATAAAAATTGCAGATCACCACCATTACTAGTAAAAAAAGAAAGAAAAATAAGAATCGTAAAAATCTAGCCACTATTTTGTTTTTGTTTTTTTACCAAAAATATGTAGAAGAATACATATCGACCTAAACTGTGTAAGAAATGTTTTTGTTTTTTTTATATATATATTTTTGGGGGATATTTGTTATAGCACAGTAAAAAGAAAAAGATATTGCTTTTTTTTTTAATTGTCTGCCTTTTTTTGTTTATAGCAAAAAAAATAAAAACCAGAGAGTTGATTAAATACCACCAAAAGAAAGCTCTATTTGTGGGGAAAAAAGGACTCCAATTTTGTTTGGTTACAATGTTGCATGACCCTGCAATTGTCAGCTAAAACGATGCAGTGCTGAATGGCAAAAAATGCTCTGGTCAGGAACGGGGTAAATGCTTCTGGGGCTGAAGTGCTTAAATTGGAAGTAACCCCATCGATTTAAACAGTTAAAAAAAAAAAAGGCATGCCGGGAATGCTAACTGCACATTGGCTGTGCTCTCAGCCAAACTATCAAACCATCCAATGGCTGGTGTCGTAACGAATCACATGTGCAGCACCATAGCAGTTGAAGATTAAACAGAGGCAAAGATGGCAGCTTCCTTGGCTGAAAACGATGGGGGAGTTTACTTCCACTTTAAGTAAAACTCTGAGAAAACAATGTATAGGACTTTTAAAATATTGTTCTATCTGCCAAAGAGTTTGCAATTCTATAACAGTCAATCTTGTGATTACACATACTTCCCACACAGCATAACCAGGCAGATAAAACACAAAGTTAAAGCTAAACCCAACCTCCAAATTCTTCCAACCTTCAACATTTAATAATATTTATTAAAATTTGCCATCAGTCTGTTTATATTTAAAAAGGTTGTTGAGGCATTTCCTAAATAGTGTTTGAGAGTCAATTATATCTCAGTTTTGCTCTTGCATTGACACCTTGACACATGCTTTTTTTGCTGGTCATGAAATTAAACATTTCATCACTGGTCTTTTCATTTTTTTTCTTTATTTCTGATATATTGAGACACTTTCACTATGTTATAATAAACAAAATCAGATTAAAGTAAAAATGCTTATGGTTCTGTACAAATGAGTCCAATCTGATCTAGCAGAGTCACTAGCTCTCATAAAAGACACTACACATTCCTCCTTAGTTCCAATAGTAAGCATGAACTACAGAGCGGCAAATGTGCATCTTTTCAAGTCTCTGAAGGTGGAGTTTACCGAATTAATATGACCAATAAAAAGGTCTGAAGAGTGTGCAGGAGGGTATTTTACGATTCTCAGCGGACAACGTAATGGCAGTTATAACTATATCTCTGAGCTCATTTCACAACCCAATGACCAACATATTATTAAATATAATGAAATGATTCACTATAGACCAACAGAATGCATAAATCACTTAAGATATCAAAGGTGTTCCATTACCCTCCTGAAGCTTATTGTTTAAGTGATAATTTTATTATTCATAAGCATATCCGCTTTTTATGTTGCTATCTCTACAGCGGGGGCTATGGAATATGGATAGAGTTGAGAGCTTGAGGTGTACTACAGTTCAGTCTAAGTTCTGACCAAACCAGATGAGTATATGGATATACATTATTATGACAGGCTATTTACAATAACACTGCATTAGGAGGCTTTGCAGACTCTAATTGCTGGAGTTTTATTCCCCACCTGCATGCTATCCAAAAGATCTAAGTTATGTAAATGTGTTTTAGGCTTCTTTCACACTGCCAGAGTCCACCAGCAGATCCGTTCACTCAGCAGGTGGATGACAGGTCCGTGTCTGCTCCACTAATGCAGAGCATACACGGACGCAACCAGTTGTTTTCTATGGGGCTGTTGGCAAGAAACAGACTGCCTGTCCTTGCCAGTTGACTGTCATCCGACCTGCCGGATGGCTGGGGAATGGATCCCCATCTGTCTGTTTTTCGTGGACAGGATCGGATGTAGGCAGTTGTCAGCAGACACATGTTTGCTGACATCCGCCACTCTGTACAGAGCAATGGATGGTCCAAAAAACTGACAAGCGGACCCAATCGGTCCATCAGCATGAAAGGGCCCTAACTGGACTTTTATTTTCTCACTGTAAACCTGTCTTACAGACTTAGTTTAGATCAGATTTTTCTGTTACCAACGTATTTTGGGGAAAATAAAGGTGGCACTGTGTACATTGTGACTTCCCCATTCTCTCAGTTCAGTTATATGTCTTCACACCTTGTTATCATTGCCTGTGTCAGACAGTAAGCGATGGAAAATGTCTCCAACTGAACATTAGAGAAAAGCAAAAATATATATTTTTTTTGTGGGAACATGTTTGAACTTCTGCTAATTTATTTTTTTTTATTGATGCCTATTGACAATCACATCATGCATATTTTGTACCTTGCAACAATGGATACTGTACCTCTGGGGAAAAAAAAATGTCCTTCTGCATATAAAAACAGAAGTACTCTTAATGTATATTCTTGTGCTTTTTTTTTCTATATAGGAAATGGAACATTGATCGGGGCATCAGCAAACGTTGTATGTGCTGGAATAGCAGAACAACATGGCTATGGGTTTTCCTTCATGGAGTTTTTCAGGTAACATTTTATTTGTAATATCCTAGGGCTATCAGAGGGGGAAGGGGCGTTCTGGGGGTGGAGTGGTCCACTTGGAACCATATTACATATTACACCCTAAATATGGATTTAACATGGTGTAAAAGATGGCCTTGAGAACCAGTGAAGGTTTGACCTTGGATGTGGGAAAAACACCACCTCCTTTTGGCCACTGAAGGCCATGCTCTGCTTTGTGTGGTGATTAGAAGGTGATGTTGCGTGTATGTGTGTGGGGTTACATTTTTGGACCGTTTATTGTAAATTCTGGAAAATGTTTATTTTATACCTAACCCTATTGAAGTTAATTGGGGCTAAATTCCCACTCCCATCCCCATGTCCCCATATCCCCAAATTGTTCCAAAAATGTTTACATTTAAGACCTGAATATTTTTCGGACCCTTCTGGTAGAAATTGGCTAGCATCAGGATAGAACCCAAGTACTTAAATAGGCATCAAATCAGAAGATATCTGCAGTGTGGGCCTCTGCTGCCTGCAGCATATCAGCAGTGGTAAATGTACCAGCCATTTAAGTACCACTTGCCACTCGGGCCTTAGCTATAGCATGGTTGGCTAGTTCTGGCATCCATGCCACATCCGTGCCCATTCCTACCTCATTCATGCAACATCTGTGCCCGCCCATGCTCATCTGTGCCCGCCCATGCTCATCTGTGCCCGCCCATGCTCATCTGTGTCCGCCCATGCTCATCTGTGCCCGCCCATATCTGTGCTCATCCGTGCCTCATCAGTGCTTATCCGTGCCTCATCAGTGCTTATCCGTGCCTCATCAGTGCTTATCCGTGCCTCATCAGTGCTTATCCGTGCCTCATCAGTGCTTATTCGTGCATCAGCAGTGCTTATCCTTGCCTCATCAGTGCTTATTCATACCTCATCAGTGCTTATTCGTGCCTCATCAATGCTTATCCGTGCCTCCATCAATGCTTATCCGTGCCTCATCCGTTCTTATCCGTGCCTCATCCATTCTTATCCGTGCCTCATCCGTTCTTATCCGTGCCTCATCCGTTCTTATCCATGCCTCATCCCTTCTTATCCATGCCTCATCCCTTCTTATCCGTGCCTCATCCCTTCTTATCCGTGCCTCATCCCTTCTTATCCGTGCCTCATCCCTTCTTATCCGTGCTTCATCCCTGCTCACCTGTGCCTTGTCTGTGCTCATCTGTGCCCATCCATACCTCGTCCATGCCCTTCCATCCCTTGTCCATGCCCATCCATCCCTCGTCCGTGCCTCATCAGTGCTCATCCATACCCATCCATACCTTGTCCATACCTCTGCTGTGCTGCATCCATGCCACATCAGTGTTCATCCACGCCTCATCCATGCCTCGTCCGTGCTTAATCCATACTCATCCGAGCCTATCCATTTCTCATCCCTGCCTCCTACTGTGCTCATCTGTGCCTCCTTCTGTGCTCATCTGTGCCTCCTTCTGTGCTCATCTGTGCCTCCTCCTGTGCTCATCCATGCTTCCTCCTGTGCTCATCCATGCCTCCTCCTGTGCTCATTCATGCCCATCCATAACTCCTCTGTGCTCCATCCATGCTACATCAGTGTGTGTTCATGCCCCATCCATCCCTCATCTGTGCCTCATCCATCCCTCATTCATGCCACATCAGTACTCATCCATGCCCATCCATACCTCATCTGTGCTGCATCCATGCCACTTCTGTGCCCATCTATACCTGATCTGTGCCTTGTACATGCCCATCCGTGCCTCACCTGTGCCTCATCAGTGCCTCATCAGTGCCTTACCTGTGCCACATCAGTCCTCACTCATGCTCATCAGTCCTCACTCATGCTCATCAGTGCCACATTTGTGCCTCATCTGCTGCATGTTCTATGCCAGAGGTGGCCTTCACTGTAATGGGGTGAAATTGTGACTGAGAAGCTGCATTTTAATAACCTGGGTTGAGGGTGTTCAGTTTTGGAGGAATTGGAGGAGTATCTACATGTGCATTGTTTGAGACAACATATAGAATGCTGTACTTTCAAAGGGATCAATCAGGTGAGTTTGTAATTAAAATGGATCTCTACCCAAAAGGGAAAGCTCTGCTTGTTCGCACCCACCTCCCCCTCCACTGCCACATTTGGCACTTTTTGGGAGGAGCGGGTACCTGGTTTTAATAGGTACCCGCTCCCACTTCCAGGTAAGGTCGCTGCTCCGCAATCTAAGACATTTCTGGTCCCGCCTCCTTCCCCCTGCTGCCTTGTGGGAGACACAGAGCTCCCAGATGATGGCGGGACCATTTATAAGGACCATTTATAAAGTGCAGTGCAACTCGCGCATGCGCAGTAGGAAACAGGCTGTGCAGAGAGCTACAGATGCCGGAGCCTGCACTTGAAGCTGATAATTGAATTGGCTAGGGGTGCCAATGTTCTGGGATCCCTGGACAAGTAAGTGTCCTTATATTAAAATGCAGCAGCTACAGTATTTGCTGACTTTCATTTTTTTTCTTTACAGACTGGAACTCAACTTAAAGTAAACAAAATTGTATTCTTATTTTTTTTTCACTGAAAATACAGTAGATATCAGCAGCTGGGATTCAGCAAGTCCATCACCAACAATCAGATGGCTTACCAGAGTAAAAATGTCACGTACAGAGGTATATTGCACTGAGCATGTAATAGCCCGGGGCTGCTTTAAGGTACTTCTCCTCTTCGTTTACCAGCTGGGACACAGATGAAGTAATAGCGTCTAACAAGTGGATCTCATAAGCACCAGCATATTTTGGCTACAACACCCTTGATCCTCTCCTCTGTATTAGACATCCCCAAATATAATTCACATCATAAGGGGAAATCGAAAACTCTCATAGTGTAGCCAATATCAACATTTATTTGTTTAAATGTGTGCTTGTGGGATCCACTTAGATGCTATTCCTCCATTTGTGTTCTGGCTTGTAAAAGAGCAGAACAATCTTAATGCAGCCTCAGGCAAATACATGTTGAATGCCATATACCCCTGTATGTGAAGTTTTTACTCTGGTAGACCTACTAATTGTTGGTAATGGGCTTGCACATAGAGATCACTGCTACACAATTGTGCTGAAGCACACAGGTGTTATTTTTGGACTTCACTAGACAAGTTAGAGTAACTTGGACTTTTATTAGTTTTGCACAATTAGTTTTTGTGTTTGTTGATATTGTTTTACTATTGTGGAAGCACTGCATTATATTTACTGTAAAATCAAAAAAATACATACACAGGGAATCAGACAATTTTCAGCAGGCTGCTTTAAATCAAAGAATCAAATATAGATTGTGTTAATTCCAAGAAAAGAACCACAAAAATTGTGTAGACTCGTTGCAAACTATGCAAGAAGCTTAAGTGTGCTGCAGTTTTAAGTGGACAGGCTAGGCAAGTTTGTCTCGGCCACAGTTTGAGCAGAGCCATTTTAAAATCTAGAAATCAACCTTATAATGCAATTCATTCACAGAAAAAAATGTTGTTGTGCTTAAGTGGGCAGCAGTTAAAGTGGTTGTAAAGGCTGAAAGTTTTTTTACCATTATACATTCTATACATGAAGGTAAAAAACCTTCAGTGTACAGCCCCTCCTAATACTTAAGCCTGATCTGGATCCAGTGATGTGCACAAGGCTCTGTTGGGTCTCTCCCTCCTAATTGGCTTAGATGCAGGAGCCATTGGCCTCCCACTGCTGTTAATCACAGCCAATGAGACGGGGCAGGGTTCAGCCATGCTCCCTGTGTCTTGTGGATGCAGAGAGCCAGTTTGGAAATTAGCATGCACAAGTGCCCCCACAGCAAGCTGCTTGCTATGGGGGCACTCGGCAAGAAGGAGGAGCACAGAGCGCCGGCGGGGGGCCAAAGAAGAGGAGGATCGGGGCTGCTCTGTGCAATGTTTCCTTTTGCAATCCTTTTAATCATTTGCACTAGGTCTCAGTTTGAAAAGGACATCCAGTAGCCATTAGAAAAATAAATCAACATAAGAGTGTAATTTATTTGTGGAAAAATAACTCAAAAGATTAAAAATGGGCCTAGAACAAATGATTAATACTTCATAAATGGACAATATAAAGAGAACCCCACCAACCATGTTAACATGCACATTATATTGGTGACGTTTGTAGGCTACATTTTGTAAGGTAGAGACCAGGCAGGTGGTTTTATTAATACAAAAAATGTTGCGCTAACTCTCGAACATAAAAAGTGCAGAGTTTAATAGGAAAGTAGTAAATGAGTCCCCCCCCCCCCCCCCCAAAAAAAAAAAGATGTGCAGCAAGTGTATACATCAGAAAATTTTTTGACAACATCCACTCTTAAATTCCTCCACCAGGTAACACTGTAAAGGCTTACCAGATCATTATGACCCTCTTTATTACAGAAAGGTAAAAACTGGCTTACAACATCAGACAACAAGCTGGTCTCATTCAATGTAGTCATCAACAGGTGCCAAAACCATCTCAGGGGACACCCAACGGATCTCTTCAATCACATATGCATCCATATATTTGACATATAGACAAAGCAAGAAGCTCCTCATAGTGTACAACGGTTAAAACTTGTTTTATTAAAAGGTGAAAAAACACTCACATTTATGAAGATAAAAAGCGCTAGTAAATAAACTTCAGAGTAAACGCAAAATGGCCTCCCACTAACTTACGGTTTGTGCAATGATGTCACAGCAGGTACCCCGGAAGACGTCAGCTACAACAGTGTAGTGCGGAGCCTGCTGTGATGTCATTGCGCAAAACAGAAGTTAGCGGGAAGCCATTTTGCTGTTACTCTGGGTTTTGTTTTTTTTACGAGCGCTTTTTTCTTCATAAATGTGAGTCTTTTTCACCTTTTAATAAAAGAACAGTTTTAAACAGTTTACGCTATGAGGAGCTTCTTGCTTTTTTTTTTTTTTTTATATGTCAGATACCTGAATGTATGTGTGATTAAGGATATCCATTGGGTGTCCCCAGAGATGGTTTTGACACACCTGTTGATGACTACATTGAAGGAGGAGACCCACATGTTATCTGATGTTAAAAGGCGTGCTTTGACCTTTCTAAAATAAAGGGGGTCATATCAATCTAGTAAGCCTATACGGTGTTACCTGGTGGATTTCCTTTTGAATATTACCCTTTTGGATTTCTTTCCCAAGTATGGATATATGCACCTGTTGCGCATTTTCTGTTTTTTTTGGGACTCGATTATTACAATTGTATTTTCACTTGTGGACTTTGATATCTTAATTACAGACTTTCCTTTTTGTTTTCTGTACTTTGGTAGTTAGCACAACATTTTTTGAATTATTTTGCATGGCTAGGTTTATATTACATAATATGTTTGCAGCTTTTTCCCTTTTAATAGTAGTATCATTCTCACCCAACTGAAGCTTACATTTTCTATTTATTTAGGTGGTTTTATTTTAAAGAAAAAATTACAACGTGCTATGTCTAGTGGTACTGATTGGACGCCCAGTTATCTGAAGGATCCACTCTGCACACTGAAGAGTGACATACTTTTGGCACATTTTTTTATTTCCACATACAGAAATGACTTGGCCCCTAATAGCTGTGTGCGCATAACGTTTGTACTACGTTTTAAAATGGATCCTCGCTAGCCATTTTAAAATGTAGATGTCAGCAAAGTGGCGTTTGCAAGAAAAAGCCCCCCAATATAATGTGTCTCACAGCATTAAATTATTTACACTAGGCCTTAATTAAGAGGACACCTAACAGTCGTTTTAAAATCTAGATTTATTCACATAATAAAGCCCCAAAAATATTGGAGTGGCTACGTGCACAGTTTTAAATTATTTGAAATTGCACCCACAGGAACCTCACTATGCATTTTAAAATCTAGAAGTTAACACTAGAATGTTTTTCACAGAAAAAAACAGTCCAGTCATAATTTATTTTCATGAAGTGTCGATTTGAAACCCCCTACGTTTATTTTAAAATCTAGAAATCAACATTGCAATGTCATTTATTTGCAAAAAAAAGCCCAATAAATTATTGTCCCTATGTGGACAGTCGTACATTATTTGCACTAGACCCCAATTTAAACAGGACCCCCCACATCCATTTTTAAATCTAGAAATTTATATTTTAGTTCAACTTATTAACAGAAAAAACAGCCCAAAAAATTGTTGTGCCTACTGTGTAGGCAAAATATTAAGTTATTTGCTCTAGGGCCCAACTTGAACTTGACCACCCCCAGCATCTATTTTTATATATAAAAATTAACATTATAGTCGTAGCAGCCATTTCCCTCACTGCATGATTGGTAATGGTTGCTTTAGTGGTAAACAATCGCATATATTGCCCTTTTTCAAGACTGTAAACTGCTAGAGTTTGGGTTGAACTCATATTTAACCCGAAGCTCATCCTTAATAGCAGGTCCTGCTAAGTTGATCCCAGTGTCTGGACACTTTTCAGAAAAACCATCGCCACTGGCCATGGCTGGAGGTTTCCTAGAATGGACACAGGGAATACCCTAGGCCATAGATGAGCAAGTTTAGCTTTCCTTTCCATTTGTGAGTGCATCTGTTCAATAGTTTATCCAGATTACTACATCAGATTTGTGCACTTTGTCCTGTTTTGTTTCCAGTACATCATACTGAACAACGTCTCCCTGTGAGCAATTTTATTGCCTTTCTTTTCACCTTTTCCACTCTCCTTACTGGCCAGTAGAAGTCTGTTTAATTCAGAAATCTCTTTCCAGACACTTGGTATCAATCCGTTTTAAAGCGGGAGTCCACCGGGACTCCGCGTTTTTTTTTTTTTTTTTTTAAAGCCAGCAGCTACAAATACTGAAGCTGCTGACTTTTAAAATAGTGACACTTACCTGTCCAGCGCGCCCGCGATGTCGGCACCCGAAGCCGATCTGTAGATCGTCACTCGGGTGCTGCCGCCGCCATCTTTCGGCTTCATTTCCCGGTTCCCTACTGCGCATGCGCGAGTTGCGCTGCGCAATAAGGACGGTCCCCGCTGCCTCTGGGATCTGTGTGTTTCCCAGCAGGCAGCGGGGCACTTGCGGAAGGGGGCGGGCACTTGCGGAAAGGGGCGTAATCTACGCCCCTTTCCGCAGAGAGCTATCCCGGAAGTGGGTGCAGTTACCTGGATTATCCGGGTAACTGCACCCCCCTCCCCCCTGAAAGGTGCCAATTGTGGCGCCGGAGGGGGGGGAGGATTCCGATGAGCGGAAGGTCCATTTTAGGGTGGACCTCCGCTTTAAGGCCATACGATTTCTCTAGAACAAGCTAGAAGCATGCTAGTCTCTAAAAGAATGAACAGACATTGGAAAACACGAGAGCTGCAATTGCTGACCACCTCTGATATAATCCTAGTTGTCTGGTTTTCAGGCTGACCCTCTTGCTTTTTAATAGTTTGAGTCACTGACCTGGAACAAATCTGCAGATAAGGACTTATTCCCTTTCCCTGACTTTCCTGACCTGCATACCTGTTATAGGTCAACAACTCCGAAAAAGTATTAGGCCAATGATAATTTTGGCAGTGCTGTCTGCTGATGGAGGCACTTTGCTTTCCTACTTCAGTATCTTAAAACCAACTTGTCAGTGTTTCTGTTCTGTCAACTTTCCATCACTCATGAATATGATCCTGATGTCCCTTTTATTCCTCATAAAAGCAAGCATTTTTCCATTTGTTCAAACTGAGCATTTCACTCTTTCAGGTGGAGTGTCATGCCCTCAGATTTAAAGCTTCTGAACATCAGTTCCATGGCTTTACAGCTATCATTAAAGGCGCATATATGTATGACCCTGTTGTCAGCTTGTCCAGATAATTTGTTTGTTGGAGAAATGATTCAGTCACGCCACTGCTTTCATACAGAATTAGCTAAAGCAATAGTGTCCTAGATGTATTATTAAAAGATACTTAGCAGATTATACAACTAATAGCTGATACTATTCACAGATTTCTACCTTTAGCTTGGCAAACTAAGCTTTTAATGTATTATTTTACTGGTGTCTCAAAGAATGAACACAACGTGAATAGTGTTCTGGCTCTGCTTTAGGAACCTCTAATAGCCAATAATTTTTTATTAAAATATAAAATGATATGAACAATGATTCTATTTGAAGTTCAAAAGTGCTTTTCTTTTCCTCCCAAACTGGCATATAATAAAGCATTGGTCGTATCTGCAGGGAATTGCAGAATCAGCTGGATGTCTTTGTTTAGTTATATGCCACAAGCTTTGATTGATATTCAGGGAAACAAAATGTTCACAGAAACCATTCTAGGCAAGTTATAATTTGAATCCCATCAGCGTCTTTATATGTAAGTCAAGGTGTATTAATATGTGCCTTTTAAAATGTACACTCTGTTATCTCAAAAACGACAGATTGTTTCAGTTGCTGAAATTTTGTGACACATACTTTTCAACAAAATTGTTCACAGTAGGAAGTTCAATTTATCCCTTTTTTGTGAATGGTGACCAATAAAGCATGCAAAGCAATGCTTTTAGTTTGTCCTGGCAATCCCACTTGCCAGAATTAATGGGATATCCCACTGTTGTTTTATCAGATAGCTTATACCATACATAAAATGTGTGAAATATTACACATGGGAATCCACAAGCCTTTTAGAAGTTGACTTAAGAACAAAACAAACACTTAATAGCATCCATTAGTATGTGTAAAAATATTGCAACGAATTGGGAACAAACAAATGACTAAAGTATCAAATAAAAATGTCAATAATGCACTTACATTTTCTTTTGTATGATTTAACATCACCTTGGTAGATTGCAATTTTTCAGTATTTTTATTTAAAATGGTAATGGTTTGTTGTTTAGGGAGCATTACCTTTCGGTTTAATGTGTATCTCAAGCCAAAAACATGTTTTTCTTTTTTATACAGTACATCATGGGACACAGAGTTAGGCTAATATTCATTACCTAGGTAAAAAATGTAGCGCTAACCTATAAACACAAATATGTGAATATAAGTGAGGTGTGATAAAGGATGATACTAATTAATCAAAAATACAAATGTATAAATAACATCTGAAATGTCCATTAGAAAAGGTGATGTATAATAGGGTGGAACAACCCAAAAACTCAAACCGCTGAAAAAAATGTGAGTCAAACCATTGGAAAAAATTATATATAAAGTATAGTCCAACATGAACTGACTGTAGTGTAGTCCAACATGAAGTGACTGGACACTGGTAGACCAAAGGTCTTTAGACAGGAAGTGATCCCCTATATAACTCCTGCCATACAGGAAGTACTCCAGTTTTTTACCAGTGTCTGCAAGGTGGATGGCACGGTTGTTTGAGCTCTCTGAGCTCACGGCCTCTAGTCCCACAAATGGATCTTAAATGAATCAAGGGACTGACCGATCTGACTCATTTGACACAGACTATATATGCTAAGATAAAAGATAAAGATAAATGGAAAGCAAGGAAGACTCAAGATCCTGAGAGGTTTTGTCTGTAATGCGGCCTCCGGGCCCTGGACCCTGCAGGTCCAGGGGAGTGGACCCTAAACATGAAAAGGGTACCCAGTCCTTGAAGGGTCCTCAAGTGACAGGAACCCGCCATGATGGGTAAAGATTGGGCTCTTGGTTGCCCTGCACCTGGACGGGTAAGTGAAATCCATTTTAATTATCGTGAAGTGTCCCAGTGATTGTAACAATCAGTCAAGCTCAGGGGCATAGATAAGGGGGGGTCCGGGGTGTTCAAACCCCCCCAGAGAATCCTGGCAAAATGTCCAGACAGTGTCCCTGCAGTTTAGCATTAGCACAGTAGAAGCAATCCGAGTTTGAGTGCAGCAGTCAGCTTCCCTTCTATTGTGCCCCATCTCCTCAGTTTAATAAGGGGATCCCCTGAAAAACATGAATATACTGTGAGGTTTCAGATGCCGGCAATTGACAGTGCATGGTTGAGGGAACGCCTAGACGCCTCCTTGAGATATCATACGACACAGCCAAAGGGAGACTGGGGATGCAGAAATGTTCCTTCTGTGCTGTGCAGAATCTGAGGTCTGGTAAATGGGGAGGCATCAATTTTCTGTTTTGGGAAGGAGGAAGTGAGAAATCCAGCCTGGGGGAGTTTCTTTTGGTGGGGGGGTTAAGAAAAGGGGGTTTGCTCTTGGAAAAGGGGGGAGTTTCTTGTAGAGAATTTTTACAGGGGGTGGTAAATGCCAGGGATTTGCTTCTGGGAGGGAGCTTGATTGGATGAAGGGAGATTTTCCTCATAATTAGGAATCTTTGCTGGGGGAGAGGGTATTGACTGAGGGAGATATTTTTGCTTTGGAGGGTTGGTTTAGAGACAAGGGGTTTAATTTATGAGGGGATATTTGAGGGAGGGAGATATTTTACAGTGGGAATCTTTGATTAGGGATGGAGGGTTCCTAGGAGGGAGAGAGGGATTTTTTTCCTGTAAAAGATTAAAAAAAATTATACTTACCTAGGTGAATGGAGCATCGATCCAATGTTGCATCTGTCCTCAGCTGCTTCTAAGACCAACAATAGAGCGATCAAAGACCACTGATCACTCAGTTCTCAGCCTTCAGTGAGCAAAGAGTGGTGACCATCAGTCCCTGGCTCTGTCCCCCCCCAGGCTCACTGGAATGCCAGGCTGTGGAGGGGTCAGGAGCAGCTGGCTCAGGGTCTCTGTGGCTCACTGAAGGCTGAGTAAGCTACTGGTCTAGGCATCTAGAGCGATGTCAGCTGACAGTGGAGCGCTGTCAGCTTTAATGGATCACAAAAGTGCAGAACGAACTGCACTCCTCCCCAGGAGAAGTACAACCAAGCGGTATGCCGTCCCTTCAGAGTGCATGAACCAGTGGCATCACTGGCTGCTTTCCATGTGAATATCTCCTAAACACAAGTTTAGGAGATATTCACTGTACCTACAGATAAGCATTATTATAGGCTTACTTGTAGGTACAAATTCAAAAGCTGGGTTTACAACCACTTTAAGACTGAATAAAAGCCAACCATATTGACCAGATGCAAAGGGCACCATCCTGTGGTAGGCAGTGCACAATATATGTTTTTTTCATCTCTTCATAAAATTTCTTGCGACACAGTTTAAGGTTTGAACGCATCACTGAATTTACTGCCCACCACTATATGTTTCTCCTTGTACCTGCTCAACTTGCACAGTAAGGTTAGCAAAAATCCAGTCTTGGATCTCGTTCATACATCCTACATGACCATGGTGCAGCAAGTATACTGTCAATACCTGCACCAGGGATCTCGGATGTTCCAATCTCTGCTCAGCCTGTACAACTGAGTGATGGGCTGAAAAGAGGCTGTGTCCTGCTGTAAACATGTATCCACCTGTATCTGCACATCCAGTGGTTACCTGCAGGTAGGGATACATTTTTGCCCTTGGATAAAATCTCTCTGCATCTGGGGTCAGAAATTTGTCCCTAACAGCAGGTAACCACTGTGACCCGCGGTTTGTTAGTGTGTCGCTCAGGCTTAATCGGATGTGAGGAGTAATGTAGATGATACCGAATGTGCTGCAGGAGTGCTGGCAAGGGATGGAGTTCATCCCAGCTCCTGTAGTCACTGAAGGGAAGAGAGAAAAAAAATCCCTGGTACCGCACATCCACAGAGTCCTATGGCAATTTAGTAGTGATGGAAGAGACTACCTCAGCCCGGGTTCCTGCCAGACCCCATCCAATGTGTTTTGCTTTGTCCCCCGGAGCTTAAACATGGGGACCACTGGATGTGCAGATACATGTTAACAGCAGTGGCTCTTTTCAGCCCATCATTCAGTGAACAGACTGAGCAGCTGACAAAAATTGGAACATCTGGTATCCTGGCTTTAGGTATTCATGGTATACTTGCCATTCTATGGCCATTTAGAACATATGAATGAGATCTAAAGCCTAGTTCACACAGTAAGTTTTAGTTCAACCCAGTGGGCTGAACAACAAAAAAAACTAGGGAGCTTAGAAGGAGCTCACTGTACTAATGCGTACTACCGCACCACAACTGCATGCATTGCATTCAATTCAGTAGAATAGGGATAATTTTTTCTGCAGTGCATTGCAAAGCCTCATGGCCCACTCTGCTGTCGCATGTTTTTACTGTACCTTCCCCAACATAAAAGTGTAAATGATGCCTTTAAGTTTGAAAGGCCTGAACCCCCCCCCCCAGGAAAAAAAATATATCTTCGGCTCTGGTCAAGCTAGCTAGAGGCTGGACACCTGTGTACGGTGACCATACGGGGGAGTTTTGGGTTAGCTGTAGGTGTTTGCAAAGTGTACCTTTTTTGCTTGTGTCTGGCTGTTTTTACCTGTATGAAGGTGCATGACGTCGTGCCATTTCACCTTCATTCACAATGGCCCACGTGCATTTGCAAAAGCGCCGCTGTGCTTAGTGGTTCGTTTAGTGGCCATGGAACACGTGGCTTCGCTGCACATGTGCCATAGCCTTTATCTGAGCGCATGAAGAGTCACGTCATACGCAAATACAGTCATTGCCGTTCTCCCAGAGATCACGTGAGTGCCCATGCATGCACAGAACGTTCTGGCACATATCCAGCTTTAATTAAGCTGTGTATGCCAAACATGCGGTACTTCCAGAAGGCAGCTGTGGGAAACAGAGCTGGCTCTAAACTAGGCATTTGCAATAATTAATTTCTCCTCACCCGGGTCACTTGAGTCACCAGATGTTGCTTGGCAGGCTAAAGGTTCTTAGCAGGATTGTTGCATAGGGGCTTGGTGAGCCCTATTAAAGGTGTGTTAATACTACACCCAGGTACTCTTTTTGTGGCTAGTAAATGTCTTCAAAAAAGAGAAGCAGGACTAACACTACAGGGAAGGACACACCTATGTCATCAGTAGTTCCTGATGAACCTAGTTGTATCCCCTGAAAGACCAGAGGCTTCTGGGCAATATGAGTCGATGCGCCTATCTGGTATTGTGCCTACACTCAACGCTGCAGCTTCACCCTTTATCACTAAGGATGACCTGTCCTTGTCCCTAGCCAGGTTAGCGCACAGGATTGCTGGCATAATTGCCTCCATTCCAGAGAGTGGTAAGAACATCATACCATCAGACATGGTGATAGTGTGATGGTCTGGGGCTGCTTTGCAGCTTCAGGACCTGGATGACTTGCCATAATTGATGGAACTATGAGTTTTGAGCTCTACCAGAAAATCCTTAAGTAGAATGTCCGACTATCAATTTGTACGCACTTGGGTTATGCAGCAGGGCAATGATCCAAGATACAACAGCAAGTCCACCTCCAAATGGTTCAAACAAAGTAAAATTTAGGTTTTAGAGTGGCCTAGTCAATGCCCAGACTTAAATCCAATTGAGATGCTGTATCCTGACCTTACACAGGCTGTTCATGCTGGAAAACCCTTCAATGTGGCTGAATTAAAACCATTCTGCAAAGAGTGGGCCAAAATTGCTCCACAGCAATGTGAAAGACTCATTGCCAGTTATCGCAAATGCTTGATTGCAGTTGTTGCCGCCAAGGGTGGCACAGCCAGTTATTAGGTTTAGGGGGCAATTATATTTTCACATAAAGCCAGGCACGTTTTGGCAGCTTTTTTGCCTTCATAAATGAAACCATCATTTAAAAACTGCATTTGTATTTTCTCAGGTTATCTTTGTGTAATAATTATTTTTTTGATTATCTGAGTCATTTAAGTATGACAAATATGCAAAAAAATCTGAAAGGGGGCAAATACTTTTTCACGGCATTGTATGTACTGGAATTGTGCTCAATCCCGCACTTCCAAAACTGAGCCCAAGCTGTTGGCGACAGCTCCAGGTCTTTTACTAATCATAAAAAACAGAAGAACTGGCTCTCGTTCACGTGATTGCTGTGATAGCCCGTGATTGGCTATCAGTGATCAGTCACTTTTAAGCCCATCCCTGTGTTTTTTCTCTGTGAAGAAGAGAAACAGACTTCTCTAGTGAGCAGACGTTAAGTCTGTACAAAAAAGGTCTATTGAAAAAAAAAATCTTAACCAGATTATGGCTTGATTTAGTTCAGTGAGTGTTGGTGGCAGTGTAAGTGTACCTGTTAGGGAGAGTGTCAAAGTTCAAAGAAATGCAGGTGGATGCACTGTATTGTACATCATGTACTCCTGCATTATACACTATATTGTACATCAAACACTCATGAACTATATACACTATATTGTATATGCTCCTATATACACCATGCTCCCTCTTTACTGTGATGCACTAAGTACACTGCATTTTTTTTTGTAATCAAGCAATGGGGCCCAACTTATGATCTTGCACACAGGCTTATTGTCTTAATAAAATGCTCCTGGTCATTCATGTCTATAGTTGGCTGTGTACACATCACCTGGAGGGCTTCCCAGGAGGTGGAAATATGCCAGAAAATATGGTGACCATGTGCAAGATCCCTAAGAATTTTTAAATATTGTTGTGTCCCCCAATGGTTGAGAAACATTTTCTTGTATTTATATTGCTGATTTTATGTCAATAATTCTGGATGATCGAACTTCAAATCTGAAGCTGCCTGATTCATAAAGAAGTTTAAAGTGCCTGCTATGAACTGTGGGGTTTCTAAATTCTAGCAAAAGACATTCACAGGAAAAAGTATGATTAAATATTGTGTTAGTACTCATTAATCTTAGAACAGTATGCTTTTCTCAGCAGAGACCAATATGGATGGCTTTGTTCACAGT
Source organism: Lithobates pipiens (assembly GCF_037356315.1). Taxonomy (NCBI): domain Eukaryota; kingdom Metazoa; phylum Chordata; class Amphibia; order Anura; family Ranidae; genus Lithobates; species Lithobates pipiens. The sequence continues at coordinate 449,801,365 of NW_027507748.1, read as the reverse complement.
GGACTCATTTAAGCTTGGCTGCTAAAAAACAAAAAAAAAAACCTTGTGGTTCAATTATTTTATAATATGAAATCATATGCATTTTTGTAATTCAAAATTTGCATAGAAGACCATTTAAATAGATACTCTTGACTTCTCAATATTTGTTGGTGAAAACTTGAATTCCAATTGCTTTAACTGCTTGGTTTTAGTTTACTTTTTGGAAATAATGTGCAATTAAAACATGTTTTGCATACATACAGATGGTGATGTTAACAAAGAACATAATACATGCAAATTGGGTGCTGACATTATAATAAATTTTTCATGGAAGCCATTTGCATTTCACAGCTTATGTGTGCAAAGAAAGACTCGATCAGGAGTATTAATGGAGCTGTAGAATGCCATAACAAGAAAACTAAGGGCGTTTGTTGAAAGGCTGTGTTGATGGCATGTTTGGCCTCATTTTTAGATGCATCTGAGATCATTTAGAATACCCGGACAGGTGCATTTGACAACCTTCCGAACTGAATTCTACCTCCTTCAAGTGGGTTTTGCCATTGATTCATATAAGAATGCGAAACCTGCCTGAAAGAAACAAAAGCCTAGACATGCACTGACAAAAAGTGTTTTCGTTTTTTCGTTTTATTATTTTTTTTGCTTTTTTCAGAAATCCAAAAATTTGGATTTTTAAATTTGCAAATTCTGAATTTTCAGAATTAGAAAATTTGGAAATTCTAAAATTCTAAAATCTGAAAAAAAAGAAAGAAAATCCGTAAAATTCAAAATAATAACTATTAAATTATAAGTATTGGAATTTCTCTTCAAATTTGGCTGATTGTGAATGTAACAAATACAAATTTATCTGAAGTTATGAATTTTCCAAAATAATGAATGCTGCATCTAAAGGAATGGAACAAATTAATAATAATAATTAAAAAAAAGTTTTTTTATTGTTATTTCTTATTATTAGATCATTATATTCCATTTGTTTAGATATGGAATTCATTATTTTAGATAATTCGTAACTTCGGTTGAATTCACAAACAGCCAAATTTGAAAGGAAATTCCAATACCTATAATTTAATCGTTATTTCAAATTTTACCGATTTTCTTTCTTTTTTTTAATTTTTTAATTTCTGAATTTTCAAACTCCAGAAATTCAAAATTCAGAAAATTTCAGAATTAAAGAATTTGTAAAAATTTGTTAAACTAATTTGGAACTAAACAAATTGCACATGTCTGCAAAAGCCCATCGAAACAGCCTTCAACAGTGTACTGTATATAATACATGTGCATATGCTGTGCCATTACAAGATTCAATTGATGCTCTCTCCCACCCTAAATGCATTTAGAATACCATTATTTGTATGTGTAGAATCTTAGAAGTCCTTAAAAGTAGCTGCTTATATTGTAATACTGTATTTGGCTGACCTTTTTCTTATATTGAAACTATATCCAACCCCCATAGGATAAAAACCATAAGAAAAAAATATAAAGTAATGCAATATTTCTCCAGTCTCTAAATGAAGGCTTTAGCCAAATTAGATAAGGTTCTGGGCCACAGAGTTGGTAGAGGGTTAAACCAAAAAACTAACACGCTTATTATGGGAGACTATGGACAATTCTTAATTTGTATGTGACTATCATTTCTGCATGGCAAATCCTGCCAAGCATCAGACTTTTGCAAAAATGGTGCATCTGCCTATTTAAATTTATCCATTCTGTGTCAAATCTTAGTTCTATGAAGTTGGTTTATTCCTCTCTGCTCATACATGTTTTACAATAACATTGATAAATGTGAATCATACGGAAGTTTTTTATATTTTTGCTAAATATATTAATGCTGCAAAACAATTAGAATTATTTTTTTCACATATCTTTGGTTCCTAAATATTCTATATGTTTTCAGTACAACTCATCTTATATTTGTCACTGAAATGGTAAAATAGGAGCATTGGGAGTACGCATTCACAGAGTAACTCTACTCTTGGTGAGAAAACAAGCAATTCCCTTTGGGTGATTTAAAGTATGTACATTGCAAGGATTAAAAAAAAAAAAAAAAAACATTGTAAAGTCTGAGTTCATTCTTAGCTGATTCACTTTCAGTGAAATTAGCAGTATCTGCACCAGTTTAGAAGTAATTAACTCTTAGGGAGTTTCTCACCAAGATTACATTTCTATTGCAGAGGATGCATAACATTTTACTTGCATCTTAGTCCAGACTTCTGGAAAAGTCAGTGAGTCAATCACAAAAGCAGGTCATTCCATTTCTTGGAGAAGTTCTGTACCTTGTGTACAGAAGGCCTTCAGGTTTCAATACTGAAATTTGGAAGCTGGGGTATATTTCTAGTCTACATGATGGCATGGCTTGTCTGAGCCAATGTGTTCTGTTGTACTGCCCTGCAAAAGGCCACCACCTCCTCAAAGACTGGGCAAGAGAAGGGCAGTGTGAACAACTGTTGGATCTGGAAGAGTGAGGCCCGTGGACCATGAACATGTAACTTTTGGCGAGACACTGCATAACCCCTATAGTGACCTTTCTGAGCTGGAAGCAGATATACAAACCTTGCACACATGGCTACTTGTGAGATTGGCAACCCTTCTCTACATAGGGAGGGAAGACCCTGAGAAAAAAAATGACATAACATGATCTATACTTAAATAGTGATGAGATTCTTGGTACTTTTAGGGTATTGAATGATTTATTAAAAAAGAGGAACCAGCTTTGAACCAAACTGTTTGGAAGTTTTGTTAGTAACTATTCCAGCCTCCAGCCTATCCACATAAAGTGTATATACATTAAAGTGGTTGTTAGGGCACTATGTACTTTTATTATAATCTTCTGTGTTTCCTAATCCTGTGTGCCCCTCGTGTGCATTTAAAAAAAAATGCCATCTATACCTGATTTCAGAGCAGCTCTCGCAGGACCGGCCGCCTCTTTCCATCTAACAGCTGCAGTGGGAGGAGCTGAGAATCCCCAACTGACATCCGTGGAGAGGAGGAGAGAGGCAGCCAGCCGGTCACGGGAATACCAAGCGGGGCTCTGAAATCCGGTATAGATTTCATTTATTTGAATAAAACGCACAAACAGGGGCACACAGGATTAGGAAACAGATTATATAAAAAAGCTGCAGTGGGAGGGGCTAATAATCCCCCGCTAATGTCAGTTGAGAGGAGGAGAGAGGTGGCTGATTACGAGTGCAGAGCAGTGTTTTAAAATCAGGTATAGACAGCATTTTTTAATAAAACACACACACGGGTACACAGGATTAGAAAACGGAGGATTATATAAAAATTTAAATGTTAGCCGCAGGAGTGGAGGGGCGGACACTTTAACTCGCTGGCAGGGAGGGGGGGAAAGCCGAGAGGAAAGCTGCAGATGATGAAGGCAAGTAAACTGACCATGGTGTCAGGGCTCAGCAGCCATGAAAAAACGCATTCAAGAAAAAAAGGGGTAGCCCCTGGAAGTGACACATCTAAGATGTCCTAGAAAGATGAGTGGAGTGGTAACCTCAGCCTGGACTCCAACCAGGCCATGCTCCCAACATGTTTCACTCCACCCCCCCGGAGCTATACATACCCCCCTCTCTACCAAGCCTGAGCGGCACACATACCCTTTCCAGGTCATGATAAACTGTAGTCAGTTAACAAAGGGGAGGGCAGAACCAGGCAAAGTCAGTCAGGTATTTCAGGTGATACAGGGGGCCAAATTACACAACATGGGCACTGTGCTGTACGAACATGCATTAACCGCTTCCCTACTGGGCCATTGTCAAATGACATCCTCAAAACACGCTGCCATCCTAGGTGTGGTGATCGGGGATCAGGTGTGTCCCCCAGGACACAGCCCCTCCCCAATCAGGTTAAAGAACCAATGAAATTGGCTCTTTATCATGTGACTAGCTGGGTCCAATCACAGCCGGTCACATGTATTCTGATCATGATCGATGCTCATGTGCGCCCATGGGGGTGTGCGGCGATCTGGAATGAGGCATGTCCCTTGGACACAGCCCATCTCCGATCAGGGTAAAGGGCCAATGAAATTGGCTCTTTGGACACAGCTGGCCATGTGGTAATCACAGCAAGTCACAAATGTCAACAAACTGCTGTAGCTCAGTTTCTGGGTTCTCCTGCTCAGTGTGTGAGGAGACCTGGATAAAAAAGTAAATGCAGGGATGTGCCTGATTGCCCCCCAAATAAGGAGGACCTGTCACAGCCCACCTGAGTAGCTATCGTCAGCTCATGAGAGTACTCGAGTACCGGTCACCAGTTGGGTTATTTTCTTTTCACAATGGGGTCATTTTGTGGGTAATTTCATCTTACTGGTGCTCCAGGACCTTCAAAAGTGTGATAGGTAGTCAGGAAACGAAATGTGTAATTTATTCTTCTAGAATGCCTAATGGTGCTCCCTGCATGTTAGGCCTCTCTGTGTGGCCAGGTTGTGTAAAAGTCTCACATGTGTAGTATCGCCATACTCAGGAGTAGCAGAATCTATTTTGGGGTGTAAATTGTGCCGTGTACATGCTATGTGTTAGAAATATCTTATAAATTGACCACTTTGTGTAAAAAAATAAAGTTTTAATTTTATTTCTACGTTTTTTGAAGATTTTTGGAAAAAAATGAGCCATTAAGACTCATTATGCCTCATAGTATATATGTTGGGGTGTTTGTTTTCAAAAATTGGGTAATTTTTTGGGTAATTCCACTGTCCTGGTATGGGTCATTAGGAAATTGTATGTGTAATTTATGTTCCTAGAACACTGGATGGCGCTCCCTGCATGTTGGGCCTCTCTATGTAGCCAGGCTGTAAAAAAGTTTTGCACATGTGGCATTGCCATAGGAGGATTTTGTATTTTGGGGTGTAATTATAAGTATGCATATGCTGTGTGTGTGAGAAATAACATAATTTTTGTGTAAAAAAAAAAAAAAAAAGTCTTAATTTTCCCAAGAATTGTGGGAAAAAATTACAACTTCAAAAAACTCACCATGCCTCTTACTAAATACCTTGGACTGTTTACTTTTCCAAAAGGGGTCATTTGGGGGGTATTTGTACTTTCCTGACATTTCAGGGCCTCAAGAAATGGCTGTCGGTACACCAGAAGTGATCAACTTTCAATGATTTGCCCCATAGATTGTAGACTCTAACTTTCATACAGACTAAATAATATAAACTTATTTGGGTTATTTTTAACCAGAGCGATGTAGCAGTGTAAATTTTGGCCCAAATTTATGAACAAAAATTATTTGCAAAATTTAAGAGACTAAAAGTTCACTCTTTTTTTTATTATTATTTTTTGTTCACTTATTTCACAAAGAAAAAACCCTGTGGTGATTCAATACCACCAAAAGAAAGGTCTATTTGTGTGAAAAAAATCATAATTTTGTTTGGGTACAGTGTTGCATGACTGAGTAATTGGTATTCAACATGTGAGAGTGCTGAAAGCTTAAAAAAAAAATAAAAAATTAGTCAGGGCAAGAAGGGTGCATACAGTAAGGGCCCTGTTTTTTTAAGTGGTTAAAAGAACAGGATCCATTTTTGTTTTTGAGTAACAAACGATTTGTTTTGCGTAACACTGATTGTAGGATTATTGCAGGATTTATGGGGGACAGCCATCCCTCCATGCTATTTATGGCTGCCAAGGGATAGATGTGCATTCATTACCTATTTGCTGTAATGAATGGGTAGGTTGACTTTCATCACTTAACCGCTTGCTGACCAGCTGCTGTCATTTTACTGTGGCAGGTTGGCATGATCCTGTGAACCGTCATAGCTAGGTGTCGATGCCTGCGGCCGATGGTTACAATGACCACTGGCCACGAGCGATCATGAGCACGAGGGACAGAACACAGAAATGTGTGTAAACGCACAAAATAGGATTTTTATAACGGCTTACCCGTAAAATCCTTTTCTTTGAAGTGCATCACGGGACACAGAGTTATAGTAGTTACTATGTGGGTTATAGGTCACCTTCAGGTGGCCTATAGACAAAAACTGCACTCCCTATATAACCCCTCCTATTACTGGGAGTGCCTCAGTTTTGTAGCAAAGCAATACACGTGTGTACCAAGAAGGGAGGGACCTCTGTGTCCCATGATGTACTCCAAAGGAAAGGATTTTACAGGTAAGCTGTTATAAAAATCCTATTTTCTTATTATACATCACGAGACAGAGAGTCATAGTAGTTACTAAGTGGGATGTCCCAAAGCAATGCCAACTAAAGGGAGGAAGATGCAACAAAAGTAGGGCACTAAGAGACTAGAGGACTTATACTGCAGCCTGTAGTACACTGCGCCGAAAGGCGATATCCTCATGACCTTTTACATCTACTTGATAGAATCTGGTAAATGTATGGACTGAAGACCAAGTTGCAGCCTTGCAGATCTGAGCCATGGAGGCTTGGTGATGCACTGCCCAAGAAGCACTAACAGCCCTGGTAGAGTGTGCTTTAATATGAAAAGGAGGAATTTTCCTTTTTAAACCATGAGCTTGAACAATCACTTGACAAATCCATTTAGAAATAGTAGATTTCCACGCTGCCTGTCCTCTTTTAGGACCATCTGGCAAAACATACAAAACATCTGTTTTACAAATCTGAGCGGTCACTTTTAAATAGACCTTGACCGCTCTCACCATGAAAAGAATGGTGTGACTTTTTTCTTCCACAGAATGAGGTTCTGGAAAAAATAAAGGCAGAACAATATCCTGGTTTAAATGAAAACCTGAGACTACCTTCAGTAGGAACTTAGGATGAGGCTGCAATACAACCTTATCCTTATGAATAATCAAATATGGCCATTTACAAGAAAGAGCAGCCACCTCTGATACTCTTCTTGCAGAAGATATGGCAACCAAGAAAATTATTTTCCTCATCCAGAGGACCAACGGAATATCTCAAATAGGCTCAAAAGGCTGTTTTTGTAAAGCTGACGGGACTAAATTTAAGTCCCAAGGGTTCAGGGGTGACCTAACTGGGGGATTAATCCCCGTTACCCCTGAATGAAGTTACGAACCAGAGAGTGTGAAGCAAGTGGTCGTTGAAAAAATAAGGCTGACACCTGGCCCTTGATAGTATTCAAGGCCAGCTTGATTTCTAATTCCATCTGTAAGAATTCAAGGATCTTACCTATGACACATTTTCTGGGGTACCAACCCCTGGATTCACGCCAGGAGACATATGCCTTCCAGACTCTACAGTATATGACTCTGGAGGCCGGGTTCCTAGCATTAATGAAAATAGAAACTACTGAAGGTGACAGCCCACCGTCCTTTAGAATGTGGGTCTCAATAACCAAACCATTAAATTTAGCATTTGTAAGGTAGGATAAAATACCAGACCTTGCGAGAGAAGGTCTGGCCACAGTGATAGGGTTCAAGGGTCCCAAGATCTCTTGGGCCATGCTGGGGCCACCAGAATCACCTCCTTCCCTTCTTGCTTGATCCTGCGAAGAAGACACGGAAGCAGCAGAACAGGAGGGAATGGATAGATCCGTGAAAACTGATCCCACGGAAAGACCAAGGCATCTGTTCTGTATGCCATCGGATCCCTTGTACTTGACACAAAGTTGGCGATTTTGTTGTTGAACCTGGGGTAAAACAGATCCACGTCTAGAACTCCCCATTTTTTACATTGACAAAGATGTCAGGATGAAGGGACCATTCTCCTGGGAAAAGGGAACTTTTCCCATTAGAAATTCTTTGGATACACTTATCCAGATCGTCTCCGAACAACCATTCACCATGAAAAGGGAAACTAGCCAAGAGTTTTTTGCATGGCTCTTTGGCTGACCAATTTTTCAACCATAGGATTCTACGTACATGTACCAGCCCTAGCATGTATTTGCCATCTTTTGCTCCTTGTTCCTCAGCAAGAGGGTCCAGAGCGATGGACGGAGACCTGCTGCATTTAGTCCTACTCTGGGATGCAATTAAAGTATCAATTTTTTGCTCAAGGCTTAAAATCTTTGAAAAAAACCTCCTTATTAATAAGGATGAGCTTAGAGTTTGAGTGGAACTCATGTTCCATTCGAACATTGCTTTTTCGCCCGTTCGCCGAACAGCCAACAATTTGGGCTGTTCGTGGCAAATTCGAAAAGTAGTGGAACTCCCTGTAAAAGTCTATGGGAGAAATATAAAGTGCTAATTTTAAAGGCTTATATGCAAGTTATTGTCATAAAAAGTGTTTTGGGATCTGGGTCCTGTCCCAGGGGACATGTATCAATGCAAAAAAAAGTTTTTAAAACTGACGTTTTTTCGGGAGCAGTGATTTTAATAATGCTTAAAGTGAAACAATAAAAGTGCCCCTCAGGCCTGGTATGCATATTAAGGGGAACCCGTGTCAAATAAAAAAAAAAAGACATGAGGTTCCCACCAAATATCCATACCAGACCTGAAGTCTGGTATGGATTTTAAGGGGAACTCCACACCAAATTTAAAAAAAATGGCCTGGAGTTCCCCCAAAAATCCATACCAGACCCTTTATCTGAGCACGCAACCTGGCAGGCTGCAGGAAAAGAGGGGGGACGAGAGAGAGGCCCCCCTCCTGAACCGTACCAGGCCACATGCCCTCAACATTGGGAGGATGCTTTGGGGGTCTGTGACTGGTGGTTGTGGGGGTCTGCGGGCGGGGGGGCTTATCAGAATCTGGAAGCCCCCTTTAACAAGCGGACCCCCAGATCCCCCCCCAGTTTGACATGGTACCGGTGTCAAAAATTTTTAAAAAACACACAGACACTGTTGGGATAAGTCCTTTATTAAAAATAAAAAATATTTTAAAAAAATTCCACCGGTGGTAATCCGCTCTTGCTATCTTGCGATGACTGATCTCTTCATTCGGGGTCCAGCGATGGCTAATCTCTTCTCCGTGGTCCAGCGATGGGTGATCTCTCCCGATGATGTCCAGCGCGTGCATCCTGTCTCCACAGAAGACACCGCGGGAATCCTGGCAGTCTGACGGGTCTTAGCTGAGGATGACGGGGCCACCTGTCACCTGACACTGCCCCCTCTGACACAAGGGGTGACGGAAACCTGCATTACATCAGAGGGGGCAGGATCACCCATACATCACTGGGGAAGCCCGGGTTTTCCCTTGCATCAAAGGGGGACGGGGTCAGGTGACGGGTGGTCCCATCCTCCTCAGCTAAGACCTGTCAGGCTGCCGGGATTCCCGCTGTGTCTCTGCGCGGGACATTATTGGAAGAGATCACCCATCGCTGGACCCCGGAGAAGAGATCAGCCATCGCTGGACCTTGGAGAGATGATCAGCCATCGCAGGATACCAAGAGTGAATTACCACCATTGGAATCTTTTTTTTTATTTTTTTATTTTTTTTTTTATTAAAAAAAAGGACTTATCCCAACAGTGTCTGTGTGTTTTTTTTTTAACAATTTTTTACACTTTTTGTGAAATGGTAGGGGTGCAATGTACCCCGTTACCATTTCAAATGGGGGGGCGGGATCTGGGGTTCCCTTTGTTAAAGGGGATTTCCAGATTCTGATAAGCCCCCGCCCACAGACCCCCACCACCACCAGCCAGGGACATGGTGCTTTGAGGGGTCACAGACCCCCAAAGCATCTTCCCAATGTTGAGTGCATGTGGCCTGGTACGGTTCAGGAGAGGGGACGCTCTCTTGTCCCCTCCTCTTTTCCTGCGGCCTGCCAAGTTGCGTGCTCGGATAAAGGGTCTGGTATGGATTTTTGGGTGGAATTTTTTTTTTTAAATTGTCGTGGAGCTCCCCTTAAAATCCCTACCAGACCTTAAGGGTCTGGTATGGATATTTGGGGGGAACCCACGTCATTTAAAAAAAAAAATTGACGCGGGGTTCCCCTTAATATCCATACCAGACCTGAAGAACCTGATAATTGACTTTTTTTTTTTTTTTTCGATGACTTACAATGACTGTTCTCTGTATTATGGGGAGCCGACAATTCATTATAGCTGCGAGTGCTTTTAAATGACTTTTTTTCCTGCAGAAATGACACTTTGTGCAGGGACAGTTCTAAGCACTGGAAACATGCGCCCCATTTACAGGCATACTATACACACCCCCCAGGTACGAAATTTAAAGGAATATTACACATTAGCACTTTTTATTTTGAACGTTCGAGTCCCATAGACTTTAATAGGGTTCTAAAGTTCACACACATTTTAGGTCTGTTCGCAGGTTCTGGTGCGAACCGAACCGGGGGGGGGGGGGTGTTTGGCTCATCCCTACTTAGTAATATACACAGGGGCTGCAGTGTTAAGAGCGGCTGCAACACTTGCCCTTACCAATGGCTCACTCTGACCAGCCATAGTATTCTCAGGGTTGCCATCTTTTTTGAGATGGTTTTAGGCTTTTGTGTGACTGTAGAAGCCTTTCTATAGCCCTTTTTTGATGTATTTTTACCTCTTCCACTGATAGCCCGATGCACAAAGCAGAGGTACTACCAGAAGGAACAGATTCACTGCTTGAGCAATAGTCCAGCCCTGTCACTGGTATTCATGCTCAGCCTGATGCAGTAGTAAATGTGTCAAAGGAAATGCCTGAGTCACCAAAACTTGTATATGCCACCTTTGCTCTTGTGTCCCTCCAGCAGCATGTAACGGCACAAATGGTGCATAAACAGGGCACAATCAGCTCAAGAAAAGGAAAAGAAAAATCAGTCAGTTGATGGGGTAGCACAAATGATGCCTTTTAAAACATACCTTCCCAACGCTGCCCTAACAGTCCTCGTCGCCTATGGCCCTTCCCCTCTTTAAAAAAAAATAAAAAATTCCCATGCGAGAGCGGGCTCCTGATCCTACAGGATCCAAAAGGAGGAAGGAGGAATGGTGAGGGGGTGTCTGGAAGCCGTCGAGCGGCATGCTGTTTTTTTTTTTTTATTATTCTTGTGGCACTCTTTCCCTGAGAAGAGGGGAAGAAAAAAAACGCACAGTGGGTGCCAGACTTACTGGAGGTCTGCTGCTTGGCTGGAGGAAGAAGAAACCTAGACTCAGAGTTGGCTTTCTGAGAAGCATGAGATGGTAAGTGCTCAATACAGTCCCCAGTGGTGACACATAGGCATGACAACACTCACTAAATTTAAAGGAGACAATCATAAGAAAATTTTAAACATTTCTTAGAAAACTCCACTTACTTTTCCCGGCGCAGGATTTTCTGTGGTAAACCAACAGTAAAAATCTTCCCCCTTCACGGTGGGTTCTGTTAAACCTTCAGGAGCTGGGGATCCTCAAGGAAACCCACAATCCTGGACCTATAATAGCACCACCGCCAGTAAAAACTTTATGGCCTTAATACCAAAAAATACTCGATCCCGGGGTGCAGCTCTCTAGAAAGAGAAGTGTTACAGGCAAGACCTTGTTTCTTTGGATACGAGGCCCGGGTACCATTCAATTTCAGCCAAAAAGACACTTTAAATGGATCCGGCTGCATGGCTAGCCCCAGAAAATTGCTCTAGTGGAGCTCAGCACAGCACAACTTCACTCATGACCAACACCTTAGACACTGACGAAAAAACTGAGATACTCCCAGTAGTGGGAGGGGTTATATAGGGAGTGCACTTTTTGTCTTGGGGCAAGCCGGTGTCCATCACTTGAATGTGGCCTATAACACACATAATAACTACAATGGCTCTGTGTCTTGCGATGTATGCTAAGAAATCCATGTTCTGTTCTGAGAGGAGTGACAGATCGTGTGTTCCTATTAGCTAGGAACCACGATCAGGTCACTTCCTCTAGTCAGTCCCCTCCCCCTTCAGTTAGAATCACCTCCCAGAGAACACAGTTAACCCCTTGATTGCCCCCTAGTGTTAACCCCTTCACGGCCAGTGATGTTTTTACAGTAATTAATCCATTTTTATAGCACTGATCGCTGTATAAATGCCAATGGTCCCAAAAATGTGTCAAAAATGTCCGATGTGTCTGCCATAATGTCGTAGTCATGATAAAAATCACAGATCGCCGCCATTACTAGTAAAAAAAAAAAAAAAGTTAATAAAAATGCTATAAATCTAGGCCCTATTTTGAAGACGCTATAACTTTTGTGCAAACCAATCAATATATGCTTATTGCAAATTTTTTTTTATTTTTTTTTTACCAAAAATATGTAGAATAATACATATCGGCCTAAACTTAGAAGAAATCTGCATTTTTTTTTTTTTCTTCCAAAAAAAGGGGATATTTATCATAATAAAAAGTACAAAATATTGTGTTTTTTCTAAATTGTCACTTTTTTTGTTTATAGTGCAAAAAATAAACGCAGAGGCGATCAAATACCACCAAAAAAAAGCTCTATTTGTGGTAAAAGGACGTTAATTTTGTTTGGGTACAGCGTTGCACGACCGCACATTTGTCAGTTAAAGTGATGTAGTGCCGAATCATAAAAAATGGCCCGTTCATTCAGCAGCCCCTTTATTTCCCGGGGCTGAAGTAGTTAATAACATTAATAGCTTAACCTCCAATGTTATTGATAATTATAATATAAGTTGCTCTTTGGCACCAAAAGATATGAATCTTGGGACAACTGCAGACAGCACAAACGTGAAGTGTGTAAAGTTCTTCTAAGCCCTTGTACACAAGGTCGGACATTCCGACAACAAAATCCATCGAATTTTGTCCGAAACTAGTGTTGCCTACACGCGGTCGGACAAAGTTGTCCGAAAATCCGATCGTTCGTAACGTGATGACGTTATTTTGTTACGACGGGACTATGTTCAGGCTAGTAGCCAATAGCTTTGGTCTAGGAATTTGATCTGGGCATGCATAGCACTTTGTCCGATCGGAATTCTCTACTAGCAATCGGACAAAGTCCAATCGGATCATGTTGTCAGAAAATTTTATAGCCCAGCTCTAAAACTTTGTCGGTCAGATATTCCAACGGAAACAGTCCGATGGAGCCCACATACAGTTGGATTATCCGACAACGCGGTCCGATCAGACATTTTCTGTCGGAATGTCCGACCAGTGTGTACAAGGGCTAAGGAGGGCTTACCAGCTTCTAAGGACAAACGTATACTAACTTTTCCACAGTACACTATTTTGTCCATTTGATATTTTTGTTGAATGAATAAATAAAAAGAAAATTTACCTTGTATATGTATTTAAGTATATCACCTTTATCTGTAGGGAATAATTTTTAAAAAGAAACGAGGTTATGAGGCAACATAGGCAGTTGCTGCAACTGTAACTAATGTGACCAAACCTACAAGATTATAGAACATCTCTGGACTATCTGGGTACTTATTAGCACAAGTAAATTGAAAATAATTTAAAAATACATTTTTAGTCCTCAAGGAGAAAAATTATACAAAGACAAATACAATCAGACATAGATGTAAAAACATCCACCACAGCTATACAATAACTATCGGCTTTCCCTGTAAAGTTTATGTTGGGTGGCGTAGCGAAATTCCTCTACCGGTTTCGCGGTCAGAAACCGCTTCTTCAGGAGGGAGATCTACGGGGTAGACAAATAATAGGGTAGAGTAGAAAAATAGCAATATATAACAAAAAAGCAACATAGTTTTACATTTATTAAAATGAGGAGAACGGCTCACCAGTACAACCAGTAGCAACAGGTCACAGGGCCCGCCAAATTTCCCCAGCGGCAAATGCGGGGGAGTATATAGGACCGACTCTGGTGTCAAAAAAATGGTGAATTAGAAATAATAATTAATAAAGGATTAATAAAAGTAGAGTGAGCGAGAACATTGGTATTTGTCTTTGTATAATTTGTCTCCTTGAGTATTATTAAAAATTTCTTTTTAAATTATTTTCGATTTACTTGTGCTAATAAGTACCGAGATAGTCCAGAGATGTTCTATAATCTTGTAGGTTTGGTCACATTAGTTGCAGCAACTGCCTATGTGGCCTCATAACCTCTTGTTTCTTTTTAAAAATTATTAGGATGATGGTGCTGGTATACGTCTCTTTAAATTTATGCTCAACTAAGGCTTGAAACTCATTGTATTGCTATCTGTAGGGAATAAATAAAAATCTAATGTTTGCCAATTAAAAATATGTTTAAAAGAATCAACAATGTCCATGCAGTTTACTTACCTTTTCACAACTTTATATGACCTTTACTATTACATAGCTTCTTAACATTTTTTCCCAGATATTAAAACCCTGTAACTTGTAACAATGCTGGTCAAAGCTCATATCCTATTTTTACTGTTTGTGAGGAAGAACATTTATATTAAGTACATTAGAGATGCAAACTATCAGCTCAAAATTCCATGGTGTGTTGTATTCATAGTGATCATTCAAAATTCAATAATCCATAAACAAGATATGTTATCATTATTCAACATTACTTATGAATTTTCATGAATTCAGCTGTGTGCTCTTTGATAAGCAATCAGAAGTCTGGTTCACCAAATACTTAAACAATGCTGAATCAGAACTGATGCAGCTTTCAGTAATACAGTAAAAAAGCAAACTGTAGTGTGTTTATTGGGATGAATTTCTTTTGGTTCCACTTGTCAGTGTCACTTGGCTTCTTATAACCAGTTACATCTTACTTGCTTTATTTGTGTCTATACTGTGGCTTGTACTTTTTAAATATTTATGTAGGTAAAGTGAAATTAAGTGACAGATTCATGTTCTCGTTTTGCAACCGGAGATCATTTTTGAAGGCAATTGATGCTCAGTTTAGCCATTCTTCCACTGTAGCGGTTTGAGAAAAACACAGGATTTAGCAAAAACATAGATAATTTGTAGTTTGCTGGTTCTTGATTATCAACGTTATTGTGCAAAGCTGAACATTTCATATTGTATACACAACTTTAACAAAGTGAATATTCATAAAAATGACTGGGTTGTGTCATTGGGGTACACAGTGCAATCTTTTTAACCAGTTCCCGACTGACTCGCTCCTATATATGGTGGCAGAATGGCACCACTGAGCGAATCACCGTACCCGTACGGAGCCCGCCCCCACGTGGCCACGATGATTGGATTTGTTTCAGAACGATCAATCTTCAGGTCCAGGCCAATGATTTCTGGCCTAGACCTGCTGATCGGCTCTGACAAATGAAATACTTCTCCTACCTGTAAGTGTAAACACAGACAGGGGAAGTGATGATCATCTCCCCTCGTGGAACTCTTTTTGGTTCCAGAGAGGAGCGAGGCTGTCTTAGCGCGAGTTGAACAACTCTACACTAACACCAGTACACCCCCCCCCCCCCAGTTAATCCCTTCACTCCCTGTCAATGTCACCAAGTGCAGTTTTAAGATTTTTCCTTGATCACTGTATTGGTGTCATTTGTGACACTAATCAACATTAGGGCAGTCAGTAGTAGGCCCAGGTAGCTTTATGGTACCCCCTAATAAAGTTTTAATCTCTTGATCACTCCATCACCAGTGATCACCGTATTAGTGTCACGGGTGATGCTGGTTAGTTTGTTATATTGTTATTTTTACAGTGTCAATACCCACCGTATATTACCTAATAAAGGTTTAACCACCTGATCACTTGGCGGGTGGCATCAGTTGAGTTTTTCTAGTCAGGATCTGTGTCAGCCCCAGGCAGCACCAGATTAGTGCCAGTAGCGCTAACACCCACGCACACACCATACACCTCTCTTAGTAGTATAGTGTCTGAATAGATCAATATCTTTGAGCTGATCTATATTGGCGTTCCCAGTAGTTTAGGGTTCCCAAAAACACAGTGTTAGCGGGGTCAGCCCAGATACCTGCTAGCACCTGCGTTTAGCCCCCCTGCCCAGCCTACCCAAGTGCGGTATCAATCACTGTCACTTACAAAACACAACATGCATATCTGCAGTCTATGGGAAGTGACTATTTTGAATGCTTATTTGCAAGTAATTGGGCATACAATGGTGGGTCTGGGTACTGCCCCGGGGAACATGTATCAATGAAAAAAAGTT
This sequence comes from Lithobates pipiens, assembly GCF_037356315.1. Lineage (NCBI taxonomy): Eukaryota > Metazoa > Chordata > Amphibia > Anura > Ranidae > Lithobates > Lithobates pipiens. Next base: position 449,785,516 of record NW_027507748.1, on the reverse strand, counting down.
TGTAAAAACATTTTTTAAATGAGCAGTGATTTACTGATGCCTAAATGGAACCATCAAAATTAGAAATCTGTACCATGTATAAAGCCTGTTGCAGCAATGATATTTATAAAAACAAAAAAGACCTTTTCCATTCAAGCTTTCTTTATATTATGGACGGCTTGGGGGGCCAGTCTGTATGATGAGGCCACAATTTAGTGCACTTGAAGCAATATTAGAGATAAATTATGGTCTCTCTTTTGCAGACTTTGGATAGAAGTAATAAGTGCGGAAAAATCAGGCTTTGGGTGTTGGTGGTGTCTTTGGACTATAACCCTATAGAGGTACTTTAGATGAAAGCAAGAATTGGCCTTGCTGTCCAAAATTGAAATAATATGCACCTGTTAAACAGGTGTGGAAAAATTGTTCTTTGGGTGTTGGTGGTGTTTTCACACCATAACCCTATATAGGCACTCTTGATGAAAGCATGAGCTGGTGGTGTTGTCAACATTTTTAATTTGTTGCCCTTCTCAAACTGTTGCAGAAAAATTGGTCTTTGGGAGTCGGTGGTGCCTTCACACCATAAGCCTATGGAGCAGTGGCCCCCAATCTTGTTGGCATTGGCTGCATGGAAGAAAATTATGCCAAGGCCCTTAGGGGTCAATGCAGGTTTTCATGGGCAATTTGTCAGGGCAATGGCTGGTGTTGGTGCTTCAATCATCATGGCACCATGGTTGATATGGTGTCAGGAGGATTGAAGCGCATTATTTCTATTATTACATATAAAGTGAAATAGTTCAACTCGCCATAATTCAGGATCAGAGGGAGCCCTGAGCGTGTCACTTGCCACTGTTGCCAACCACCAGATGCAGCTGGTCACTTGCTATGTCGCCAACCACCAGATGCAGCTTGTCACTTGCTATGTCACCTGCCACCAGATGCAGCTTGTCACTTGCTATGTCACCTGCCACCAGATGCAGCTTGTCACTTGTCACCAGATGCAGCTTTTCACTTGCCACATCACCTGCCACCAGATGCAGCTTTTCACTTGCCACATCACCTGCCACCAGATGCGGCTTGTCACTTGCCACATCACCTGCCACCAGATGCGGCTTGTCACTTGCCACATCACCTGCCACCAGATGCAGCTTGTCACTTGCCACATCACCTGCCACCAGATGTGGCTTGTCACTTGCCATGTCGCCTCCCACCAGATGCAGCTTGTCACCTCCCACCAGATGCAGCTTGACCCTTGCCACCAGATGCAGCTTGTCACTTGCAACAAACCCCTGACCATCAGATGCAGCTTGTCACATGCAATGTCACCTCCCACAAGATGCAGCACATGTGCATTGGCTGAGTCCCAGAGAGGACAGGCAGTGAGAGATGATGTAATCTTTCTGCTGCCTGCAGCTGCACAGCAAGGGCATACCAGCGGTGATGCAGGGCGGGTGGAGATGTCCCCTCTATGCTCTTGTCCACCCACCATGTATCATGCTGGCCACCCACTCTGCCATGCTGCGCACATGCCGGCTCTGCCGTGCTGCCCTCCTGCTCATCAGCTCTGCCGCGCTGCCCTGCCGCTCATCGGCTCCGCCGTGCTGCCCTCCCGCTCATCCATCAGCTCCGCCGTGCTGCCCTCCTGCTCATCGGCTCTGCCATGCTGTCCCCCCACTCATCGGCTCTGCCGTGCTGCCCTCGCGCTCATCGGCTCTGTCATGCTGCCCTCCGTACTCATGGCCCAGCTGCAGAAATGCCATAGCCCAGTAGTTGGGGACTCCTGCTATAGAAGTACTCTTGATGAAAGCAAGATTTAGCCTTGCTGTCAAAAATTGAAATTTGATGCCTCTCTAAAATAATTGCAGGAAAAATTTGGTCTTTGGGTGCCGGTGGTGACTTCTCAAGGTAACTCTCTATAGAGGTACTCTTCATGAAAGCAAGAATTGGCCTTGCTGTCAAAAATTGCAATGATATGCATAGTGATGGACGAACTTCCGACGGGACGTTTCGCGAACGCGAAACGCGAACGGACACAAACGTTCGCGAAAACGACCGTTCGCCGCGGGCTCCATTGACTTCAATGGGAGGCGAATTTCGCAAACCTTTAGGTCGAATTTGCGGCCACGGGGTAATTATTAGGGGGTAGCACGTAGTCCCACCACCTGGACAATAGCATAATACATGTATGAGGTGAATTTGGGATCGATAACTACAAGCATTTTTTTTTTATTTGGGAAATTGTTCTGACAATTCAGGACTATGGAGCTAATGAAGGCAATGGAGGAGAGGGAAGGTCAGGGACCAGGGTAGGCAAACAAGAGGGTGCAGGAGATACAGAGCACTGACAGCAGCACCGTAATACAGAGCACTGACATCAGCACCGTGACATACAGCGCTGACAGCAGCTCCGTGACATACAGCGCTGACAGCAGCTCCGTGACATACAGCGCTGACAGCAGCTCCGTGACATACAGCGCTGACAGCAGCTCCGTGACATACAGCGCTGACAGCAGCTCCGTGACATACAGCGCTGACAGCAGCACCGTGACATACAGCGCTGACAGCAGCTCCGTGACATACAGCGCTGACAGCAGCTCCGTGACATACAGCGCTGACAGCAGCTCCGTGACATACAGCACTGACAGCAGCTCCGTGACATACAGCGCTGACAGCAGCTCCGTGACATACAGCGCTGACAGCAGCACCGTGACATACAGCGCTGACAGCAGCTCCGTGACATACAGCGCTGACAGCAGCTCCGTGACATACAGCGCTGACAGCAGCTCCGTGACATACAGCGCTGACAGCAGCTCCGTGACATACAGCGCTGACAGCAGCTCCGTGACATACAGCGCTGACAGCAGCTCCGTGACATACAGCGCTGACAGCAGCTCCGTGACATACAGCGCTGACAGCAGCTCCGTGACATACAGCGCTGACAGCAGCTCCGTGACATACAGCGCTGACAGCAGCTCCGTGACATACAGCGCTGACAGCAGCACCGTAAGCAGCCCCAGGAGGAAGTCAGCACAGCACAGGGATGGTGTGATCCCCTCATAATAAGAACCCCCAGGAGGAAGTCAGCACAGCACAGGGATGGTGGGAGCCCCTCATAATAAGAACACCCAGGAGGAAGTCAGCACAGCACAGGGATGGTGGGAACCCCTCATAATAAGCAGCCCCAGTAGAAATATGACACCGCTCAACCTCTTCAAAGAGGAGGGTAGGGGCATATAGTACGGTGTGCTTTTTTGGGTCAGGGAAGTGAGCCAAATGAATTAAGAAGGTCTGTGTGCTTGATTCCAAAAATTGTTTATAGACATATACATGGTCTACTGATCACATGTGTTGAATTCCTCCGAGATCCATGCCTCATTCATTTTTAGAAATGTGAGGTAGTTAACACTGTGGTGAGCTAGGCGAGTACGCTTATCGGTCACAATCCCCCCTGCTGCGCTGAACGTCCTTTCGGACAGGACACTGGATGAGGGGCAAGCCAACAGTTCGATTGCAAATTGGGCAAGCTCTGGCCAGAGGTCAAGCCTGCCCACCCAGTAGTCTAGGGGTTCATCACTCCTCAGAGCGTCCACATCGGCCGTTAACCCAATGTAGTCGGACACCTGACGGTCTAGGCGTTCCCTGATGCTGGATCCGGATGACACCTGTCGATGGGTCGGCTGAAAGAATGACCTCATATCCGAAGTCACCAACACATCTTCAAACCGGCCTCTTCTTGCAGGCGCTGTTGGATTGGTACCCGCAAATCCTTCTCTGGGAGTGGGAATTGCTCCTCTGCCAGCGCACGCAAAAGCAGAATGCAGCATTTCTCGAAGCAAGGCCTGGAAGTGCTGCATTCTGACAGCCCTCTGCGACGGCGGTAACATTTCCGCCATTTTGTGTTTGTACCGGGGGTCTAAGTACGTTGCCACCCAGTACTGGTCCTTGACCCTCATGCTTTTTATACGGGGGTCCCTATTAAAACACTGGAGCATGAAGGCCCCCATTTGCACTAAAGTGGAAGCGGTGTGGTGGCCTGGCTCCTGCTCATCATCCAGGATAATGTCGTCCTCTTCATTCTCCTCTCCCCATCCTCGCACAACAGGGATCCCAGAAAGGTTTAAAGCATGCTCTTCTTGCTCCTGCTCATCCGCCCCGGCACCATCCTCCTCTGACTCCTCATCAGACTCCTGTTGTTGACTTGTCTCAGATAGAGTAGCCCCCCCTGGGAATTCATCCAGCATTGCGACTTCCTCATCTTCCCGCTCCTGCTCCTCCACAGCCTGATCAATGACACGACGCAATGCACGCTCCAGAAAGAAGGCATAAGGTACCATGTCACTGATGGCGCCATGGCTGCGACTGACCAGTTTGGTGATCTCCTCAAATGGCCGCAGAAGTCTGCATGTGTCGCGCATGAGCAGCCACTGGCGCGGTGAAAAAAAACCCAGCTCCCCAGAACCGTTTCTTTCGCAGAGTTCATACAGGTAGACGTTAACTGCACGTTTCTGCTGGAGCAGCCTATCAAGCATATAGAAGGTTGAGTTCCATCGCGTCGGGCAATCGCAAATAAGACGTCTGACCGGCAGATGGTGTCGCCGCTGAATGTCAGCAAGGCGAGCCATGGCCGTGTAAGATCTTCTGAAATGGGCCGAGATTTTCCTTGCCTGCCGCAAGATGTCCTGGACCCCAGGGTATTTGACAAGGAATCGCTGCACGACCAAGTTTAAGACGTGTGCCATGCACGGCACGTGCGTGATTTTGCCCTGTTTCAATGCGCTAAGCAGATTGGCACCGTTGTCACACACCACTTTACCAACTGTCAAATTGAGCGGTGTTAGCCACTCATCTGCCTGTGAACGCAAAGCTGAAAGGAGTGCCGGGCCAGTGTGGCTCTTTGCTTCCAGGCACAACAGACGCAGCACGGCATGGCAACGTCTCACCTGGCATGTGGAATAGGTTCTGGGGAGCTTGGGCGGTGCAGTGGAAGAGACGCTAGCAGCGGAAAAGGAGGAGGCAGCTGAGGAGGAGAGGGAGGAGGATGGAGTAGGAGGAGGAGAAGAAGAGTCAGGCCTGCATGCAATCCGTGGCGGTAAAACCAAATCTACACGGGTGCCACGGGTTACATGCTTGACGGCCGTCAGAAGGTTCACCCAGTGGGCAGTAAAACTGATATACCTTCCCTGCCCGTGTTTGCTAGACCACGTGTCTGTGGTCAGATGTATCTTGGCACCGACACTGTGTGCCAGAGATACATTCACTTGCCGCTGAACATGGCCATATAGCTCTGGGATGCCCTTCTCTGAGAAATACTTCCTTCCTGGGACCTTCCATTGTGGTGTTCCAATGGCCACAAATTTGCGAAAGGCCTCCGAGTCCACCAGTTTATATGGCAGTAGTTGGCGGGCTATGAGTTCTGACAAGCCAGCCGCCAACCGTTGGGCAAGAGGGTTATCCGGCGTCATCATTTTTTTACGCTCAAACATTAGGCCCACGGAAGCCTGCCTTTTTGCAGAAAAATGTGAGCTTGGCGTGATGGAAGGTGGAGTGGAGGACAATTGTGAGGAGAGAGGAGAAGGAGAAGTAGAAGACGAGGCTGGACGGTGAGAGCCTGCAGTGTGGCTTTGTGTGTTCCGTTGCTCCCACTGGGCTCGGTGATGGCTGCTCATGTGCCTTCTTAAGGCGGTCGTCCCTAGGTGAGTATTGGGCTTACCGCGACTAACGCGTTGACTGCAAAGATTGCAGATGGCAACGCTATTGTCAGCAGCGGACACGTTAAAAAAAGCCCACACTGCGGAGCCATGTGCCGGTGTCCTGGGAGCGCCAGATGTGACCGTACATGGTCGATGACTCGCTCCTGATACATTTGCAGTCTGCTTTGTCCCTGCTGTGCAATGTAAGTCATTGCTGCTTCTCCTCCCTATCTGCTGGTCCATATCTCCCTCTGAACTCCCCTCCTCTTCCTCTCTTGTGGGCACCCACGTGACATCACTAGACACGTCATCATCAACGTCACCTTCCCCACCGCTATAAGTAGAGTAGGCAGCAACACCGGGGACCAACCTCCTCCTTGGGCTGATCTGGGTACTGGCGTCAGACTGCTGAGTAGCGCTTGTTGCTACCTCCTCTTCCTGATCCAATACCAAGAGTGGCTGCGCATCAGAAATGTCCTCTTGATATGGATCGGAAAATAATTCCAGTGACTCAAGCGGAAGGTATGTGGTGGTGGTGGTGGTGGTCGTGTTGTTGGTGGTAGTGTCTTTGGGGGTGCACATAGCAGAGAGTGAAGAAGAGGGTGCAGATCGAGAGGATGAGGAGGGTGCAGAAGAGTAAGGCTGAGCGAGCCACTCAACCAAGTCTGGTGCATCCTTTAAAGTAATTGAACGCACCTTCTGCAACTTCCCACTTTGGCTCAAGCCTGTTGCTCCTGCCCTACCCCTACCACCCCTGCGGAAGGGCCTGCCTCTTCCTCTGCATGTCATTTTTTAAATGACCCTGTGACAAAACTCTTAGTCCCTATACCGCTGAAGGACTGCTGCAGTATAGGTGAGCGGTCAGCAGTGGTGCACGTCAACCCTATCTATTGTGGACCTATAGCGGTCCTTACAGAACAGCAGACTGTACCGCACTCAAGCCTATGTACCGTAGCACCCTATACCAAGTTACCAGTCCTTATAAGAACTTTTGTGGACCAAGCAGGTTGTGTATTAGTGTTTAGCAGACTGTACGTCAGTCCCTATACCGCTGAAGGACTGCTGCAGTATAGGGCAGCGGTCAGCAGTGGTGCACGTCAACCCTATCTATTGTGGACCGATAGCGGTCCTTACAGAACAGCAGACTGTACCGCACTCAAGCCTATGTACCGTAGCACCCTATACCAAGTTACCAGTCCTTATAAGAACTTTTGTGGACCAAGCAGGTTGTGTGTTAGTGTTTAGCAGACTGTGCGTCAGTCCCTATACCGCTGAAGGACTGCTGCAGTATAGGGCAGCGGTCAGCAGTAGTGCACGGCAACCCTATGTATTGTGGACCGATAGCGGTCCTTACAGAACAGCAGACTGTAACGCACTCAGGCCTATGTACCGTAGCACCCTATACCAAGTTACCAGTCCTTATAAGAACTTTTGTGGACCAAGCAGGTTGTGTGTTAGTGATTAGCAGACTGTACGTCAGTCCCTATACCAATGAAGGACTGCTGCAGTATAGGGCAGCGGTCAGCAGTAGTGCACGGCAACCCTATGTATTGTGGACCGATAGCGGTCCTTACAGAACAGCAGACTGTAACGCACTCAGGCCTATGTACCGTAGCACCCTATACCAAGTTACCAGTCCTTATAAAAACTTTTGTGGACCAAGCAGGTTGTGTGTTAGTGTTTAGCAGACTGTGCGTCAGTCCCTATACCGCTGAAGGACTGCTGCAGTATAGGGCAGCGGTCAGCAGTGGTGCACGTCAACCCTATCTATTGTGGACCGATAGCGGTCCTTACAGAACAGCAGACTGTACCGCACTCAAGCCTATGTACCGTAGCACCCTATACCAAGTTACCAGTCCTTATAAGAACTTTTGTGGACCAAGCAGGTTGTGTATTAGTGTTTAGCAGACTGTACGTCAGTCCCTATACCGCTGAAGGACTGCTGCAGTATAGGGCAGCGGTCAGCAGTGGTGCACGTCAACCCTATCTATTGTGGACCGATAGCGGTCCTTACAGAACAGCAGACTGTACCGCACTCAAGCCTATGTACCGTAGCACCCTATACCAAGTTACCAGTCCTTATAAGAACTTTTGTGGAACAAGCAGGTTGTGTGTTAGTGATTAGCAGACTGTACGTCAGTCCCTATACCAATGAAGGACTGCTGCAGTATAGGGCAGCGGTCAGCAGTAGTGCACGGCAACCCTATGTATTGTGGACCGATAGCGGTCCTTACAGAACAGCAGACTGTACTGCACTCAGGCCTATGTACCGTAGCACCCTATACCAAGTTACCAGTCCTTATAAGAACTTTTGTGGACCAAGCAGGTTGTGTGTTAGTGTTTAGCAGACTGTGCGTCAGTCCCTATACCGCTGAAGGACTGCTGCAGTATAGGGCAGCGGTCAGCAGTAGTGCACGGCAACCCTATGTATTGTGGACCGATAGCGGTCCTTACAGAACAGCAGACTGTAACGCACTCAGGCCTATGTACCGTAGCACCCTATACCAAGTTACCAGTCCTTATAAGAACTTTTGTGGACCAAGCAGGTTGTGTGTTAGTGATTAGCAGACTGTACGTCAGTCCCTATACCAATGAAGGACTGCTGCAGTATAGGGCAGCGGTCAGCAGTAGTGCACGGCAACCCTATGTATTGTGGACCGATAGCGGTCCTTACAGAACAGCAGACTGTAACGCACTCAGGCCTATGTACCGTAGCACCCTATACCAAGTTACCAGTCCTTATAAAAACTTTTGTGGACCAAGCAGGTTGTGTGTTAGTGTTTAGCAGACTGTGCGTCAGTCCCTATACCGCTGAAGGACTGCTGCAGTATAGGGCAGCGGTCAGCAGTGGTGCACGTCAACCCTATCTATTGTGGACCGATAGCGGTCCTTACAGAACAGCAGACTGTACCGCACTCAAGCCTATGTACCGTAGCACCCTATACCAAGTTACCAGTCCTTATAAGAACTTTTGTGGACCAAGCAGGTTGTGTATTAGTGTTTAGCAGACTGTACGTCAGTCCCTATACCGCTGAAGGACTGCTGCAGTATAGGGCAGCGGTCAGCAGTGGTGCACGTCAACCCTATCTATTGTGGACCGATAGCGGTCCTTACAGAACAGCAGACTGTACCGCACTCAAGCCTATGTACCGTAGCACCCTATACCAAGTTACCAGTCCTTATAAGAACTTTTGTGGAACAAGCAGGTTGTGTGTTAGTGATTAGCAGACTGTACGTCAGTCCCTATACCAATGAAGGACTGCTGCAGTATAGGGCAGCGGTCAGCAGTAGTGCACGGCAACCCTATGTATTGTGGACCGATAGCGGTCCTTACAGAACAGCAGACTGTAACGCACTCAGGCCTATGTACCGTAGCACCCTATACCAAGTTACCAGTCCTTATAAGAACTTTTGTGGACCAAGCAGGTTGTGTGTTAGTGATTAGCAGACTGTACGTCAGTCCCTATACCAATGAAGGACTGCTGCAGTATAGGGCAGCGGTCAGCAGTAGTGCACGGCAACCCTATGTATTGTGGACCGATAGCGGTCCTTACAGAACAGCAGACTGTACTGCACTCAGGCCTATGTACCGTAGCACCCTATACCAAGTTACCAGTCCTTATAAAAACTTTTGTGGACCAAGCAGGTTGTGTGTTAGTGTTTAGCAGACTGTGCGTCAGTCCCTATACCGCTGAAGGACTGCTGCAGTATAGGGCAGCGGTCAGCAGTAGTGCACGGCAACCCTATGTATTGTGGACCGATAGCGGTCCTTACAGAACAGCAGACTGTAACGCACTCAGGCCTATGTACCGTAGCACCCTATACCAAGTTACCAGTCCTTATAAGAACTTTTGTGGACCAAGCAGGTTGTGTGTTAGTGATTAGCAGACTGTACGTCAGTCCCTATACCAATGAAGGACTGCTGCAGTATAGGGCAGCGGTCAGCAGTAGTGCACGGCAACCCTATGTATTGTGGACCGATAGCGGTCCTTACAGAACAGCAGACTGTACCGCACCCAAGCCTATGTACCGTAGCACCCTAGACAGACCAAGTTACCAGTCCTGATAAAGAGCTTTGTGGAACAAGTGAGTTGTGAATGATTAGCAGACTGCAGCAGAAGGGCAGCAGTCAAGTATAATATTCTTTCTATATTTGGAAGAAAGAATATTATACGTGTACAAGCCTATTACCGTACCACTGATACCAGTCCTGAAAAGAACCTTTGTGGAACTAATAGTAACAGCAAGTCTTTAAAATTATCCTCACTGCCTGACACACTGCTTCCTGCCTGTCCCTATACAAATTGGCAAAAAAGAGTAGGCTGGAACGATTAGCTGGAACAGCTCTTTTGTGGACCTGATAGTAACAGCTAATGATGATGATGATGATGATGATGAAGAAAGACTAATCTGGCTGAGCTGTCCCTAAAATAGCAGCATACAGCGCTCTGTCCCTTTATCTAAACTGACAAAAGAAACTCAGGCTGCTGACCTAACACCTATACCAGTCCTGAAAAGAACTTTTGTGTACCAAATAGCTAGCGTTTTCTCTGTCCCTACTCCACACAGGATCCTTTCCCTACAGTGACAGAAGAAAGAATGTAAAATGGCCACCGGATCGGGTGTATTTATAGGTTAGGGGGAATGTCCAAGTGTCCATGAGCTGTCATGTCTCAATTGGTTGTCCTGTAACACATGATAAACGTGTCACGAAAGGTTAAAGTTCTTGTATACATTAAACACGTAAGTCCGCCGGGGCGAACGACGGAAAAAGGCGTTCGAACCCGCGGACGGCGAAAGTCGGAAATTCGCCGCGAAACGACCGCCGGGCGAACCGTTCGGCCATCACTAGATATGCACCTGTCAAACAGGTGTGAAAAAATTAGTCCTTGGATGTTAATTGTGCCCATGAAACCTACACCAAAAACTAGGCAGTATAGACAGTTTTTCAGAGATTCAACATACAGAAGCTTCAAAAGATGTTTTCCACCAGACTTTAACCTACCAGAGTCAGGAAAGGCATTACATAAACTCCTCTTTAAGGTATCCTTAAGAGATGTCATATTCTGCTCCCTCTGTGGGGGTGGGATGAGTTCCGAGACTCTTCCCTTGTAACGATGGTCAAGGAGGGTTGCTAACCAATAGTGATCCTTCTCCTTGATGCCATGTTTTCTCAGGTCCTTTTGCAGGCTTTGAAGAATGGGGGAGCCCATACAGAGCATGTTTGCAGAGGCATGAGAAGCTGACTACTCTGGGTCACTGAGGATTACACTATCTGAAACTGCCTCCTCCCAGCCACATATTAATCCTAAGGGTTCTATCAAAGGAAAACCATCTGTTCAGGGTTGATGTAAGTCTTGTTCTACTTCAATGCCTCCAAAGCTGCCAGAATCATCCTCATTTGCCTCATCCCATCCTCTTGTGTGTTCTGTGGCTTAGGAAGAATGGTGTCTGCATAAAGTGGGCCTTGAGAGAAAAGGAAGCCCTCCTCCTTCCTCCCGCTGTTCATCCTTGAGTGCCCTGTCCATAATGCCACTCAGTCTGCTCCAGCAGAAATGCAACAGGGATTGTGTCACTGATGCATGCATTGTCACCGCTGCTCACCATCCTTGTGGCCTTCCCAAATGATGACAGTACAGTGCATGCATCCTTTATCAGCTGCCATTAGCGTGGGGAAAAAAGCCGAACTTGCCTGAGCCGGTCGTTGTGCCATACTCGCACAGCTACTCGGTGAGGGCCCTCTGCTGCATGTGCAGCCACTGCAGTATTGCCAAAGTCGAGTTTCATCTGGTGAGCATGTCACAAATCAGTTTACGGGCAGATGAAATTCCCGCTGAATTTCAGCCAATCAAGCACTGGTTGTGTATGCCCGCTTAAAATTGGCTACAGCCTCTTTTGGACTGCTTCAGCAGATCTTCCAACCCTGGGTACCTATTTAGAAAATGCTTCACCACCAAATTGAGGACATGTGCTAGGCATGGCACATATGTCAACTTTCTCTGTCTAAGGGCAGACAGGAGGTTTGTGCCATTATCACACACCCATTCCTGGCTCCAACTAGCATGGCGTGAACCACCTTTGAGAAGGAGGAGGGGGTAGAGCTGACAAATCCCACATCACCACTAGCTGTATGGAGATGTGGTGGCTCAACAAGCTGGAGCACTGAGCCCTGTCCTGCATCCTTCTGAGTTGCAAGCAGAGTTGCCCAGTGTATTGCGAATTAAATATATTGTCCCTGATCATGCTTGCTGGACCACATGTCAGCAGTAACGTGGACATTGTGGTTGACTGCCTTGCCCAACAATGTCACATTGCCTTACATGTGATGGTGTAGAGCTGGAATAGCCTTACATGAAAAAATAGCAACTGGGAACCTGCCATTGTAGTACAGCACATTCTACAAATTCACAGGAGGCAGAATCCATCAGACGGAAAGGCAGGAGTTGTAAAGCCAACAGCTTTGACCAGCTTGAATTTAAACGCTGGGCATGTGTAAGGGCTGGCTTAGCCCTTCCTCCTCTGGGCTGGCCGCTCAGCTGTCGGCTAATTGCCAGTTGTCCTTTCCACAGTTACCAGCTGTTTCCGATGATGCTCATCTGACCTGCCTATTTAAAGCCTTCCTGCTCACTTTTCCATTTGCCTTCACGTTGGTCACATCACAGGGAACCATCTCCTGCTGTTTGTTTCAAGACTGGCTTGCTGACATCCCACCTGGCTTCTTATCCTGCTTGCGTTTGCTCTCCTTGGATCCCTGACTTCTGGCCTGGCTGATTACCCGATCTGGTTTATGAAATTTGGACTGGCTGACTACTCGATCTGGCTACAGGACTCTGGCTATGCTTGAATATACTTTTTTAGATTTACCTTTTTATTTTTATTAATAAACAAGTGTGATTTGATTGTACTAACGTCTCAGTCTGTTTCATGGTTTCTGACAGCATGTGACTGCATTTTTATTTTTTTGCTGCAGCAGATGGGGCAGAGACATTTTGCCTGCTGTAGTCTACAGCTAGTGGTGTGCTACTGGAAGATGTCCTGTGAGGACCAATGACACCTTGCGCTATAACATCATCCCTGTCAGTGGAGGCTGCTGAGAGGTTATGAGGTATAGCGGGGGTAGACCTGAAGGGTGAGGAAGAGCAGGATTGGGTCTATTTTGTGTGGCTTTCAGGTGCTCTTGACTGGGCTGAGTGGTAGGAGGTTAAATGCCTTGTCAAGCATGTGGTACCCAAATGGCTGGTGTGTTTGCCATGCTTAATGTGCTTGAGGCACAGTTTGCAAATTTAAACAGTGCAATCAGCTGCACATGTGCTATAAAAAAAAAACAGCTGAGCTGTGGGGGAAGTGGGTCGGGAGATGACCACTCCACAATCTGGTGGATTAGGGTGGCTACACTCTACTCTTCCATGATGGCTACCTCTTTGGGGTTGTGCTTTACCCTCACTTTCATCCTCTGATCTATCTGGCATCCAAGTAGTGTCAGTGACCTCCTTATCATCATCATCATCCCCTCCATCCTCATTATCACTGCGACAACTTTGGAATGCACCGCGGCTGGGGGAACATGACTGCCAATTTATTTACCAGTGTTCTCCCCTCTCTGTAGGCTCATGTTCCTACCTTCCTCAACCTTAGAACCAAGATGTGAATCAAATAATGCCTGTGCATAGTCAAGGAGCAAGTGGCTGATGCTCAAATAATTCAGCTGACTTCTCCATGCCTGATGCTGGGGCTATGGCAGGAGTAAGGATGAGCTCAGGCATGTTCTCAAGCCGCACTTGCAGAGCCTGCCAGGAAGTCTGCACTGCACAGCGCTAATCACAAGCAGTGAGACATTGTCCCGATGCGTGGCTGCAGAGATCGGAAAATGTCTCACTTCTTGTGATTAGCGCTGTGCTGTGTTGAATTCCTGGCGGGCTCTGCATGTGCGGCTTGCGAACATGCCTGAGACCATCGTTAGGCAGTGGTAGCTGCAAAGGACTGCTCACTAGTCTCTGCTTGGGTGATGGAGGATAAGAAGAATGATTATGGTTTAGTAAGCCAATCCACCACCTCCTCTGCATGCTGTGGCTGAATGGCACAGGCAACAATCGCTAAACAGAGAAAATTATGCCCTGCCTGAGGATAGACCATGACCAACTTTGCCTGTGAACACATATATTGCTGGCCCCTTCACAGTGCTATGGGAATGTGTGCCCCTCCTTATTGGCCTCCCAGACATGATTGGGGGGGTGCTCTTATTAACAAAATGTAATAAATATAAGAAAATGCGTAAGTGGATGCACCGACACACCAAAAAATGCAGTAAAACTGCAATATACTGCGTTAAGCATGCAGTAACGCACTGAAATATACTGCGTAAACGTGCATTAATGCACTGAACTATACTGCGTTAAACGTACAGTATCGCATTGATATACACTGCGTTAAATGTGCAGTAGCGCATTAATATATTGCAGGAAACCTGCCCTATCAAATTAAACTGACACTAAAGTTAAAATAAATGGTAACGTTACACTCACAAACACTGACACTGAAGTAAAAACGGATGGTCACACTACGCGTTGCTGTGGCGCAGTGCATTATAATCATTCGGCGGGCGAACAAACGTTCAAACCCTCCAGATAAATTGGGTATTTGTTGAATGGGTGAACAGCCAATGTTTGGCCCACACTCCTGCTCAGACTGAACTGTTCACCCAATTCTAATATACAGCAAGTGTTTGTCCATTTTGGGTACAAGCAGGATTAACAGATTATTGTAGAAAAAGGCTTGTACAGGACATGGACTAGTTTCAATCTCAGAGATTATGTAAATCCAACCACTACACTCATATAGGCTTTAGCATGAGAAATTACATGTAGCCAGGGCTTTACCAAGGCAGACGTGGCTGTGCTATGGAGGCTCCCCCGCCACTGCCTTTCCCAGCCCCCTACTATACTTTGAAGCATGAGGCTGTTGAATGGACAGCTCAGTCCTGAAAATTACATTGATGGTGTACAGCTCTCTCAATGCACCTGCTGAAACCCTGATATCTGTCTCAGGACTATTTGAGAGGTGCTATCTGTTCTAAACAGCTTGTTTACTGCATTCTATCAGTGACAATGGAGTGGAATGAGCTGCCAATCCACCATAATGTAGCCAAAACTGAAATACACATTTTTTTTTAAACTTTTTTCTGCATCTTGAAAGTAAATAAACACTTGTTTACAGTGCAATTATGAGTATGTTTAATATAGAATGTTTTGTAGGCGTATGACTTCTGCTGTACCACAATGTTTCAAAACTAAACTTGTAAAACTGTATTTAACTTTTTTTTTTTACAAAGCATTCATACATTACCAGTAATAAAAACACTGACATTGTTTAGAATCTGTTATTAACATACATCGTATGCTACAGTCATGCAATGCAGGGTTTTACTCCTTATTGGAGAGAAATTTTTGTTCTGTTGCTCTCAGATTTCAAAACCCAAACCCTATTCGACAAAATTAATTAAAATGTGTATTAAAGCTAAAGTTGCAGAAATTTATAGAAACAAAATCTAGATGCAACTAGAATGCCACTTGTGGATGCATACATGTTTTCCCTGCACAGGGTCTTGTACAACATTGTTTTAGATTCTCTCGAGAGACTTTGTTAAAGAATGAAAACTGTGTTGTAGATTGGAAAGAGAAGCTTGTCAAGCTGATAGATGAAAGCAGCTTGTTTTCACTGGGGAAAATACTGTGAATTACATGGTCATCCAATTAAGGTACTTCACTAAACTGGAGGAAGCCTTTCTGTTTTTGCATGCTTTCCAATAAACACTGTGACATGTCTCCTACAGGACTATCTATTAACATACTTGTAGCAATGCGGCTGTCTTTAATTTGGCTTTCATGTTTCAGGCTTTCTTAACTCTTTCACTTCATTTTGTTGAAAGGCCAACTGCTCTCAATGTTAAAGTATAACTACAGACAAAACTTTATTTTTTTCAGTGTTGGATGGAATGGGGAGGGATTAGAACCCTGGTCCATTTTTTTTATTGTGGTCCATGGCCCCATTAGGCAGATTCCCCCTCCCTGTTTGACATTATCAGTGAAAGTAAAAGAAAACCCCACATTTTGGGTTGTCACCAGAAAAGTAATAGGAAACATTACAATGGGGACAGTAGTTCTGGTGGGCTGTGGGTCCCTAAGAGATTCCCTTAAAGTCGCAAGGATTTCCTCTCACTTCCTGTTTGGCTATGGGACAGAAGTGAAGATAAATCTCAGCAATGGGACACAAATGGTGAAAAAAAAATCTGATGGGTTATAACCCTCCCTTCAGCCAAAATGAAGAAAAAAAAAAGTTTTGTCTAGTCTCTACTTTAATAATTAAAAATGTTCATGTTTTCTATTTTTCTTTATTGAAAAGATACATTGTAATTACTTCTGTATCTTGAGAACACAAGTGTCAATCTATTTCAACCAGAGCTCCTAGTTTTAAGTAGTGACCACAGCTATCACTATGATGGATTTCTTCATATAGAGATGACATTATGCAGCACTTTATTGTTTACAAACATACACGTCAGTCCCTGTTTCCTGTAGGAGTTCACAATCCTATGTCCCAGTCACACTCATACATGCCATAGGGTTCGTTTGGATGAAAGTCAGTTAACCTACAAGTATGTTTTTGTATTGATGGAGGCAACAAACAAATCACCCAGAGATATTCACTTGAGCATGGGTGGAACACTCAAACTCTGTGAAAGATCTGAACACAAGGCTTATAGCAGCACTTTCGATCACGTAGAATTAGCAAATAATTGATTTTAGTGTCAGTTTCTTAACTCATTTTGTGGCAGGGGGGTGTAGACACAAACAACTGAGGAAAATTATACTTATTAGTCTCAGATGAGAAACTGGTTGATTATTAAACCAGTAGATAGAAACCCAAAATTGTCATTTGTTTTTGATAGTTACTCTTTACACCTGCCCCTTAATCTGTCTAAATTATACAATCATTTCTTTTATTCATTTCTTTGCCTATAGAATTATAGGATACTGTTACTGACCTCACCTTTTCAAAGTGCTAGTTGACTGTCAGTAACATTAATCTAAAAGCTTGAATACATTCGGAAACCACTAATCTAAAATGGACATACACATTAGGCCAGTAGCTCAGTGAGTATTGAAGACTAAAAATGTGCATGATAGGCCAGGCAAATGGCTCTACCAGTCAACCATAACTTTAAAATATGCACACAATGGTATTCTGTGTGTTCGGTCCAGGCCTTTTATTTTCCATAGGACTTTACAGTGCCTTGAAAGAAGTATTCATACCCTTTAAAATTTTCCAATTTTTGTCATGTTACAACCAAAAACATAAATGTATCGTATTGGGATTTTATGCGATAAAAAAAAATGTGGCGTGCATTTGTATTCAGCCCCCTTTATTCTGATACCCCTAACTAAAATCTAGTGGCACCAATTGCCTTCAGAAGTCGCATAATGTGTAAATTGTGTAATTTAATCTTTATATAACCCCTTCCCGCCGAGCGTACGCATATATGCAGCCTCGGCTTTAGGGGGTTATACCAGGATAATGCCTGCAGCTGCAGGCATCATCTCAGTACTGTTTTTTTTTTTAGAGTGGGTAATCAGCTTTCCAGGGATAACAACTGATGTAGCTAAAAGTGCTTGATTGTTATCCTGGAGGAGCAGGAGGGGACATCCCGGTCCCACCACCTTCCGCCGCTCTTAACGGGCCTCCCGTCCCACCACCAGGAGACCCAATCCTCGATCCACCACTTCCAGCAGCTGGAGAAAGACTGACACAAAGCCGGAAAGGGCTTCATTCCAGTCTTTTCTCTGTAGACACGGAAGTGACGTCACAACATCACTTCCAATTTACTTGGCTGCCAATGGCGCTGGTTTTTTAAAAACATACAGCATCCATAATCACCATTTTCAGCGATCTGAATACTTTCAAGTGCAAAGGATGGATTCGGGGTCTTTTAGACCCTTGATCCCTCCATAAAGAGTACCTGTCACCACCTATTACTGTCACAAGGGATGTTTACATTCCATGTGACAGCAATATAAGTGCTAAAACATTTTTTTAAAACACAATGTAAAAAAAATGAAATCATAAAAAGAAAAATTTTGAAGCGCAAAGAAAACGCATACAGAAGTTACGCTCGCATATGTAAACAATGTTCATATCGCACATGTGAGGTATCGCCACGATAGTCAGAGCGACAGCAATAATTCTAGCACTAGACTGCCTCTGTAACTCTAACCTGGTAACTGTTATTATTTTTAAAATGTTGCCTATGGAGATTTTTAGGTACCGTAGTTTGTCGCTATTCCACGAATGTGCATAATTTTAAAGCATGACATATTTGGTATCTATTTACTCAAATAACATCATCTTTCACATTATACAAAAACATTCAGCTAACTTTACTGTTTTTTTTTATTTTTAATTCGTGAAAGTGTCTTTTTCCCCAAAAAGTTGCGTTTTTAAAGACTGCTGCACAAATACTGTGTGACATAAAATATTGCAACAATCGCCATTTTATTCTCTACATTCTCTGCTAAAAAAATATGCATAATGTTTGGGGGTTCTAAGTGATTTTCTAGCAAAAAATACAGATTTTAACTTGTAAACACCAAATGTCCAACATAGGCTTAGTCATAAAAGGGATAAATACAGCTGTTCTGTGAAGCCCTAGGAGGTGTGTCAGAGAACCTTAAACTGCATCACAAAGAGACCAAGGAACGCACTAGACAGGTCAGGGATAATGTTGAGAAGTTTAAAGCAGGGTTAGGTCATAAAAAAATATTCCAAGCTTTGAACATCTCATAGAGCACTGTTCAATCTATCACCCCAAAATGGAAAGCGTTTGGCAAACCTACCAAGATGTGGCTGTCCACCTAAACTGACAGGCTGGGCAAGGAGACCATTAATCAAAGAAACAGCCAAGAGGCTCATGGCAACTCTGAAGGAGCTGCAGAGATCCACAGCTGAGGTGGGAGAATCTGTCCACAGGACAACTATTAGTCGTGCACTCCACAAATCTGGCCTTTATGGAAGAGTGGAAAGAAGAAAGCCATTGTTGAAAGAAAGCCATAAGAAGTCCCACTTCTAGTTTGTGAGAAGCCATTTGGAGGACACAGCAAACGTGTGGAAGAAGGTGCTCTGGTCAGATGAGACCAAAACATTTTGCCACATGATGGTGGCAGCATCATGTTGTGGGGATGCTTTTCCTTAGCAGGGACAGGGAAGATGGTTAGAGTTGATGGGAAGACGGATGGAGCCAAATACAGGGCAATCTCAGATGATAACCTGTTTGAGACTGCAAAAGGCTTGACACTGGGGCAGAGGTTCACCTTCCAGCAGGACAACGACCCTAAACATACAGCAAGGGCTACAATGGAATGGTTTAGATCAAAGCATATCCATGTGTTAGAATGGCCTAGTCAAAGTCCAGACCTAAATCCAGTCAAACATCTGTGGCAAGACTTGAAAATTGCTGTTCACAGATGCTCCCCATCAAATCTGACAGAGCCTAAGCTATTTTGCAAATAAGAATGGGCAAAAATGGCACTCTCTAGAGACATCCCCAAAAAGGCTTGCAGCTGTAATTGCAGTGAAAGGTGGTTTTACAAAGTATTGACCACACTTTTCACATATTTGTAAAAATTGTTGAAAACCATTTGATTTTCCTTCTACTTGACAATTATGCATTGCTTTGTGTTGGTCTATCACATAAAATCCCAATTAAAATACATTTACATTTTTGGTTGTAACATGACAAATGTGGAAAATGTCAAGGGGTATGAATACAAGGCACTGTATATAGAGTATGTTGCTTTTTGTACAGATGATTTATAATTCATCCACTATTGCTTAATGTTTTGATACTTTATTGCAGGAGTTTCCAAACCTTCTAAATAAAGTCAGAGTTTGGGGGGGGGGGGGGGGGCTGTACTGTGGCCAGTGGGAGTAGAAAATGCCCCATCTTTGATATTACAGAAAGAATTTGTTGGTGTCAGTGGGAGCAATAGTGCCCCATTGTTGGTGTCAGTGGCGGGAGTTATGCCTTATTGTTGGTGTTAGTAGCAGGAATAATGCCTCAAGGGCCAGCAAAGGGCCACAGTTTGGAGACCACTGCTTTTATTGGATAGTTCAACAAAAATTTTAAATTTTAACTACATTAAATAGTGAAATCCGATTTTGTTTTTTACTTGTTCACATCATTGTTTTTTGCCATTTTTTTTTTATAAGACCTTCAAATGAAGACTATTACTGGAATTATTTGCTTTGTATTTCTTTTGTTCATTATCATGTAAATCACAATTTTCTACTGAGAATTATGTCATGGAAATTTATGTGGAGTAAATGTGGAGCACAAGGGAAATGTCTTGGCTCTACCAAGATGAGTTGTCCCAAAAAAAAAAAAGACTGCTTCAGCGATACAAATGTTCGGCATTGCACTTGTCTGGAATAGATGCTATTAACCTGTATATAGTGGATACCTGTTTTTGAAGTCTGGGTGCTTTTGTCTGTGACAGTAATGGAGAATACCTTTGTTTTGTTCAGCTGGAGAATAAAGGAGAAAGGAAGTGAAGTTGGTTCTTTTTATATGAACAAGAAAGCCAGTGGAGTTTGTCAGCCCTTAATACAAAATCTAGCACCTTGCTGTGGTCACCTCTGCCTTTCATTCATCTCTTCCTCCCTTTTCATTGTAGGATTAATAACCCTTCTTTTTATGCTTATACTACAGATATTAACTTCTGATGAACTGAAAAACTAAAAAAAAAATAGCAAGTTTGTACTTTTTGGTTATGAACCTGCTCACACCAACATCATAATAATTTGTGTCTTAGCAAAACAAATTGTTATTGCTAACCATTACTTTAGGAAATACATTTCTCATTGATCCTTTGGTGAAATAGCTGACCAGACCTTAATTACCATATATACTCGAGTATAAGCTGAGTTTTTCAGTACTTTTTTTATGCTGAACCCCCCCCCGGCTTATACTCGAGTGAGGGCAGGGATCCCGGGCATTAGGCTGCTTGTCCTAGGGCTGCATTGAACTGTGGCTGCAGCGCTTCCCTCTCTCCCTCTCTCACACAATGGGAGACTGGTGTGTCTCAGAGCTGACTCTGTCCATCACACAAGCTTGTCTAGGAGGAGGGTGGGACTTTTGTCAGTGCACGGCCGAAAATGAATGAGCTCTGAGATAAAGCGGGTGATGCACGCTGTGCAATCCAGGTACTGACTGCTGCTTGGACTGCATGAATAGGCACAGTGACTACTAGTGAGGCTGCAATGACCGCACATTGAGGCGGCAGTGATGAGCATGAGGCTAGAATGCTGGGCACGGTAAGGTTGCAATTATGGGCATGGTGAGGCTGCAGTGATGGGCACAGTGAGGCTATAATGATGGACATGGTAAGGCTGCAATGATGGGCACAGTGATGCCGGCAGCCTCTGTGTTTTTCCGTGCCACACCGTATCCTGAAAATGTACCAGTAGCCGCTGCATTTGCCACCCTAGGCTTATACTCGAGTCCATATGTTTTTTCCCATTTTTTTGTGGTAAAATTAGGTGCCTCGGCTTATATTCGGCTCGGCTTATACTCAAGTATATATGGTAAATTTCCCTATTGACAGTAAGTATCAAAGGCAGCTTATTTGTAAACCAGAGCTAATATTTTCCCCTGACAACTGTTGTTGGAAACTAGATTTTGTGCCAGAAAGTATTGCAAGGACATCAGACATGGGTACATCAGAGATGGGTACAATATCAGTGATTACAATAAAGTATATCTAAAACCAATACCAAAAATGTAGTATGTTGCAAATTACTAGTACTTGGTGTGGTGGCTGCCTTTGTTGCATGGTCTGTGCTTTATCAGCTGCTTTGGAGGGTAGGGAAGATATTGGGGGTCTAATAGACCACTGATATCTCCATGAAGAGTACCTGTTACTGCCCAAAACTATACAATATGGGGCCTGTTAGCCCCCTTGTAATAGTAGTAACATTAAAATAATATAAAAGACTGAAATAAAACAAAAAATATATATAAAAGCACCCTTCACAAACAGTCAAATGTGCATACAGTATGTCCCACACACATGTAAACAGAGTGAGAGCAATAATTCTTAGGCCATCATTCACAATTAACTCCACATTGATGAACTGTAGGCTTTAAGTCTCACCTATGGAAAATTTTAGGTACTGTAGTTTGTCACCATTTTTTGGTTGTATGCAATTTTAAGTTTTAATATGTTTGCTATCTATTTACTCGACGTGACCTCATCTTTTATTTTACCAAAAAATTGAGTATTGTTTGTGTGTGCACTAAAATTCATATTAGTATACATTTTCTGAAAACTTGCTGTCACACACGGTAGGGATAGCCCTTCTAAACTACAACTAGAGCAACTAAAGTTTATATTGGGAGGCTTCTCCCGCTCTCTGTAACCAAACTAAAAAATGGGAGAGAGAAATAATCACTTAATAAATCACTTCACATAAATGAATCCATTACTTTGCCCTGCAAAGCGCAATCCCTAAGCCCTTGTACACACGGTCGGAAATTTCGACAACCAAATCCGTCGGATTTTGTCCGACGGATTTTGTCCGACGGATTTTGTCCGAAACTATTGCATACACACAGTCGGATAGAGTTGTCAGAAAATCCGATCGTACTTAACGTGATGACGTTATTTCGTTATGACGGGACTACATTCAGGGTAGTAGCCAATAGCTTTGGTCTAGGAATTTGATCTGAGCATGCGTGGCACTTTGTCCAATCGGAATTCTCTACACATGATCGGACGAAGTCCGATCGGAGCATGTTGTCAGAAAATTTTATAGACAAGTTGGAAAACTTGGTCCGTCGGATACTCCGATGGAAACAGTCCGATGGAGCCCACTCACTGTCGGATTATCCGACAACACGGTCCTATCGGACATTGTCCATCGGAATATCCGACCGTGTGTACAAGGGCTAACAGTAATCTTACCCAAGCCAGTTGTAAGGGTCTGTTCCAGTCCTGTTATAAACTTGACTTCAGCCCATTCTTTGCGGCCAATACAAGGACTTCCATGAAGTTTTACAGTTCGAATTGAAAGCAAGTTGCTTCTTACTCCATTAGTAGTCTCTATGGTAATGGTAAAACTGATACCCCAACCCCCCCTAGCTTACTATTGAATAACAATCAAAATATTATCTGAGGATTTAATACCCTTAAGAGCTAAGACTCTCTTTTGGCCAATGTAAACACACAATAAAGGGTCCACTTGCTAGCTGCCTGCATGTCCCTGGCTTACATTTTTAGTCACTGTTTAAAACATGCATGTAGATTAGAAAGTCAGAGTGAAGACCGAGCTCCTGTTCTGCAAATCTTTCTAGGCCAGTAACTAAAGTATTGTATGGGCATAACAGCCAGGCAATTGGCGTTTTTAGAAGGCAATCTGTAATAGCAAAGAAAAAATTTAATTGTTACTGTGTTCTTCTATTTGCAACTAGTTACATATTTCCCTTATTTTTGTATTTGAAAAATTACAGGTTGGGATTCCCCATGATGATTATCTCCACTATGATCGGGATGATTTATCTACTGGTTGCGCACGTTGTGTTTGAGTGGAATGCATGAATCGCAAACATAGAACAATAACTCCAACTATATTTTGAAGATGCTCTTGAGTGCCACAAGAAAGCAACAAATGAACAATACAGTCTGGCTGTTTGGTGAAGCACTTGGATTTGTCAGTAGATGCACATATACGTCCATTGTTATCCATTTGTGCATTGTGATATGAATTTGATATAATATTGCTGACAAGCAGACCATCCCTGGCTATTTACTGTATGTTATTAGAAAACCTTATTATCCAACTGTGTATTTCTAATAGGGCTAGTTTAGCCCTAAATGTAATATGTTTTGGAATTGCATTGGCCAAAATATATAGTATAGATCTACTATACCCTCCCCTCCACAGAAAATAACTACTGAAAATAACATTTATGGTTATGCCACTATAGGCTTCTCTCTTTATGGTGCAGTGAATATTTCTTTGCATTCACAGAATACTCATTATGGTATATTTTTTACCATGGTGCTTTTGATGTGCAGTATATGTTTCAACTGTGCTAAAAGACTGAGATGTTAAAAAAGTGAAATAATGCATTTCTAAAAATAAACTCAACCCATCAAAGAATTATTTTATATTGTTGATTTTATTTTTTATTTTTTTTATTGTAATTTTTATTTACGTTTTATAGCAGAGTACAGAGTAATAAAGAGTTGTGATAACAGGCCAAATGCGAGCAATCAATCAAGGTTAAATAAAGGTAAACAAAGCATGGAAGAGCATTGGTTAGTTAGATTCATATTGTAGAGAACGCAGAGATATACACATTTATACATTACAGTGTTTATACGTTACAGGTAGAGAGAATGAGAAATATTGCCACAAAAAGGTAGAGACAGTGATAATGTCCCATTCCCTATCAATAATAACATATAAAATGTATGTCAAAGAAACAAAAAAGCATCAAACACACCATCAGCCTGTGGAGGTAGTATATCATAAGCTTGTGAGATATGAACTATTATACCTCCACACAATCTGAGCTTAATAACCTGCATTACATGACCTTTTTCAAGACTGATCCAGCCTTGGGAACCCTAATCCTTGTACAAGTGCATGTTTTCTAATTTTATAAAAATTGCTTAACCATGCAAATGTGCTGGGTTTACGGCCTGGTTGGTATCTAGTTATAGGTTACAGACCTAAAATATATTTTACTGCACACTCAAAGGTCCCTGGAAAACTGTCCACGCCACTGCATAAATATAAGTAACCTCAACCCTTTATGGTTCAAATATATTGTAAATAAAACATTTTTTAAAAATCACAAAACCACCATGACGCTAAGACTTTAGTTACACCCCACCCTCACATGTATTACTCCTAAACATATAGATAAGTATAAATGAACCCTGAAAACAAAGTTTCAGCCCAAATGTGGCAAAATGTATCTAGCTGACAAAAGAAAACCCATGCTCGGCCCTTAGTGCTGGTTTACACTTATGCAATGCGGGAACCCTGTAAATCCAGTGCGGGTTCCCCTATCGCACCCGACTCGCAAGGCAGTTTACACTGCCATATGCAAATTATGGGGAGTGTCAATACAATGTGAACACCCATGAAATCTGATTCTGGTGCGGACCAAAAAAAGGATCCTGTGCAAGTTTGGCTCGAATGTGATGCAAATTCAGCCATCTGTATGGCTGAAATCGCATTGCATGGATATCACATGTGATTTGCAGTGCGATGCGAATGACATGCAATCTCACACCACGCACTGATGTGAACTGGCACTTGAACTGGTATTACCCAGGTCATATGTATATACTGTAGCACATACTAATTAAATAGTACATCTCTTGTTAAATAAAATTGTGCAAGAAAACAAACCCAAATCGCATGTAGAATATCATTAAAAATGTAATTATTATAATGTGAATAAATATTATAATATAATATTATTAAATGTAATATAATGCATGTGCATTATTCTACATGTGTTCTACTGCATGATATGATAAAAGGAATATTGACAATAGTAAAAATATCCACTGCTGAAGACCAGGGATGAACTGAACTTACTAAAGTCTGGGTGCCGAATCCAAACCTTATTGAAGTCATTGGGAGCTAAACTGAAAGCGGAGTTCTGCCTGGGTAAAAAAAAAGATAGAAGCCAGCAGCCACAAATACTGCAGCTGCTGACTTTTAATATAAGGAAACTTCCTGTCTAGGGAGCCTGTGATGTCAGCACCTGAAGCTTACCCGTCCCTCAACTCCGGGTGCTGGCGCTGGCATCCTTACTAATGGAAACGGGAAGTGAAGCCTTACAGCTTCACAGCCTGTTTCCTACTATGCATGCGCGAGTCATGCTATGCTTTTTAAATGGGCCCTGCTGTCTTCTGGGACCAGTGCATCTCTGAGAAGGCAGCGGGGGAAGGAGGGGCCGGACATTGCATAGTTTGCAGCACAAGAATGCAGAAATCCTTCCCCAGAAGTGGGAGCAGGTACCTGGATTTAACAGGTATCTACTCCCCCCCTGAAAAGGAGGACTCCGATCCACAGAAGTTCCATTTCTGGGGGGAACTCTGCTTTAAAAAACAATAATGGTTATTATTAAGGCTATTAATCAAGGTATTGGCAAACAAATGGCATGGTGGCTGTACTCTGACCTAGGGAAAATGTACAAAAGTAAAATAAAAAAAGAAATGAATTATGTTTGGCACAGAGCAGCAATTTTAATAATGCTTAAAGTCAAACACGATTTCATACAACTTAACTACAATACAGTGAACAATTACAAATAAAAAAAAATGGCATTTACTTCTGTTTGTAAGCAAAGTTGGCCAGGCGGTCCACCATGGCCTCAGATGACAAACTCCCTCCCCCCCTGGTTGGCTTTCTACATTGACCCCCTTTTCGCTGATGGTCGGCTAGAGGAGTCGGAGCCACAGGAACAGAACCTTATGTGATGATCAGGTGACCTGTTTTCACTGGTATCTTGTAAGTGCAATTTACTTTGTTTATCCAATAAACGGTTAAAATACTTCACTTAGAGGTGTCTTCTGCCCTTCTTATACAGTCCCATTTCCTAGATGAGGGCCTGGTATAGATGTTAATGGCAGGACCACACAAAAAAGTTTATAGTTCTCAATAAAAATACATAGAAGACTTATTTTCAATGATGATCTGGTACAGATGTCAAAGGGGACCCCACAAAAAAATAGCATGGGGTCCCCCAATTTCCATACCAAACTCCTCTATGCATTTAATGGCAAAGGAAAAAAAAAAAGACATTTTAACAAACCATTTATCACATGAATGATGACTACTAAGAAAAAAAAAAAACTGCCAATCCCGTCACTACACTTGCTGCAAATGACAACTTCTAGTCCCAAAATGGATCATGTCATTGATCAAAAAAATTCAGCTCTGTACAATGTAAATATAGTTAGCACCTGAAATTAAAGTTAAAGTGGCGATCCAGGCTCCTTCAGAAAAAATTAGGTCAGCAGCTACAAATACTGTAGCTTCTGACCTTTAATAGGATACTTACATGTCCACGAATTCAATGATGTCTTCACCCCTGAGCTGATTTTTCAGTTGGCTCTTGGGTGCTGTCACTGCCATCTCGGCTAAGGGAAATTAGCAGTGAAGCCTTGCACATGCAAGAAGCACGCTGCACTCTGTGAATGGCCCAGTGGCGAAGAAGGAGGACAGGGTGGAACTTACAGCTGAGCTTGCTGCTGCAAGTTCAGCTGGAAGTGGGAAGCAAGTACCTGTGAAAAACCCCCCTCCTCCCCCCCCCCCCCCCCGAAAGGTGCCAAATGTGGCAGTGGAGGGGGGAGGAGGCAAACCAGCGGAGCTTGCCCTTTTGGGTGGAGCTCCGCTTTAATGTCTTTTGTGAAAACAGCCCTGAATTTTTCCCTCCTAAAAAAGAAAATCAAATTTTTTTGGTTTGAAAGCAAGTTGTAAGTATGAAATTAAACATTTTCACACTCATCTGATTTGGTCTAAAGGGGAAATATATTTTATCAAGTGCAGCTTATGCTACAGCACATAGTTTGAAGTGGGTTAAGAAAAATAGACCTTCGTTTTTGTTCTCAGCTTTTAGTATACTGAGTTTAGAATACATTTTCAGTTGCAGGTGCTTAAAGTGGTACTTTTAATCAGAAAATTAAGTGCTGCTAGGTCACTTCAGGCTGGCCCCTTTTGCAGGTATAGCTATGCAAGACATTAAAAATAAGTGTCTATACTGTTTAAAATCCAGTAATACACAGTTTTGCTCTGCACATGTTCGGTTGCTCTCAATTTTTAGGCATTTTTAAACACTGCTGAGTTTGTAGAGGCCGATCTGCTGACAGCCTTAAAGCAGAATTAAACCCTCCTATCCTTTACAGCCAAAGAAGCTGCTTATGTTTGATCTTCAACTGCCATGAAGCTGCACATCAGTTATGACACCAGCCATTTGATGGTTTTACAGTTGAGGCAAGCAAATGTAACGGTCAGCAATCCTGGAATGTAATCCAGGATTCCAGGAATGTAACTGTTTTTTGAAACTGTTAAATCAATAGGTTTAGTTCTGCTTTATGATTTAACTGCTTTCATTTTCAAAGCTTAACCGAACAAGA
This sequence comes from Lithobates pipiens, assembly GCF_037356315.1. NCBI lineage: Eukaryota > Metazoa > Chordata > Amphibia > Anura > Ranidae > Lithobates > Lithobates pipiens. The sequence goes on along the minus strand of NW_027507748.1, from coordinate 449,757,639 downwards.
TGAAAGCAGAAGCTGATTGGTTAAAATGAGCAGCTGCTTTAGATTCGGTTTGCTCCAGTTTTAGGAGACCCCCCCCCTATACACACACACACTAATTTGTTGAAAGCACCACATTCGCAGGCCTTAGTTTATCAAGATGACAGCTCACTTGCTCATGGAATGGTAGCATATTGGTTTAGCAAGAATGGTGTTTCATGAATCCATGCTGATTACTATTAATAGTCTTTTCAAAAGCAAATTCTTGGATATAGTCCCTTAACCAGTCCCCTTCTATAGCTTACATACTATTGATGTTAGTCTGACCTGTACTTACCAGATAAATATCTTGGCCCTTTTTAAAATATTGGTACCACCTTGGCTTTTCACTGATCGGTTGGTACCATTCCAGCCACTAAGATGTCCATAAAAAATGGTGTAGCAGCCTCTAGTGTGCTACTAGTGTTAGTGCAGGCAAATTTAATTGATGACTCATGGTTAGTTTGTGAGTCAGAAATTGGGTCAGGGTTACTGCAGATCAGGATGGATAGCTCCACAGAGGTAGGTCTCTGGTACCTCTGATCTGCATACTTGAGGGAACTTGCCAATCCCCAGGCAGAATGTCCTGGCAGGGTGGCTGAGTCAGCCCTTAAAGTGTTACTAAACCCAGGACCCTGCATTCACTATATCTACTCTCCCACAGTACACGTAACATGGAAAGGCAATTATTTTTGTAGATTTAAACTGCTAAATACCTTTTCTCATCAGCAATATATAGCAGTCTTGTGACTATCAGTGTCCGGTCTAGCACTGTTTAAAGCTTGTAGGAGGAGTGTTTATTCTCATCTGACTGTCCTATGAGGCTGCATGACCCCTGCCCCTCTGACTGGACAGTGCTGATTAGACCTGTGCTGATCTCACACACCCTCCCAAAAAAAAAATAACGCTCCAGCAATACACACCAACCTGAGCATGTGTAGACTGACCTCAAGGCTCTGTGCTATCAGGAGGCGAATTTGGGATTGTGGAAGAAGGGGAGGATCAAAAAAGATGGGAGAAAACTGCCTTCTTACACAGTTGTGGAGGATTAATCATTTTGGCTCCACAGTAGGTATAACACGCATGCTATACTGCATATAAAAACTGATTTTACTGTTGTGAGTTTAGATATGGTGGAGCTATGACAGCAGGAGAGTCGGATGGAAGATGGAGTGCTAAGGAGTCTATCGGTTGCCTAGGAGGGACCCCAGGGTCTGAGGGGGCTCTGCCTTCAGGCTGGGCTCAGGCCAGCTTGGGAAGATCCTGACAGCATTACAGTTTGAAGAGGAATCTTGCCTAAAAGGCAGCAAAGAGGACAGAGTGAGTACATCAGCACACCCTGGATGGATGTGTATGAGCGTGATGTGATCTCAGCTGCGGGGTCCGCGCATACCTGATGGGCACCCAATAGGCGTCTGCATCTCGCCGGCAGCATGACACACCAGGAGATAGGAGGAATATAAATAGTCCAACATGGTGGTGGTCCCTTTGCTGTGGCAAATAGCCATTTTGAGAGCCTGGGGGTCAAGTTAAATGCTTGTTTGAGTATATACACAGAGGATTCATTTGACAAACTTTTCTAATGTGTGGATTTGGGAATTTATGCTAGTGCCTGTATGTATGTTCCCTCAGATTACCTCAGTGCTAATTGCCTGTATTTACCATTTATCAGAGATCTGGCTAAGTGAGCTGTCTGTTCGTGTTTGGGCAATTTGATTTAATCTTTGAACCAAATTAATCTCGTGGGATTTGTTTGACACTTGGCCCCACAAGTAGCTCTTATAGGTAAGAATGTGATGTTTGTAGTGTTGTTCAATGGACTTTGTGGTTATAGTGCTTAATTAAAATATCTGGGAACTTATAATGGTTTCCTTTGTCTGCCCATCACATCACATTGTTGAAGGATTATAGAAAAATGGGGTTCCCTCGCGCTATCAAAGTGAAAAATATCTTAATGTGGTATGTCGGTTAGTTTGCTGCTAGACCTAAAGTGTATACCATGCACTTAAACAAAAATAAAAAAGGTGATCAGCGCAAACTATATACCAAATATTACTACAAAGATGGAAAATCATTGTTTGATATGTATTCTACCTCATAGATAAAGTGCAATAAATCAATAATTAAAACAATACTAATGGTGAATCCTAATGCAAATTGCTGCTGTGCATGCAATTATTTAGCTGCAGTGCAAAACGGTCACTGTGTAAACTACGTAAATAAATTTGCTGTGCATGCGATTATTTAGCTGTTGTGCAAAATGCTACTGTGCAAACTACGCAAACAAATTATTTGCTGTGCATGCAATTATTTAGCTGCTGTGAAAAATGCTACTGTGCAAACTACGCAAATAAATGATTTGCTGTGCATGCGATTGTTTAGCTGCTGTGCAATCTGCCACTGTGCAAACTATGCATTTGCTGTACATGCGATTATTTAACTGCTGTGAAAACTGCTACTGTGCAAACCACGCAAATAAATTATTTTCAAAAAATGCACAACACATTACCATAAATTCATAAAGTGAATAAAATAGCTACTGCTGTGCAGATAATTAAAACAAACAATATAGTGCAAAATTGTGCAAATCATCATCAGGTGCTAAACATTAAATAATAATTGAATGAACACTAAATAGTGCACAATGGTGCAAGATTATCATAAAGTGCTAAGTATCAAATGATCCTTTGTGTACACCTTTAAGTGTGTTAGGTGTACCAATACAGTCCTATTTATATTGAGTAGAGATACCCATAAAAGTCCATCCATAAACAGTAAACGTGCAAATTAGTGCTAGTATGCAGCAATGTGACAGGCAAACTCTTCAGGTGGCATCCACTGTGTACTCTTCATGTGGTCCACTCAGTGCTTTCTATGTGCTTACCTCTAAATGGGTAAGAAATGCCACTCAAATATTTCTAATGATGAGTCCTCCTGAGTGTGGTAACCAGGGATGATGTCCTTAAGAGTGCTGTATTGCAATAATGGCTCCCAGTTGGTTAGTTCACCCGTTCATCCACAGCAAATGAAAGCAGAAAATAAGCAGGAAGATCCCATTGCGTAATATGTCTCAAATAGGTTTATTTATGTTTAAAAAATGGCTACTTACAACAATGCTGAAAACGACAGACAGATCAAACAATGGTCACAGGTCATGACTTCATCAGGGGATCCGGATTGGTCAAAAACCTTGTCGATTTAAGTACCAGAACAGGAAGTGTTATTTGCGTAGTTTGCACAGCAGCTAAATTATTGCATGCACAGCAAATCATTTATTTGCGTAGTTTGCACAGTAGCATTTTGCACAGCAGCTAAATAGTCGCATGCACAGCAAATTATTTATGTAGTTTACACAGTGGCAGTTTTGCACAGCAGCTAAATAATTGCATGCACAGCAGCAATTTGCATTAGGATTCACCATTAGTATTGATATAATTATTGATTTATTGCACTTTATCTATGAGGTAGACTACATATCAAACAAGGATTTTCCATCTTTGTTGTAATATTTGGTATATAGTTTGCACTGATCACCTTTTTTATTTATTATTGTTGAAGGCTTGCATGGAATTGGACCTACCGGGTTGTCTCTTCCTTGTGGGGAAAATTCTCTTTCAAACCACAATTACCTTTGGGAATTGATTTCTGCTATCTGCCTGAACTGGTGGGTCCCTAATACCCTATTGGAGGAATGTAGTATACTGCCCTCTCATTGAGGGATTTTATACTCTAGTTTAGTACTCTATTCCATGTTTTTTGTTGTTTGGCTTATTTTCATTCTTCTCTTCAGACTCTCATAATGGGCTATATTCCTCCTGTGACAAACTGATAACCCCAACTACAATCTTTTGGTTCCAACATTTCTTCTTCGTTACTGACTCCTTTAAGTATCCGGAATAATACGGCCTCTCAGATGATCTATTATTTTGACTGTGTGAAATGTGTAAATATATTGGTGTAGCTTGCACACCTATGTATAAATATATTTATATGCCTAATTTATAAATGTAATTTTCTTTGTAGTGATATTTTATACAGTGCTTCGCAAGACTCCCGAGGAAGTCATTAAATGATGAAACCGGTTGATCTGAAACTACTGTACATATAGCATGACCGCATGAAATCTGTGATGTTTTAGAAATGATTGTTTTTAACTTTGGAATATTTACAATAAAATGTATGTAATTTTATGAATTAAAGTAGTATATTGACGTGTTTTGTACCTAAAAAATCTCACTTGTGTATTTCCAAATATTTCTATTTTTGTGGGATGTGGTGCCTTTATCCCCAGATCTTCAGCTGATTATCAAACACATTCATCTAACTTTGTCATTGGTACCAATATGTACCATGGCAGTTGGGTCCTCAACAACCCCACCTAACAATCTGTTCATCCAACCTGCGACATGCCGAACATACTGTTCACCGTTCATGATCTTGTGACAGATTGTTTTATCTGTCCTAATAAGTCCCCTATCACCAGTATCTGTCTATCCTTTCCCGGCCCAATCTTCACTGGAGGAGTTGTTTCACGATTCACCAGTGGAACATCCCTTGCCTTGTCTGGGATGGTTTTTAACGGGACACCTCGGGGAAAAAAAAAAACCCAAGCCGATCAAGGAAGCCCTAGCCCGTGCCTCTTCTAAGATGGCAGCGAAAATTCTTGCTAAACAGCACACTGCATCTCCTGCTGATCCGGGACGGATGGACAGTGAAGAGGAGGACGACACAAATCTTAACCTGAGCGGCTCCCCAGCACTGCCACAGTCAGGTATGTCACAGAAGGATTTCCTCACACACATGGAATCCATGCTGCAGAGGGCCCTTACAGCAACCTCTGACCAGATAACTAATAGACTATCCAGGTAGATAAGAGAATTAGGCCAGCACACAACAGACCTGGGAACAAGGGTAGATGATATAGAGCTGACCCTGCAAGAACATGCCCAAGAACAAGCAGCACTCCACGAGGAGAATGCTACACTTCTATCCCATTTGAAGGACGCAAATAACCGCTCCCACAGATCCAATTTGCGGCTCTGCAGGATCCCTGAAACGATTGATGATTTACAATCTTTCACTACTGCCCTGTTTGAGGAACTGTCTACCCCCATACACATCAAGCGCTTTGAATTTGACAGAATTCACAGAGCACTCACCCACCGCTAGTCGGATGGCCCACCGCGGGATATAATTGTTAGACTGCATTTTTTTCGTATGAAAGAGCAACTCCTTGCTGCTCGCAATAAAGATACTCTTCTGTTCCAAACCCATGCTTACCAACTCTTTTCGGATTTGGCCTCCCTTACAATCTCTAAACACCAGGCTATTAAGCCGCAGCTTCAAATCCTACTGCAGCACCAGCTTAAATATACCTGGTGATTCCCATTTGCCCTGCAGTTTACATATCAAGGCCAGCAGCATTCCAGCACTTCACCTAAATCCCTGCAGTGCCTCCTAGAATCCCTCCACCTGGTCACCCCAGCTCAACAGTCCGGGACTTTACTTCCACGGACACCAGCCAGCAGCTTGCCCATACAACACAATGCCGCAATGCAATCAGCCAGGCCCATCATCTATCCGGACGGGAACCCCATCCCAGGCCCACAACAATGGCTTCAATGATCCGAAGACCTCCATGCCAGGCTGACTCTGCACAGACCCCCTTCTTTGCAAATAACTTATGCTCAGTTACTAGTGGGATAATTGACCCCCACATGCCTTTTATGCTGATCCTAAATAACCGAGACTTAGGGGTCCATGTCCTGGTATTTACTTTCCACCTTATGCCGGGCAGCCCACACAGGCCCCTTAACCCTGCTAGGGTTGCACTGGTTCAGACCCCATTCACATGTTGAATTATTTTGTGCATAGCTTAGTAAAACCCATTTTTTTTCCCATTTCTTTTTTCTCACTGCTCGGTTTACTAGTTTGACGTGAATAGCATAACAGCCGCGCTCGTCTCTAAGCCCAGATGCCTCTGTTTCAACGCAAAAACTTGTTTGCATGACTAATTGCCTAGTATTCTTGCTGCACCCCTTCCCAATCTTCACACTTACCTTCCCCCCATCATAATTCCTATTCCTCACCCTCATCTCCCCTGTTCCTTTCTACTCCTCCCTCCCCACCCTAACCCCCAGCTAGAATTACCCTCATTGATCCAACCTGTTACATTAGTAATGCAAGTTTAAGTAAGAAACTGATTTATGTACAATGTTCTAGTTGCAGCGGGGAGCTGTCACTGTCCCCCGGTACACTCACTCTTCAGCTAGCTGGCTGGCGGAAGAGTCTATGTGCTACAAGGTCTGGCAATAAAGTCCAACCTTCTAGGTTTCTTTTACTCTACTGGTTGCATTACAGAATTTACACTATGTTCTTTGACAACCCTCTTCTTTCCCTTTCCTTTCCCAGCTTCTTTTCATCTGTACTCTACGATCGGTCGGTTCGCACGGGCCTGATGTCTCCCCACAATAGCTTACATCAGGCCCCCAGATGTCCCCCCCCCCGAACATACTCTCCCTAAATGTTAAGGAGCTCAACTTCCCTAACAAAAGGGTTAAAGCCTTCCACTCATTTGCATCCCTTAGAGCCACCATAGTAGCCTTACAGGAAACGCATTTTGCAACTCACAATACTCCTAAATATTTCAGCTCCCACTATCCCCAAGTATTCATCGCTTCTGCTGCCACGAAGCATAGAGGTGTGCTGTTGGACTTTCATCACGCACTAGCCTTTACTCCCCTTAGTGAGATGAAAGACCCTGAAGGCTGTTGCATCATTTTAGTGGGCCTCTTCCAGGACATCGAAACCACATTCGTCTCATACTATGCCCCTAATCCTAATCCAAACCCATTTTTTTCCCCATCTCCTACAGGTGGCATGAACACACACTGTAAAGGAACTTTGTTCATATGCCGCAATTCGAACCTTGTACTCCACCCCCGTCTTGACAAATCCTCCTCACAGTTCCGCAAACTACTTCAACAATCCCTACTCGATACCTGGAGAGAATGTAACCCCTCCAGAAAGAATTACACATTTTATTCCTAGCCACATAAGTCCTTCTTCAGGATAAATTAAATATTTATTCCAGTAGTGTCCCTACCACTCTTACTACACTCCTGCATGCAGCCCATTACACGGTTAGACCACTGTGCTGTGATAACAATGGTCTCATCTCTGATCCCCCAAGCCAGAAACAGCACTTGATGCATGAACATGTGTGGGTCAGCTTGGAAGCAATAAATCTTCATCCCCTGGCAGTAGATAACCTGCTCTGAATGTCCAACTCAACACGAGGTCCCATAACTAATCCCATCATATAACAATCTACTAACTAATAACTAATGTCCCCACATGCTCCACTACTCTCCTTTTTCAACCACCCAAATTTTTATCCAGCCTTCACGGATCCAACTTCCTTCCAAGTCTGAGCCCAATCTGGACTGCGATGCATACGCGACCTCGTTACCAGCAACTCCCTACAAACTTTCCCAGCCCTACAAGCACGAACACAACTCATCACTAGATAGCCTATCCTTATATGAAGGCATTTGTGACTCAGATCCACATGCCCCGGCATCATTTCACACCTATATAACCACTTCACATCTTCTCCAGCTAGCCTCCCACCATATGCTACACAATGGTCTCAGGACCTAGCAATAGACCTAGATGTAGAGGACTGGTCAAATATATGGACCAATACAAAGACCTCCTCCCAAAATGTTATTGCACTTGAAGCAATTTCTAAAGTCCTTATGAGGTGGTATCTGGTCCCTGTACGGATTAACAAATTCTTACCAGGATATCCCCCTGTGTTCCGTGGTTGCGGAGAAAGAGACTCGCATGTCCACATATGGTGGTCATGCTCGGTCGTGCAGTATTTTTGGACCTCCATACTTTTTATATGGCCTCTACATTGCCCTGAGTCCCTTTTGGACCTGGACCCAGCTCTTGCAATGTTGAATCACGTCGCATTTGACTGTACCAGAGCCCAACTCTACCTCCTCCTACACCTTACAACAGCAGCCAAACAAACGATAGCTAAGGCTTGGATAACCTCAACACTGAATTTAATTGAACTAAAATAGTCACCCAATGTCAGGGCTGGCTTAGGCCTTCCTTCTCTGGGCTGGCTGGTCAGCTGTTGGCTAATTGCCAGCTCTCATCTCTCTCCACAGTTACCCAGCTGTTCCTGATCCTGCTCGTCTGACCTGCCTACTTAAGCTGTCCAGCTCACTTCATCTCTGCCTTTGCCCTGGTCACATCACAAGACACCATCTCCTGCGTTCCTGTTTAAAAACTGGCTTGCTGACATCCCTTCTGGCTCCTTATCCTGCTTGCTGTTCTACTTGGATCCCTGACTTCTGGCCTGGCTAATTTTCAGATTTGGTTATCGAACACTGGCCTGGCTGACTACTCGATCCGGTTACTGGACTCTGGCTATGCTTAATCTATTTACCTTTTTATTTTTTTATTAATGAACAAGTGTATTTTAATTGTACTTCTGTCTCAGCCTGGTTCATGGTTTCTAACACCCAAGCCATGAGGCACAACAAAATCAAAGCCAGAATCTTAGACAGAATCCCCCAGTACCTTAAAGAGGAGTTTCCATTTGAAAAAAAAAAAATTAAAAGTCAGCTACAAATACTGCAGCTGCTGACTTTTAATAATCGGACACTTACCTGTTCCAGGGTCCAGCGATGCGGGGGGGTCGAAGCTCATTACTCTCATCCCACAGAGTAATACTCGCATCTTTTATTTACTACTACAGTAGATTCTGGTTTTTAAATGGTTTATTCTACCCGGAATTAAACAATGCATAGTTGACGTAATCTTGAATCACTCTGATGCCGTGCACACATGGTTGGACTTTCCGACAAAAAAAGTCAGACGGAATCATTTCATTGGATATTCCGATCGTGTGTGGGCTTCAGCTGACTTTCTTTTCCAAAAATTCTGACTAACCTAGAAATAGAAAATGTTTTAAATATTTCCATCACAATCAATTCCTATCAGGAAAACCGTTCATCTGTATGCTATTCCAAAGGACCAAAAACAACACAAGGCCAGCTATTGGCTACTGGCTATTGAACTTCCTTTTTCTAGTCCCGTCGTACGTGTTGCATGTCACCGCGTTCTAAACGATCGGATGTTGGTGTGATCGTGTGTAGGCAAGTCCATTTCAGCGGAACTCCATCGGAAAAAACGCCAGAGTTTACTCTGAAGGAAAAAAACGGTCATGTGTACGTGGCATGAATCTCCGCAACAATCACATTTTTCTCATTTTGTTACTGAAACACCCTTGCAATCTGTAATTATCTATATATAAATATATATATAGCCTCAACACTCAACAGAAACTGCTCTTTTAAAACTCACAAATGACCTACTAACTGCAAAAACCAATGGACACTATTCTGTACTCCTACTGCTGGACCTTTCAGCTGTCTTTGACACGGTTGACCACCCTCTCCTCCTCAAAAAACTTTACTCCCTTGGTCTCCGTGACTGTGCTCTTCAGTGGCTCTCATCCTATCTATCCCAATGCACCTTCAGTGTCACTTACAATTCTACTTCCTCCACCCTTATCTGTCAGAGTCCCCCAAGGTTCTGTTCTTGGACCTCTTATTTTCAATCTACACCTCTTCCCTGGGTCAGCTGATAGCCTCTCACGGCTTTCAATATCATTTCTACGCTGACGACACACAAATCTATCTTTCCACCCCTCAACTCACTCAATCAGTCTCCTCACGCATCACCACCTTACTAACAGACATATCTGTATGGATGTCGCAACACTTCCTTAAACTCAACTTGTCCAAAACCGAACTTATAATATTTCCTCCCCCACGCGCCCCTTCCCCTGACTTCTCTGTCAAGAGTAATGGCACAACCATCCACCCATCCCCACATGTCAGGGTGCTAGGTGTTATCCTGGACTCTGAACTCTCCTTTCAGCCCCACATCCAATCACTTTCCAAAGCTTGCCGCCTCAACCTCCGCAACATCTCTAAACTACGTCCCTTTCTAACCAATGAAACCACAAAGCTCCTGATTCACTCCCTGGTTATCTCTCGCCTTGACTACTGCAACTCCCTCCTCATTGGTTCACCTTTAGGCCGGGTTCACACTATAGCGATGCGGGAACGCCGCGAATCCACGGCGTTTACCCGCATCGCACACCTCCCGCCGGCAGTTCACACTGCCCTATGCGGACGGCTGGGAGTGTCAATGTTATGTTAATGACACCCCCAGATCCGTCGGCATATCGCAGTGCGATCTGCCGACTCGCACAGGAATCGGATCGCATGGTGTGAACCCCCATGCGATCCGATTCTGTTGCGGACCCAAAAAAGGGTCCCGTGCGAGTTTGCTGCGGGAGCGCTGCGAATTCAGCCATACTATCTGTATGGCTGAACTCGCATCGCTACGGAGATCGGATGTGATTTGCTGTGCGAATCACATCCGGATCTCCCCCCGCAGCGGTGTGAACCGGGCCTTAAATAGACTATCCCCCCTTCAGTCCATCATGAATGCTGCTGCCAGACTCCTACATCTTACAAACCGCACAGTGTCTGCTACCCCTCTCTGCCAATCCCTCCATTGGCTGCCACTTGCCCAACGAATTAAATTCAAAATACTAACACTTACTTACAAAGCCATCCATCCACAACTCTGCCCCCAGCTACATCACTAGCCTAGTCTCAAAATACCAACCTAATCGCCCACTTCGTTCCTCCCAAGACCTCCTGCTCTCTATTTCCCTCATCATCTCCTCCCATATCCGCCTACAGGACTTCTCCCGAGCCTCACCCATCCTCTGGAACTCACTACCCCAATCTGTCAGACTGTCTCCAAATTTATCCACTTTTAGGCGATCCCTGAAAACTTTCCTCTTCAGAGAAGCCTATCCTGCCTCCATCTAACAACTTCACTATTGTCTCCATTAGCTCATCCCCCACAGCTATTACCCTTTTGTATAACTTGAACCTCCCTCCTAGATTGTAAGCTCTAACGAGCAGGGCCCTCTGATTCCCCTTGTCTTGAATTGTATTGTAATGTAATGTCTACCCCAATGTTGTAAAGCGCTGCGTAAACTGTCGGCGCTATATAAATCCTGTATAATAATAATAATAATAATGTATCCTAGAAATAAATATACCCAAGCATTTGACAAGCCTTTCATTAAAATAAAATAAAAAGTTCCATAATGTACATCCGTCATCAATCATGTCCTGCAGTGATGCAGGTCCATGTCAATCAAGAAGAATGACTACCGATGCCAACAAGAGATGCCTGATTCTGCCATTTCCCTTGTGTCGAATGACATTTCCATATCTCTGCCACCAAAGTAAACATAGGGGCAGTGTTACCTCAGTGATATAATTAACCAAATATGGCCTTGATTAACTTTGGTCAATGATGTCACTATGTTACGCGCGCCCCTTTGTTTCCTTTAACAATAGAGATTCAGAGATGGCATTTAGATAATTACCACTTCAGCAGGGAGGTTGTTTAGTGTAATTTAGGATAAATAAAGCAAAATGCACACTATTGTTTCTTGACCCTTACAAACAATAATGCACGCATATAGTATATATAATTTTTTTTTTTTTTTTGAGGTGGGTTATAGTAATGGCAAAAAATATACAGATTTATTTTTTATTTTTTGCCAGTTATCCTTTGAGAATAAAAATCAGGAGGTATTCCTAATCTTTTACCACAAATGGAGGCAAAATGTATCTTCGACCAAAAAAGGTGAATGATGATTTATACAGTATTACTAACACATGCCAATGTTGAAAAACTGAGTTCTATCTAACTACTTACTAACTAAACATGTTTTTTTTAACCACTGAGAAACCGTCCTACATAAACGGTCTTTTTTTTGTGTCCTAAATTTAACACATGGAATTTCTAGTCATACGTATATTGTCTCTTTTGCAAGAAAATGCCTAGATGTGTGTTTTATTATAAACAATTACACTTTTTTAGTACCTTTTGTTTTAAATTACAGATGCATGTTGTCACATTTTAAAATGCCTTTAAACTGAGTCCATTGAATTTTATCCAGATAATACCGCCATGGTAACTAAATGAACTGAATTTTAAACTTGTACTTCACAAAAACACCTGATGTGTGTAATTACTGAGAAACAATGCATATTATACTGTGCACTTTTGTTGTCAGCAACAATGGCATTTGTACAGAATGTTCCACTGGCTTGTTTTTTACTATAATGCTGAGATCATGTAAGAATGTTTTAGACTTAAATATTTCAATACTTATGATGAAAAGTAAGTGTATGGTTTTAGAACTTAGATTTTGTCAGGCTTTTCAAAGAGGAATCTGCATTTGTGGTTAACCCCCCAAAAAATAAAGAACCTGTTCAATTAAAGCATGCCATACAGCACAGTGCTGTGTATTTTGTCCCCCTGTATCATCTGAAATACCTGGTTGATCGTGCCAGTTTCTACCCTCCCCTCCACTGACCACAATACATCAGGGCTACTGAGCTCTGGCACTGTTCCCAGTGTACATGCCTCCATCATACGCAGCTATCTGTAGCTCTCTTGTGTTTCCCTCTGTCGTCCTCCCCCTCCCCTCCCTGCCTGTCATCTCTATCGCTGATCTGCTCCCCACTGCTTCAAAACGAACTGATCTGTATATACCTCTGTCAGATAAAATGCTGTGTCCTAGTGCCTATGTTTTATTTTTTAAAAAAAAGACTTCTACCAGTTTTAACAGTGTCACCCAGCGATCACATAACTCCAGGCTCTCAGCTCTTCTCCTCCCTTCCTCCCTGGCTGACGTCAGCAGGGAGATCTGGGCCCCGCCCACTGGAGATATCACACGGGGAGAACTGAGAGCCTGTAGTCTTCTTTTTGCTGGGAGATGCTGTTAAAACAGGTACATTTTTTTTCTTTTTTTTTTCATATATAAAACACAGGCACTAGGATGCAGCTTTTTATCTGACAGAGGGGATGATATAAAGATGAGATAGTGGCTTAACAACCAGTTTAAGGTTTTTGACATAAGACGTGACTGGGGAATCCTTTCAGACTGGATTTGTATTCAGTAACCAACCAGCTCAACATATTTCTGTTTAGATACTGAAAAACATTCTTATAGTAAAAAAAAAAAAAAAAAAAAGACTTTAAAGTGGAGTTCCACCTATTTAAAAGTCAGCAGCTACAAAAAGTGTAGCTGCTGACTTTTAATAATCGGACACTCACCTGTCGTGCGTACGCCCCGCTCCTCTCTGCAGCGCCGGCATTGTAACTGTGCTGCATGATGTGATTGGCTGGGCAAACTTCTGGGACCTGGGATCTGTCCCAGTAGATTGCAGGGAGTGAAGGGGGAGAGGTGAACTTCCTTCCTGCACTGCCGAGCCCCGGGAGGAAGTGGGAGCTGGATGCTTCTAAAAGGAGGGTATTCCTCCCCCCTCCCAAAAAAAATGACATGCCAAATGTGGCATGTCAGGGGGACACCATCACTTAAAGCGGAAGTTCCGTTTTTGGATGAAACGCCACTTTAAGATGATATGATGGCCCACGGGCAAAAGGGAGCCGGGACAAAGGGCCAAATAACATGCATTCTACAGATGGCCTACAAGAGACTCAAAACATTAAGGATGATAGCTGTTCCTTTTTCCTAGATCAGTGTCCTAAAATGACACTGCTTTCCTCATCTGACTTTAGCTCCCTCTCAAGCATGCATCATGCTGTTTGTCTGACAATCTGACAAAAGTTTCCTGGCTCTGCATCATGCCATCACTGCGGGTCAACTCAGCCCCTTTGACCCACTGTAGGACCTTCCTGAATCATATTATAAAAGGCAGGCAGTACCTGGTGCAGGTGTTCTTATTTTGTCCTCTCTCCAGACTTTCCTGATGAATCCTGTGTATCCCACCTAGGGTCCCATGGTGGAAAGTCCTCTTGTTGGGGGTAAATCTCCCTGAGATTGGGTGCTCCCAGTGCCGGAGTAGGGCGGTCGCATAAAACGCATGAAGCCTTTTTTCCATGGCTGCCACCCTGGGTTTTCTCTCTCTCTCTTCCCCCTCATGGTAGTCTCAGCGTGTTTCATGCTGTTCAGTGTGTTTCATGATGCTGGCACTGAAGTTTACGGAAAGGTAGGGGCCTCTTGTGGCTCTCTACATGATGCTTCTTCCTATTTTGATATTGGGCAGTCCTTCCTTATTGCAGGGGGAGAGGCTCTTCGCAACAAAGTCACAAGAGGGTGATATCTTCATTCCTTGATCATCATTCATCATCTCCGCATACTTCCCATTCTAAGGCAAAGTTCAAATGGCACCATGTGCATCAGGAATCTTCTTCAGCCTCAGTGGGCCCATCTTGTGGACATTGCCAGAGGGGCTCTTCTCTTAGTCAGAGGGTGGTTGCTCCTTCTGACTCTGTGGCCAGTGTGTGCTGGGCGTGTGAGGGCGTATCTATGCCATCAAAGAGAGTTTGCAAGTTGTGCTTCAGGGAGGCCCCTCAAGCCAGCCAAGCAGTGAATGAGGATTTTATGAAGTATATTAAAGAAGCAGTGAAGGGTAGTTTGGAGGATCTCTTGCCTGCTTCCTGCAGGAAAGGTAAGCCCGCACCCCAGACAGTATAGAAAGAGCGTTTTTCAGAACCCGGGCTGGTTACCAGCGGGTTGGAAGTGGACTCTTAAGTGGCACAGGGTGAGATGGATTCAATCACTTTTGATGTTTCCTTAGTTCCCACTTTTATTTCTACAGTCAAACAAGCTATCGATTGGGAGAAAGTTACCTTGGTCTCTCAGAACCATAGGAAGTACTATCCTAACTTAAAGATGGATCTCCGCAAATTTCCTCTTATGGAGGAAATAAAAGAGCTGATGGAGGAGGAATTGGCTAAGCCGGACAGGAGACCTGCATTTCAAAATAGGGTCAACAAATTGTATTCGTTCTGGCCTTTGTATTTAGAATTCTGGGACATGCCTCCAAAGGTGGATGCATCTTTGTAGCACTTAGCTATGCATATTATTTTACCGCTGTAAGAGACCGTATCCTTCAAGGATTGCATGGAAAGGAGAGTTGATTCAGACCTCAAGAAGATGTTCTCTAGAGAAGGAGCAGCCTGCCCCCTGACTTCTGTTGCAAGAGCCATTAGAGTATGGTCCTCAAACATGAATTTGGCTCTCGGTTCACATAGGGATGAGGAAGTAGTTTCTTCAAGCCTCCAGGGCCTCAAATTCTTGGCAGAAGTGGCAGTAGATCTTGTCAGATTTTCTTTTCAGATTATGGTGCATTCTACCACGGCCAGATGGGCCTTATGGTTAAAAGCACTGGTCTGTGGATTCTGCCTCGAAGCAAGGCCTATGTTCTATCCCATTTTAAGGTGCAACACTCTTTAGGAAAACTCTGAAGGATGTGATATGTAGGGTGATTTCTTTTGCACAAATAGAAGATCTCGTGAGCTGTTCAGAGATGCAAGATCCTACCACCCAGGTAGGGAATTTAACCGTTTTCCAGGGCACCCACATGGCTCTTTCGGGGATTGAACAAAGTCCAAGGTCTGTCAGCCTCCCAAGACAGCTAGCAAGTCTTTCTGAAAACCCGGATGTTGCCAGTAGGGGCAAGACTGGCCCATTTTGGAAACATCTGGGTGGAAAGAATAATGAAATGCATGGGTCCTACAAGTGGTTCGTGAAGGGCTTCGCCTTCACTTTGAAAGTCCACCTCCAGCAAGATTATTTGTCTCAACAAAGGTCCCTGTGTCTTCAGTGAAGCGAATGTCGCTAGAATCCTACGTTTCAGAGTTGCTAAGTCTGCAGCCCATAGTTCCAGTTCAGAGGTCAGAAGAAGGCAGGGGATGTCTATTCCCCTTTATTTCTAGTTCAGAAGTCTTCAGGCAAGTGGTGCCCTGTCTTGGACCTAAAATACCTAAACTTTTCTCAAACAGGAGTCTTTCCGCATGGAATCACTCAGAACTATATCTGCAGTAGTACAAAGATGATTGGATGATCTCTATAGATCTCGAGAACTCTTATTTTAAACATCCCAGTAGCCAGGCTCATCAGCAGTATCTCAGATTCCACTTCAAGGGCAACCATTTTCAGTTCAAATGCCTTCCCTTTTGCCTCGGTTCAGCCCCAAGGACCTTTTTGAAAATTTTGGTGGCGGTGATTGCCTTTCTTCGTGAGAGTGATATTTGCATATTCCATTATCTGGATGATCTCCTTGTGTTTGCACAGTCCAAATTTCTTCTCGTGAAGCATCGGGGGACCAAGCCTTGATGAAACTTGGTTGGATGGTAAACTCGCCAAAAAGCCACCTCACACCAACTAACAATATTGCATACCTGAGTATGACTTTCGATAAAGTGCAGTACACTTTACCTCCAGAGGACAAGGTCAATCATGTGTGTGCAGGAGCTGCAGAAGTGATGTCTTCAACTGTTATCAGGGTACGACGGGCCGTGAGTTTTTTGGGCGTCTTAACGGCATGTATCCCAGCAGTGGCTTGGGCACAGTGGCACATGAACAGGTTTCAGTTCTGCCTCCTAAATCAGTAGCAGTGCAGTTCTCTGAACCAGAAGTTCCAAATTGCTTGCTTCATTTCCAACAGCCTTCTGTGGTGGACCAGAAAAGCAACCTCTTTGGGCAGGCCCATCAATCCTGGAGACTAGATCATGATTTGGATGCAAGTCTCCAGGGTTGGAGGGTCCATTGCCTGAGAGCCCAGGGGACATGGAACCATTGTTTACCATGCTCCTTAAATCTCCTAGAGCTGAAGGTGGCCATGGAGGTGCTCAAAGCATTTTTGCCTGTAATTCAGGGCAAAAGGGTCAAGATGATGATAGAAAACAATGTCAGTTTTGTACATTGTGAATCAAGGGGTCACAAGGAGTTTACATCTTATTCAGGTGGCAGAAGAGATCTTCTCGTTTGCCAAAACCCATTTACTGGACCTGGCTGCATCATATCCCCTGGGCCCTCAGAGTACCCTGGCAGATCAGCTGAGCCAGAAGTTCTTGAGCCACACAGAATGGATGTTAATTCCAATATACCTAGCAGAGATCTAGCAGAGATATACATAGCAGAGAGTGGGGGGGTCCCGAGATAGATTTAATGGCAACATCATTCAACTGTCAAGTGCCTCAATTTTTCGCTCGTCTCTTCTATCCACAGGTGCCAGCCCAGGATGCACTCTCTCAGAGATGGCACTTCAAACAAGTTTACCTGTTTCCACCTATTGCCCTGATGCTCAAGTCCTTACTAAAGATCATGGAGGAATGAGGGCTAGCTATTGTGATTGCTCCATTCTGGTTAAGGAGGCCATGGTTTCCCCTTCTGTGTCACCTGGCGTGCCCTCCAATCAGACTGCCTCAAGGCCGAGACCTACTTCTTTGCAACAGCCGCACTCACCCCAACCCGGCCCATCTGGCCTTGACTGCCTGGAATTTTAAAAGTGTAAACTATAAGACTTGAACCTCCTCTAATTCAGTAATGTCCACCCTTCCATCAGCTAGGAAAAAGTCTACCAATACCACATTGTAAAGAGTGTGGCAGAAGTTCAAGGCTTTTTTGGTTCAACAGGGGTTTTCTTTCCGTTCCCCCACAGTGGCTAATGTTCTGGATTTCTTACAGCCCGGCCTTGATGCAGGACTTAGCTACAACACCTTTAAGGTCCAAGTGTTTTCAGCCCTTAAAAATACCTCATGGTCAAGAGAGTCTCTAGTGATCCAACGCATCAGAGCCCACCAATCGACTCCTTTTTTCAAAAATGGGATTTGCCGTTTGTCTTGAGAGGGTTACTGAAAGCACCCTTCTTCCCAGATGCAGAAAGTTCATTATGGAATCTCACCTTGAAGACGATATTTTTTAAGCCATAGTCTCGGCTAGGCGAGTCTCGGACATTGCTGCCTTTTGCTGCTGCAGGAGATCCAGGTGCACTCCACAAGGGCAGTTTCATCCTCATGGACAGCTGGTCCAAAGTTTTGGCAGACATAGTTTGCAAGGTGGCAAGCTGGAAGTCACCTAATACCTTCATAAGGCACTATAAGCTGGATGTGGTGTTGTCCTGATATGCTATGGTGGGAGATTCTGTATTGTCTAAAGCCCTGTCAAGATATCACAATTTTTCTGTATCAGCACCTGGTATCTATATTTTGTTCTTCCCTCCCTGGGATTGGCAAGTTAAATCCCTCAGTGATGGCATGATGCAGAGCCAGGAAAATGGAAAATTGTTACCAAATACTACGTAATTTTTCTTTTCCTGGCTCGGCGTCATGCCAGCACATTCCTTCCCTGGTATTTCGCAAGCTCTTTATCGGAAAGACTTTTCCCATACGCACACAAATTGTGCAGTTTGAGGACTACCTCAATCCTGAAAGGGTAATAATATATTCTAAGCTTTTTGCTAAAATGTATCCCATGGAAAAGAATTTAAATAAGAAATTGGCTGTTCCATTAATGGATTCTGCCATATCAGTTCTCAATTAACACCTATTCCTATTGAGAATGTTCAACAGGACTCTGTTAGGTATGTTCTGATTGCCATTTGGAAGCCCTCCCATGGGCCTCTTTTGCCCTTGCAGATCCAGCCCTTCAGCCAGCTATTGCTGTCATGTCTATTTGCTAGACTATTGCCAACTAGACATTCAAGACTTATGAAGAGACCAGACAATAATGGATGTCAACCCCATATCCTGAACTGCCTAGGGGATTTGGATCTCAGCGGAGTCAAGACCCCCAATCAGCTTTCTGGAACTGAGAGTCATAAGATTATCTCTACAACACTGGACCTCCTTTCAGTCAGGGTAAAGTCAGACATAGCCATAGCAGTGGCCTTAATAAACTGTTAGGGGGCACCAGAAGTCAAGCTGCCTTAAGAGAAGTATAATACTCTCCTAGGCCAAAACTTCAGCTTTATTAGCCACCCAAATACCTGCAAAGGACAATGGCAAGTAAACCTCCAAAGCACAGACTGAGGGGAAGTGGTCTCCACACCCTTCAAAAATCATTATCAAAAGGTTGAGAACACCAGGTGTGGACATCCTGGCCTCCAGGTTCAACAACAAACATAACCCCTCTGTGACCAGGACCCAGGATATTCTGACATTTTGCAGCAGATGCCCCAGTGATACCTTGGTCTTAATTCAGTCTAGTTCATATCTTTCCTCCTATGAAGTGTCTTCCGCGATTGCTCCTCAAGATGGAGGAAATAGTTCCAGTGATTCTCATTACAATAAATGGCCTAGAAGAATGTGAAAGCTGCTGGAAGGGCCTTGGTCTGTTCCAAACAGACCAGACTTACTTGCCCAAGGCCCTGTATTTCATCTTTGTTCTCAGTCACTGGCTTTAACAGCATGGCAGACATATTACCTCTTTCTGTTCTGGTGATAGGGGACTTTGATAATGTTTCTAATATCACATGATATAGGTTTCCTTCTCCTAGGCATGGAGCTATGCAGGGAGCTGGGTCTACACAACCTCTGGTGTAAATTACATCTGGTAGAATCGCAATACACTTACTATTCAAAAACTCATAACTCTTTATCTCACATCCTGTCACTTATCTGATGATTGAGCCTGACGTGCAGAGGTAAGGCCTCTCATACAACCCTGCTCAGTAACCACCGATGCTGTAACAGTGGCCGCAAGAGTGTGGTGGTGTATGGGTGCCTGGATCATCTTCCGTGTGGTGGATGTGTCACCAGGGTGGACAAACAGGTTTAGTTGGCAGGCCCTCAGGTTCCAGGCTAGTGGCAGCAGGAATCCGGCAGGTGCATGCAGAGCAGGAGAGAGACAGGATGCATGGTGAGACAAGACAGGTTGGTAACAGACAATCAGATGTAGGCATAGACAACAGGCAAAGAATGGTCAGGATGCAGGCAGAGATTAAGCAAAGTCAACAAGGCTGGGGGTAGTGATAAAATAGCAGTGTGTACCAGGCATAATGTTTCTGGTTTGGATAGCCCACCTAAGGAGGTTTATAAACAGCATTGAAAGAAATTCCTTCCTACCCTATTACAGACCTTTAATGTGGCCATTGGGGCAAGGTTTCTTCTCCCTTTCATGACAGAGGCTATTATTGTGGTCCTGCCTATGAAAGGCAAGGACCTACTATCTCTGCATACCTACAGACCCCGTTCATTGCTTACCACCGATATTGACATCCTTGCCAAAGTTTTTGTCAATAGGCTGAGTAAAGTTATTACATCTATTATTCATTTGGATCAAATGGGCTTTTATGCCCAATTCTTATACTACGGTGAATATAAAATGTAAATATACAATCCCTTGTGGGTCAATGTCTATTTTTTTTTTCTTTTGTCTCATGGGACCAGATAAGAGTATCCACTATTGACGCTTTTGTTTGCGGTAGCTATATAGCCTCTTGCGACCTTGCTGAGGCAGAACTCTGGGGTGAGAGGATTTGGCAGGGGAAAATATGAAGATAAAATAGCCCTGTATGTGGAGAAGAGGTTGTTTCTGGCCCGATACCCAGGGATCGCTGTCAATTGCAAGTCCATCACTAAGAACTTTGGTGTTTTTTTATGGCCTTACAATAAACTTGAATAAGTCCATACTGCTACAATTTAAATATTTTCGGGTAATGGTTTCCATTCAACCCCAAGAATATAATCTCTCTACTTATCTTTACTTATCTGCAGTGGCAGCTGGTGCTCAAAATTTATTTTTTTTTGGGGGGGGGGGCGCATAATATTAAACAAATCTGCACACAACTTCTAATAATCATCCACAGGGGAAGAAAAAAAAACTTACAGATTAATAGAAATAAAAGAACCCCCTGAAGAAGACCACTACTAGTCCCAGGTTGAAATGCATTGGGGTATTTCCATACATCAAATGGTTCTTTGAAATATGAATATGGGAACTATTAGTTTGAAATTATTGACTAAAACGTAGATATTTGTAATGAAAGATTCTATATATATTTTCTCATCAATGCTTGCAGATTTTTTTGTATATGCCAAAGCTTATATTTTAACCATGTTCATCTTTTCATGATGCATTTCATCATTTAGTGTTAAAAACTTTTGGATTTTTTTTAATGAAATTTTGTGTCTCTCAATCTACTGCTAAAAAACCCCACGGGGAGTCACTCATCTTTTTTTCAACCTATTATTGGGGTGTGCAGCTTCTCCGGACCCACTGTGTATGTTCATTTCCCCCTTTTTATTATGAGGGGTTCCCACTATCCCTGTGCTGAGTTCCCGAGTCTGTACACTCGTGCCCATTATGAGGGAGTTCCCACCCACCCTGCGCTAAGTTCTCGGGTCTGCATAACTATTGTGCCCGTTATGAGGGGTCCCCACCATCCCTGTGATGAGTTCTGGGGTCTGTACGCCTGCTGTGCTCATTATGAGGGGTCCCCATATTCCCTGTGCTGAGTTCCCGGATCTTAATACCTGCTGTGTGCATTATGAGGGGTTCCCACCATCCTTACGCTGAGTTCCCAGCCAGGTCTGTACAGTCACCTGCTGTGCCCATTATAAGGGTCCCCAGTGATGCACCGCATCAGTAATGCAAATGGCCCACTGCACTAGTTATCAGCCACTTTTACATTTGATAGCATCTGCCCAGGATGACACACCAGTCTGGAAGGTGAACTCCACCAGCTAAACTCTGCAACTCAGCCCAGTATCCACTCTTCCTAATAGCAGTACTGTAAATGACCAAGTGACTTCTCTTTTCAGCCCTCAATCCACACTCGAGAAACCGGAAGTAACGCATCAGTATCTATAAAAGCACTGTCCTATGTCCTAGTACCACACTAATCATTATCTGCAAACCTGATACAATGAAACTTTCCAGACAGTGGCTATCAGTAGCCACTACTGAAACCTAATGATAGAATGGAAGTGTTCTGGCGCAGAGCCCTGCGCCCAGAGGGCAGCCTAAAAGGCCTGCCAATAGGTCGTCTTACCCACAATCATGTTATTGCAATGACATTGAGCATCCCATAGCAGCTGTGTGTCCAGTGCCCTGCACACACTTAAAGGGACAATTGTATTACATTTTTTATGAAGTGTAGCTTTGCGGGGGGGGGGGGGGGGGGGACGCTCCCCCTGTTGACAGGCTGCCGCTGCTTATCTGTCAGAATGAAACAGGTCTCCCACTTCTGAGCACAATTTTCTCTTCATAATTTGCTTTAATATTCTTCTCCCAATATTTTCCTCTACCATGTTATGCTATACCTCCTTTCAAAAGTCCCTGCAATGAGTCTCACAATGAGGTTTTTTTCCTTCTAAACCATGCAAAAACATCTAGAAAGGAGGTCACACTTGGTAGAACAGGTGGACAATATCACAATTCTTCCAGGCACTTAGAAGTCACAAAGAGATACAGGGCAACAAAACTCACTACCAAAGGGGGGTCCCTGAAATATCATGTAATCATTGAATTTCTTTACCTAACATCATGTTTAATTACAGGAACTATATAATGATTGCCAAGATATTTGTTTTCATTTTTCTGTGCATTTCCCTTGATTGTCTCACAAATTTTGTATGGTAAAAATAGAAAGAAAAAAAAAAGTCAGAAAGTATTGAAATTATACCACCTTGAGGAATGATCCTGCCTAATTTTTAGTTGATGGAAAATACTGTTTTGAAAGAAATACCCAAAGCAGCCTTGCAAATGGGAAACGTTATCATAAACTACAAATTCACAGGCAAAACAAGTACATATTGTAAGTTGCAAATCTGATAAATATGCCTCTAAGAAAGGTTGATACACAGTATATACCTAAAAAAAATAATAATAATAATAATTAACTATTGTTCTTTTCTTGCATCTACTAAAAATTAGGTTGTTGTAAATGTTTTTTGTACCACAGTATATTTTCTAATAAAGCAAGATTGCACACCCATTTATAAAGTGCTTATTCAAACATAGCAGTACAGAATTTTAATAAGTTCTCATAACACAGATAAATATCAATATAAACCAAAAGAAGCAATTAACCTTCCAAATGTAAGCATTGCCCCCTCCGGGAACATAAACATGAGCTCACTCAAGTATGTAATCAAATGCACACAAATATTCTGCTTCCTCCGAGGGATGAAAGTAATAGAAAGAAGATGTCCTATGTTTACCTTTCGATAAAGCATCCCTACAATCTGGATTAGATTCTTTTGTTTGTGGTCATCTTGTAATGTGAAAAGAGTGATGTGTACAAGTTAACTGAGGTTCCACCCTTGTCTTGATTTACATGTTATGTCTCGAAGAGCAAGCTATGTTAAACAAGGACAACACGGCTTCCATTAGAAGTTTTAGGGTTGCAAATAAATATATTCTGTTCTCCGTTTTCAGAGACAAATTTTACATCTCTTTGCATTTAACTGAAGATTTCAGATGTTGTAATATTTTTGTGATATAACTTCTAACAAACACTGCATTTGCTTATGCAGTCATATAGTTATAAATAGAAACCTTTTGGTTTTCTAAGTAATTGCACTTTAACGTTTGCCTTTAAAGCTGTTGGGAATATTAAATTAGATTTTAAAATTGTTCTGCAAATTTCTGCATTAGTGATGGTAATATAATGACTCTAACGAGCCCCTGCTCGCTAGGTTCCACCCTCCCGACACTCCTCTGCGACTATTGAATCAGATTGCAGATTACAACGTCTGATGGTTCGGTCATCCGATGCTCCGGCATTCAAACTACAGCTATGTACCGTTCAAATCCAGTTGTGATAGCTCAGAACAAACACCAGGCAGGCTGTATGTAAGTTCAAACAGGAATCTCACCTTTATTGGATGCACACAACACACTTTTATATATAGCAGTTTGAACACCCCACCCCCAACAACCACTCCAAGGTTCTTGACAATGACATACTATAAATTACTGTAAAAGTCAATCTTTACTGCCTGACCTGTTGCTAGGTACCTGGTGTTGAAGCCAGACTTGTAGAAGGAGACCTCTCTTACAACACTGGTTCAGGAGCCACTGGAATGGGAACAGTGGTCTCGAGAGCACAGTGGGTAGGAGTGCCTGCTGGAATAGGGCCGCTGGGACTGATAGCGGAGAAGAGATCCCTCTGGATGGCTAGACGGCTGGCAGAGCAGGGCTGGCAGTTGATAGAAGAGCTGAGAAATGCAAGCAGCAGCTATAGGAGCCGATGAGAGGAACCACAGGCACAGCAGAACACTGAACAGGCAGCATGTTGGAGCAGGGTCAGACGGTCCGGGTCAGTAGGCGAGCAGACAGGTGATAGAAGCAGGCAAGGCAGCGTTGGTAAAACTGGCAGAGGTCGGCAATGGAATCACAGGCAAAAGTGGTAGCAAGGTCAGGCAGGCCGAGTTGGGTTTGGAGAAGGCAGAGAAGTCAGACGAATCCGGGTCGGTAACAGTAGCAGATGATCAGGTTCAGGTTCAGGTAGTCAGATACACAGGAGCTGAGACGAAACAGCGCCGCACCAGTGCACTAGGAGAACCTTTAAGCGTTCAGTGGCGGCAAACAGCGCTATCGCGCGCGCACACCCGCGCACACGCGCCAGAAGCACGTGCCGACGCCTGCCAGTGTGAACACCCTGAGGCTCAGTTTGAGAAGAAGCACGCGTGCGCATGCGCGTATGCACCTGTGCCTGTCCATCGTTGGTAAGTCCCTGACATTGCCCCCTCCCAAGGGGCAGCCTCCGGATGCCCAGCAAGTCTCTCTTTTCCGGATGGGCAGATAAGTAGGCGCGAATTAACCGCCTGGCGTGGATATTGCTGTCAGGTTCCCAGGAATTGTTTTTCGGACCAAACCCCTTCCACTTAATCAAAAACTGAATACGTCCCTGTCTTCTTCTGCTATCAAGGATGGCTTCCACCTCATACTCCTCATTTCCATCCACTAAGATGGGTTCTGGAGGTCTAGTTCCTCTATCAGGGAAAGGATCAGGGACGGCAGGTTTCTGCAGTGACACCTGAAACACAGGGTGAATCCTAAGCGAGGGTAGGGCTAACTCATAGGAAACTTCATTGATTTTCCTCTTTACCGGAAATGGTCCCATAAATTTAGGTGCAAGTTTCCTGGAAGGACAAGCCAATTTAATGTTATCAGTAGAAAGCCATACCTGATCGCCAAGCTGTAGGGTCAGTTCCCCTCTTCTTCTCCGGTCAAATGCTCTCTTGCTGTCTGCCTGGGCTTTAGCCACTGCCTCCTGCAACACCCGGTTATTATGGCTGAGGAACTCCACTGTCTCCTGGACCGCCGGAACTGAGGTTTCTGAAAGAAAGTCAGGCAGAAAAGTTAAATGAAAGCCATAATTGGCGAAAAAAGGGCACTGACCGGTGGCTGAATGACAAGCATTATTGTAGGCAAATTCTGCTAAGGGCAGCAGGGACACCCAATCATTCTGTACAAAAGATGTGAAACACCTAATGTACTGTTCAAGAGTCTGGTTGGTCCTTTCCGTTTGTCCGTTGGTTTGGGGATGATAGGCCGTGGACAGGGCCAGCTCAATTTTTAGGATCTCACACAGGGCCCTCCAGAAACGTGAGGTGAACTGAACTCTTCTGTCGGAAACTATATTTGCTGGAATTCCATGTAACCTCACAATTTCTTTAATGAATATGCGGGCAGTCTCCACAGCAGATGGGGTCCCTTTTAGGGGTAAAAAATGGGCCATTTTGGACAGCCGGTCTACAACCACAAAGATAGCTGAGCACCGCTCAGAGCATGGAAGCCCGACTATAAAATCCATGGTAATCATTCTCCAGGGTCTGTCGGGCACAGGTAAGGGTTTCAGCAGTCCCCAAGCCCGATTTCTTGGCGTCTTGTTCTGGATACAAACAGGACAGGAGCTTACGTACTTCTCCCAAAAGTCCTTCAAGTTGGGCCACCAGAACGTGTGTCGTACGAGCTCAAGGGTCTTACGGACCCCAAAGTGGCCTGCCAGCGGATGATCGTGAAGAAGGGACAACACTTTGACTCGAACATTCTTGGGAACAAAGATTTGACTTCCCCTCCAGAACAAGCCATCCCTGGAACTTAAAGTGATCCTGGGGGGTTTTGAGGAGTCAGAGGACGCTTCTTTGATCAGAGAGAGAAGATTTGTCTGTAAAAGTAAAAAATTTCCAGCAGGCAGGATGGTATCAGGAACAGATGAGTCCTTTGGATTGTCATACATGCGTGACAGCGCATCCGGTTTCACGTTCTTCGATCTGGGCCGGTATGTTATATGGAAGGAGAAGCATGAGAAAAACAGGGCCCAGCAAGCTTGTCGGGGTCTCAGTCATTTGGCAGACCTTAGGTACTCTAAGTTCTTATGATCGGTATATATTAGTACCGGATGAGCAGCGCCCTCCAACAGATACCTCCACTCCTCCAAGGCAGCTTTAATAGCGAGCAGTTCTCGGTTGCCAACATCATAATTCCTCTCTTCAGGAGAGAGTTTCCTAGAGAAGAACCCCACAGGGTGCATTAGGTCCTTGTTACCTCGATGTTGAGAGATGACTGCTCCTACGGCCACTTCAGAAGCGTCTACTTCGAGAATGAAGGATAAGGATGGGTCCGGATGACTGAGGATTGGAGCAGACGTGAAAATTCTTTTCAGCTCTTCAAAGGCACTCTGGGCCTCCTGAGTCCAGCAGAAATGAGAGCTTTGTTTGGTTAGTTGCGTGATGGGCGCAATTATAGCTGAAAAGGGGCCTGTTGGGGAGATCACTATCCCCAAGAATTGCATGCTCCGTAATTCGAATTCGCATATCTCAGCCTTTGCGTAAAGTCTGTGCTGACGAAGACGGCTTAGGACCTTGCGGACATGCTCCCAATGCTGATCGAGTGATCCAGAAAATATTAAGATGTCGTCCAGGTAGACAATCACGAATACATCAAGAAAGTCTCTGAATACATCGTTAATGAGATGTTGGAAAGTGGCCGGAGCGTTGAGGAGCCCGAAGGGCATTACCAAGTATTCATAATGCCCGAATCGGGTCCAGAAGGCTGTCTTCCATTCATGCCCAGCCTGAATGCGGACTAGATTGTACGCCCCTCTTAGGTCAAGCTTAGTAAATATGACAGCAGACCTCAGTCTCTGGAAGAGTTCGGGTATCAAAGGTAAGGGGTAGCGGTTCTTAACCATAATCTTGTTTAGCTCTCTATAGTCCACACATGGTCGGAGGGCCTGATCTTTTTTGGTGACGAAGAAAATTCCGGCTCCCGCTGGGGAAGTTGAAGGGCGAATGAACCCCTTTTCCAGGTTCTCATCTAAGTAGATCTTAAGTGCCTCCTGCTCCTTTTCTGACAGAGGAAATATGTGTCCGAAAGGAATCTCCGCCCCCAGGGAGCAGTTCAATCGGATAATCGTAGGGGCAATGAGGAGGTAGAGAGTCTGCTCCTTTCTTGCTGAAGACATCAATAAACTCGTGATAATGCTTGGGTACAGTCTGGAGTAGATTCTGGTCAGAGTATAGACATAAAAGAGTGGCAGAAGACTTGGTGGAGTCTGTTAGGCAGTGCTTCAGACAATAGGGAAAAGGAAACTTGACTTCTCTAGTAACCCAATTAATGTGAGGGTTATGGGCTTGGAGCCAGGGTATGCCCAGGATGATCGGAAACATCGGAGAGGAGATTAAATCAAGCGTCAGGAATTCTTTATGCTGAGAGGAGATGATGACAGGCAGGGGTAGAGTCTCTTGAGTTACCTTCCCAGAACTGATGCTAGATCCATCAGCCAGGAAAACTGAAAGTCCATGAATCTTGTCTTGTAACAGGATGCCCTGTTGGCCAGCAAAGATGGAATCAATAAAGCAGCTGCACACCCCGGAGTCAATGATAGCATTGACTGTCACCGTCCTTCCTTGGAGCTGTAGCAAAAGAGGAATAGCAAGGTGGGTTGAGTTGGCAGACAAGGCAGAGAGACTGGTAGAAGCAGAAGATAGGCACTTACTTGTCTTGACTGGGCAGTTATAGACATAGTGACCTGTACCACCACAGTAGAGGCAAAGATTCTGCTGCCGGCGACGTGCACGTTCTTCTGTGGGTAAAGCAGGGCGCAATAGTCCCAATTGCATGGGCTCCGAGGTGTCAGGAGCCAAGCAGGCCGGATAAGAGCTGAGCGGAGGTAAGTAGCGGGAAGCAGGCGTTGGGGCCTTCGCTGTCATCCAAACAGGGTGGGTTTGCTGAGCAGAGCGCTCTGATCGTCGCTCCCGGAGACGACGGTCAATCTGGATTGCCAAGGAGATCAAGGCCTTCAGGGTTTCTGGTATGCCGACTCGAGCAAGTTTGTCCTTAAGCCCTTCGGATAACCCCATGTGGAACTGATGCCTCAAAGCCGCATCATTCCACTGAGTGTCTGCGCTCCAGCGTCTAAAGTCTGTGACATAGTCCTCGGCCGGTCTGCGGCCTTGCTGGAGCGCAAACAGGGCAGATTCAGCTGTGGCAGTCCTTTGGGGGTCCTCATAAAGCTGAGCCATGGCTTCAAAGAAGGATTGCAGAGAGTGAGTCAGGACTGAGTCTCCTTCAAGTAATCGGTGGGCCCAGGTCTGGGGTTCTCCTTGTAAAAGGGAGATCACAAATCCTACTTTAGTGGCTTCCAGGGAGAAAGTCCATGGTTGTAGGGCAAAATAGAGCTGACAGGCATTCCGAAATGCCCGAAAATTTGGATCAATCCCCAGAGAACCTCTCTGGAATGGGCACCCTTGGCTCAGGTGGAAGCATGACAACAGATGGGGAGGCAACAGACTGTAATGGTGTGGAGGATGGAGCAGAAGCTGCGTGACCAGCATCAGTAAGATTCTGGACCTGTCCTTCGAGTCTGGTGTAGCCATCCTGCAGTGACTTTATAGCTTGGGTAAGGGCCGCCAGATGCGTGTAGATCTCCTTCATGGGAGAGGTCTCTCCTGCGGGCTCAGTCATGGCTGTTTCGTACTGTTAGGTACCTGGTGTTGAAGCCCGACTTGTAGAAGGAGACCTCTCTTACAACGCTGGTTCAGGAGCCACTGGAATGGGAACAGCGGTCTCGAGAGCACAGTGGGTAGGAGTGCCTGCTGGAATAGGGCCGCTGGGACTGATAGCGGAGAAGAGGATCCCTCTGGATGGCTGGACGGCTGGCGGAGCAGGGCTGGAAGTTGATAGAAGAGCTGAGAAATGCAATCAGCAGCTACAGGAGTCAATGAGAGGAACCACAGGCACAGCAGAACACTGAACAGGCAGCATGTTGGAGCAAGGTCAGACAGTCCAGGTCAGTAGGCGAGCAGACAGGTGATAGCAGCAGGCAAGGCAGCGTCGGTAAAACTGGCAGAGGTCGGCAACGGAATCACAGGCAGAAGTGATAGCAAGGTCAGGCGGGCCGGGTCGGGTTTGGAGAAGGCAGAGAAGTCAGACGAAGCCGGGTCGGTAACAGTAGCAGATGATCAGGCTCAGGTTCAGGTAGTCAGATACACAGGAGCTGAGACGAAACAGTGCCGCACCAGCACACTAGGAGAACCTTTAAGCGTTCAGTGGTGGCAAACAGCGCTATCACGCACGCACGCGTGCACGCCGGAAGCACGCGCCGACGCCTGCCAGTGTGAACACGCTGAGGCTCAGTTTGAGAAGAAGCACGCGTGCGCATGCGTGCACGCAGCTGTGCCTGTCCATCGCTGGTAAGTCCCTGACACCTGTCCATTTAAAACTCTACTAGTTCTCCTCTATTGCCGCGTACACACGGGCGGACTGTATGGCCTACTTAGTCCGCTGAAACACATTTCAGCGGACAGTCCGCTCGTGTGTGGGCTTCAGCGGACTTTTTCAGCGTGCAGTCCGGCGTACTAAGTATTTCGGATTTTTCGAAATACTGTCCGTCGTACTCGCATTTCGGCGGACAATCTGGCCGTGTGTATGCCAGTCCGCCGTACTTTTGAAATGAGCGGACTTTTCCCGCCCGGAGAAAAGTCCGCTCATTTCGAGCGGGTATCCAGGTAGGCGGGGCCCGCGAAGGAGACGTCGCTGGCCCCGCCGCCTGGTATGGACTTACAGGGGAACCTCAATGCCGAAAAAATATAGGGACAAGGGGCGGTGTCACATGGCTTTATCTCACATGGGTTGGTGTCACATGGTGACCCCGCCCCCTTACGATGTCATAGTCCCCATGTGACATCAACCCATGTGACCAACCCATGTGACATAAAGCCATGTGACACCGCCCCTTGTCCCTATATAAGTGGCCGCGCAGTGCGTCCCTGGCATTCCGGCCGGAGAGATCGTCGAGGCAACATCTCCTGGAGAAGAAGAAGAAGAAGAAGAAGAACGGAAGGCGGCGGCGACAGAAGACCGGGCCACCGCCTGTAAAAGAGCTATAAGAAGGCGCGGTGGCCCGGCAGAAGAACCGAAGAGGGGGACAAGACCCCCGAAGTCGGGAGAAGAGGCCGGCGGCGAGGAAGAAAGCCGGACTCCTCCGCTAGCAAAAGAGCTACAAGAAGATAGCGGAGGAGTCCGGCGAGAAGACCCCCGAAGACGGAAGACCCCCGGAGCTGTGCAATAAAGTATTTTATCTTGTGTGTTGTGTTTTTTTTGTACTTTTATTTTACAGGTGAATGGGTAGGGGTACATTGTACCTCATACTCATTCACATAGGGTGGGGGGCCAGTATCCGGGGGCCCCCTTATTAAAGGGGGCTCCCGGATTCCGATAAGCCCCCCGCCCGCAGACCCCGACAACCAACGGCCAGGGTTGTCGGGAAGAGGCCCTTGTCCTCATCAACATGGGGACAAGGTGCTTTGGGGTGGGGGGGCCGCACGGCCCCCCCTTCCCCAAGGCACCCCCCATGTTTAGGGCACGTGGCCTGGTACGGTTTAGGAGGGGGGGCGCTCGCTCGCCCCCCTTTCCTGGCCGGCCGGGTAGCGTGCTCGGACAAGGGTCTGTTGTGGACTTGGGGGGGACCCCCACGCCGATTTTTTTCGGCGTTGGGGTTCCCCTTTAAGTCCATACCAGGCGGCGGGGTCAGCGACGTCTCCTTCGCGGGCCCCGCCTACCTGGAGACGCGCTTGAAATAAGCGGACTTTCCTCCGCGTGTGTGGGCGAGTCCGTTCATTTCAAAAGTAGGGCGGATAGTATGGCGGACTTAGTACGCCGTATTAGTCCGCTCAAAAAGTGGTGTGTGTGGTCAAGTCCGTTCATTCGAAAGTATGACGGACTGTCCGTCGGATTGTATGACGGACTAAGTAGGCCATACAGTCCGCCCGTGTGTACGCGGCTTAAGTCTTAATCTGGCCACACATGGTTAGGTTTTTGTTAATTTAGCCAGCCAGTTAAAAAAGAAATGAACAGCTTCCTCTATCTTCATAAATAAGGTGTTTGGATGGGGCTTAATGATGTCATTGTTTATCAACCAGAATTACAGGTTTTCATACCGCTAGAGGCTGTATAGTGCACTGTCATAATGATGCAGTTTACCTGTGTGTACTGAAAAGTAGGTGCACATTTTAATATGAGTGTGTGGTTTTATAGCTTAAAAAAATGATTTTAACCACTTGCCGACCGGCTCCTTTACATATACGTCGGCACTTTAAAGAGGGATATCTTGGTAACGGCAGCAGCTGCTGCCACAACCGAGGTATCCATCTTTTCAGGAGACGGTCGTGTTTACGATAATGGTGATCTATGCAGCGTATTCACCACGAGATCACCGTTATCAGTGGTGGGAGAGAAGCTTCCTCCTCCCACCGTCACATGTGCCCTCCGCCACTTACCGGAGCCGTCAGCGGAGGCGATCAGGTCCTCTCAGTGCCTGGGTATGGAAACGAGTGAACAAAAGATGGCCCCCACCCATCTCCATACCATAGCAGGGCGGAAGTGACGTCAAAACGTCACTTCTGCCCATAGCTCTTAAAGGCTCATTTTTTCAAAGTAATTTTTTCAAATGTCAATTTTGTTTTATTGCATTTTAGTCCAAATATGAGATCTGAGGATTTTTGGCCCCAGATCTCATATTTAAGAGGACCTGCCATGCTTTTTTCTATTACAAGGCATGTTTACATGCCTTGTAATAGGAATAAAAGTGATCCAGATTTTTTTTTAAAACAGTGAAAAATGAATAAAGTTAAGTAAAATAAGAAAAAAAGTTTTTTTAAAGCGATCTGTCCCGACGAGTTTGCACACAGAAGCGACTGCATGTGCCCATTTTAAACATGTAAACATCTAAATTCCAAAACGAGGCTAGTCCTTAAATGGCAGTACACACTACATGGTATATTTTTGTTTTCTTTGAGTGATGAGGGATCGGTACCTACAAAGTCTGGACCCTGGGAAGGGGGGGAAGAAGTTTTACATGGTCTCTATAATACACAGGTCACCCTTTTAAGGTGAGAGCACATCTACTCTTGTGGGGGGGAGGTAAACTAAACTACTAGAGATACTGCACAGAGTGAATGGAAGATCTGTGGCACCTGGGGTTGATTTGTTTTTTGGACAACACAGTTGGACTATGATTTATGTTAACACAAGGGTTTGAAGTTTGCTTGGAATACACTATTGGACTTAATTTTATTTGTGATATATTGTGTTTAAATAAAAGTATTGCTGCACTGTCATTGTTTATCATTGATTTTTAATGTGTGAAGCAAATATTGTTAGCTGGATACTGATGTTTATGTATAGAAGTTATATATATATATATACACACACACGTAGTGGTGCAGGAGTTTTACACTATATAAAGGTGTTTGGAGGACATTGTCAGGTGTCAGGGGTGCTGCTGTTAGAATACACAGATCAGTGGCTTCAACAGGAGTCCATTAAACAATCCACTTCTGTTAAGTGGGGTAGTCCATACACTGAACAAAATTAAGCTGGTCCCTGCTAGACTGGCTGAATTTCGATCCCTGTATGACCAATTTTAGTATATTTTATCCAGATATGGTTCAGGTGTTGCTTTCCCTCCTCATCTGTCTTTTTTACACTGTCTGGTAAGTGTTGCTTCTCCTCCTTTTTCTTCCCTGTTCTTTTTATTTGTCATTTTATTGACATATTTTTCTTTTTCTTCGTGGAATTGTTATCCACCCATCTTCTGTGTTTCCTTTCCTTCTCTTATTCATTTGCTCTGTTGTATCTGTTCCCTGTACTTCTATGCTTTGTTTCTTGAATCAAAGAAAACCTGTGCACCAGTCCTCAAAGTTTTCAGCTGTTTGCGCTGCAATGGTGTAAGTGATACTAAATAAATAAGTAAACCAATTATTGTACTATCAAGCAATCATACAATAAAACAATTGATGGCAACAGAGAAACATGTAAAAAAAAAAAAAAAAGTAACAATGATAATATTGTGGGGAAAAAGGCAAATAGTCCATGATCAAAATTCATAAAAGACTAATGAGTGAGATAATGAACTGTAAGTCCAAAAATAAATAGCTTAACACCTCAACTGGGTTTCCCAAGGAGGTGCTCTCACCTTACAGTTTGATACCCACTACAAAAGGTCAAACTAACATGATTAACTGCATATCTCCAAAGGAACTCCTGTATACTCCCAAAGGCAATGGAGGCACTTTCCCACAACTTTCAAAAAACACCAAGTATCAAAAGGATTAAACAGCAACTGACTGTTAATTGGGCAAATCTCTTGCAGGTGCAGACATAAATAATTAACTTTTTCTATTCATGTTGACTCTGATATCTTAAAGAACCTTTACGAGATGAGGAAAAACAAAGTGAAAGAAGAAAGCGTTTATTGTATATAGTTTAAAAGAACTTAGGATAAATATAGCTGTATAAAAGAGTGGGGCAGTAGAAACATAAGAGAGGACAATGGAAAACAAGTACAGCTGAGCAGGAGGAATCAGAGTCCAAGCTCAAATCATTCTTGCTTAAATTCTCAAAAGGCACAGCTGTTGAGAGTTCTTGAGATGGCTTGGTTTCCAACTTTGCAAGGTAATTCAGGGAGGATATTACATCCAATAGAGCGACAAAGTATGCAAAAAAAAAAAAAATCTTTGTAGGAGACACCTTTCTAACACAAACAATTTTTCTAATAAGTAAAGAGCATCTACATCTCTAACAAATTTTGGTAGGGTGTGTTAAAAAAAATGGTCGTTTGATAGAGACATCAAATATCTAGTGGAGAAGTGCCCCATTTTTCACTAATGTTTTGGAAATCAAGTATGGCTAATTCTCTTAACATATGGTCAAGCAAAAGACTACATTACAATTTCAATACTGTAACAAATTAGCTCAGTAGCAGGGTGTGCAGGATCACCTGGATGGGTCACAGCACAGTGAAGTAGGCACACACAGACAGCAGGATCTTTGTGAAAGCCAGAAACTGTGGTTTATTTACACATCTGTGGTTACAAAGTGTTGGTATCACAACAGGAAAAATAGAACAAAACAGAAAATAAACCCTTGCCACTTTGGGCGTCTAACTACAAAAACACAGGAACCTTACTACTTGTTCTCCCACAGCCTACTGCTGCTCAGACACTTGGAGGTCACACAGAGATAAATAGAGGCTTTTAATCACACAGACTTAATCTCACCATTCAGCGGTATTGCTGCTCCCCAGTCTGTCTTGCACAAAGATCTGTTTCCAGGGTGGAACCCCTTGTTGAAGCAACCTGGGAGTTTTATAGAACCCTGAGTGTTTTATCTGTTACACCTGTGCTTGTTAACCCTCATTGAGCCCAAACAGGCTCACTACACAGCACAAACACAAAAGCAATCAGTGTACAGCAGGAACCTGGGACAAATATATCTCCCAACCTGGACACAACCCATAGATTTTCCTGGCTTCTTGCCACATCCCCCCTTCCCCTTTCTTGTTTCAACCCTAGGATCGGAACACAGGTTGCCAGGCATGCGTGGGACAAAGCATCTGCATTTCCTGCTCTAACACCAAGGCAATGTTTCACTGTAAAACTAAATTCTTTAAGGGCCAGGAACCACCTATTCTATTGGTCTCTTTGTTTTGTGTCATCCACTTTAATGGAGCATGATCGGTTACCAGTTCATATTGTCTACTCAAGAGATAGTACCAGAGAGAATCTAAAGCCCATTTTATTGCTAAACATTCTTTCTTAATTGTGGCATAATTTTCTTCATGGGCCTTCAATTTCCAACTGAAGTAAATGACAGGCTGTTCTTCCCACTGGAAAACCTGAGACAACACAGCTCCTAACTAGGGATGGGTGAATGGTTGTTCAGATGTTCTAGCGAACAATATGCGATGTTCGGCGCAAATTTGAAAGCCTCCGCAACACCGTTAAAGTCCATGGGACATTAACATGAAAAAGCAAAAGTGTTAATTTTAAAGGCTTATATGCAAGTTATTGTCATAAAAAGTGTTAGGGGACCCGGGTCCTGCCCTAGGTGACATGTATCAATGAATTAATTTTTTTTAAAACGCCAGTTTTTTCAGCAGCAGTGATTTTAATAATGCTTAAAGTGAAACAATAAAAGTGAAATATTCCTTTAAAATTTCATACATAGGGGGTGTCTATAGTATGCCTGTAAATTGGCACATTTTCCCTGTGTTTAGAACAGGCCCTGCACAAAATGACATTTCTAAAGGAAAAAAAGTAATTTAAAAGCAATAGCGGCTATAGTGAATTGTCTATGTGAGAAATCAAAAGTGCTAATTTTAAGGATTAATATGCAAGTTATTGTCATAATTAGTGTTTGAGGAACCGGGTCCTGCCCCAAGGGACATGTATCGATGTCAAAAAGTTTTAAAAATAGCCGGAGCAGTGATTTTAATAATGCTTAAAGTGAAACAATAAAAGCGAAATACTCCTTTAAATTTTGTACCTGGGGGGTGTCTATAGTATGCCTGTAAAGTGGCGCATTTCTCCCATGCTTAGAACAGTCCCTGCACAAAATTAAATTTCTAAAGGAAAAAAAAGTAATTTAAAAGTAATAGCGGCTATAGTGAATTGTTGGGTCTCAGCAATACAGATAAAAGTAATTTAAAAAAATGGCATGGGATCCCCCCAGTCCATTACCAGGCCCTTTGGGTCTGGTTTGAATATTAAGGGGAACCCTGAACCAAAATGTAAAAAAAAATTGTG
Source organism: Lithobates pipiens (assembly GCF_037356315.1). Lineage (NCBI taxonomy): Eukaryota > Metazoa > Chordata > Amphibia > Anura > Ranidae > Lithobates > Lithobates pipiens. Next base: position 449,721,648 of record NW_027507748.1, on the reverse strand, counting down.
TGGGGGTCCCCCCAAATTCCATACCAGGCCCTTCAGGTCTGGTATGGATATTAAGGGGAACCCTGCACCAATTTTTTAAAATCCAAGCCCGCAACCTGGCAGGCTGCAGGAAAAAGGAGGGACAAGAGACTGCTCCCCCTCCTGAACCGTACCAGGCCACATGCCCTCAACATGGGGAGGGTGCTTTGGGGTAGCCCCCCAAAGTACCTTGTCCCCATGTTTATGGGGACAAGGGACTCTTCCCCACAACCCTTGCCTGGTTGTTGTGGGGGTGTGCGGGAGGGGGCTTATCGGAATCTGGAAGCCCCCTTTAACAAGGGAACCCCCAGATCCTGGCTCCTCCCGGTTTGAAATTGTAATGGGTATATTGTACCTCTACCTTTTCACACAAAAAAGTGTCAAATTAAAACAAAAACACAAGACACACTTTGGGACAAGTCCTTTATTAAAAAAATAAAAAATAAAAATGTCCCACAAAGTCCATTTATCTTCTTCTCTCGCTCCGTCCGACGGACCAAAAAAAACCCTGCATGCCGCCACTGATCTGCATCTATGGGAGGCACCTGACCATCCTCTCAGGTGACAGTTCTTTTATAACTGGGGGCGGGGCCACACAGTGACATACTCGGATGACCCTGCCCTCCTCTGACTCACGGGGACTTCCCAATGGCTTCCCCCTGGCTTAAGAGCGGGGCGGGCCATCCGCTTACGTAAACAGGTTGGAAGCGGATCGGTGGCAGCGTGCAGGTTTTTTTTTGATCCGTCAGCGGAGCGAGCGAAGAAGAAGAAGAATGTGATCGGGAGCAGAGATCAGTGACGTGTTACACGTAACCACGCCCCCCAGTTATAAACACTCCTCAGAACACACTTAACCCTTACACTGCCCCTAGTGGTTAACCCCTTCACTGCCACTGTAATTTACACAGGAATCCGTGCATTTGTATAGCACTGATTGCTGTATAAATGACAATGGTCCCAAAAATGTCTCAAAAATGTCCGAAGTGTCTGCCATAATGTCGCAGTGATGATAAAAATTGCTGATTGTTGCCATTACTAGTAAAAAAATAAAAATAAAATGAATAAAAATGCCAAAAAAAGATCCCCTATTTTGTAAATGTTATAACTTTTGCGCAAACCAATCAATAAACGCTTATTTCGTTTTTTTTTTTACCAAAAATATGTAGAGAAATATGTATTGGCCTAAACTGAGGAAAAAACTTTTTTTTATATATATTTTTGGGGGATATTTATTATAACAAAATGTAAAAAATAATGCATTTTTTTCAAAATTGTCGCTCTTTTTTTGTTTATAGCGCAAAAAATAAAAACTGTAGGGGTGATCAAATGCCACCAAAAGAAAGCTCTATTTGTGGGGAAAAAAAGGACGTCAATTTTGTTTGGGAGCCATGTCGCACGTGCAATTGTCAGTTAAAGCGATGCAGCGCCGATTCGCAAAAAAGTGCCCTGGTCAGGAAGGGGGTGTATTCTTCCGGGGCTGAAGTGGTTAATAAAGCACTTGTCCCAAAGCGTGTCTTGCGGTTTTTAAAAAAATTTACACTTTTTTTGTGAAATGGTATGGGTATAATGTACCCGTTACCATTTCAAACAGGGGGGGGGGCGGGATCTGAGGGTTCTCTTGTTAAAGGGGGCTTCCAGATTCCGATCAGCCCGAAGACCCCCACAACCACCAGGCAAGGGTTGTGGGGATGAGGCCCTAGGTGGAGCGGAAAGTGGGGTAGTCCCAGATTCCCTATTCTTCCATGTTTTCAGCAAATTCACATGAATTATCTGCTCAGGTTTCCGTCTTCCTGGTTGGCTAATTTTATAATTCACATCACCCATTTTTTCTAACACTTCATAGGGACCCTGCCAATTGGCTAGGAATTTACTTTCGACCGTGGGCACCAACATCAACACCCTATCACCAGGTGCAAAAGAATGGGCCTGGGCCCCATAATTGTAAATCCTCTGCTGAGCCAACTGGGCTCGTGCCAAATGTCCCTTCACAATAGGCATCACTTAGGCAATTCTGGCTTGCATTTGTGCCCCATGTTCAATTACACTTCTATGAGAGGAACACTCACTCCTATGTTTCCCTGACAATGCTCAATAGTCCCTGTGGGTGCCTCCCATACAGTAGCTTAAAAGGAGAGAACCCTGTAGACAATTGGAGAACCTCTCTGATAGCAAACATCAAATAAGGTAGTAGACCATCCCAATTATTTCCATCTTTATCGACCACTGTCAGGAAAGGGTTCGCCCATTGGTGACGCTGTCGGTCTCTTGGATCACAGTACCAGTGTCCACCAGTCTTCCAACACTCTGGATCTGTAGTGGAGGGATTCACTTGTAATACTGGTGTCCACCAGCGGGTGTTTCCCGTCACTGTGGAGCAGACAACACCTCCTGCGTTCAGGTGTCACTTGAGGCTAATTACAGGCATTCATATAAATACCCGGCTGATGATTGCTCTCATCACCCTGATATCTTCCTTGTGCCCTGATCTGTATCTGCGACCTGTGAACCTGATTCTGTAACCTGTAACCTGTGTACCTGATCCTGTTACCCTGTGCATCTGATCCTGATCCTGTCCCTCCTGTTACCTTGCATCCCTGCCCTGTAGCCTGATCCCTTTTCACCTTCCCCCATCTGCTAATTCCCTGTGTATGACCCCGGCCTGCCTTACATTTAAGATTGCGGTACTTCCCTTATATTGTATATAGTTATTGTTGTTTGTGGGTCACTGTTTGGTTGGTTGTTCACTGTTTATATTTTAGGTGTTTATATATTGTAATCACTTATCCTTAAATAAACGTAATTATTCAATTACATGCGTTTTTGGTTGCCTCTGTGCAATCTACACAGTCTGGTCATACCAATTCATGACAACCACCTTCCTCAGCATTTGTTTTAACGTTTTGTTAAATCTTTCAGCCAGTCCATCTGTTTGAGGGTGATACACTGAAATACGTAATTGGATCACTTTAAGAAGTTTACAAAGCTCTTTGGTTACTCTAGAATGCCCACATGGCTGAAAACCTGAACTAGCTCTTTGGCAATGGTTTTGGCAGAGGTGTTTCAGAGAGGAATTGCTTCTGGGTAATGGGTGGCATAGTCCATTATCACCAAGATGTGCTGGTGCCCTCTAGTGGACTTCAGCATGGGGCCAACCAAATCTATGGTGATTCTCTCAAAAGGGACCTCAATGATGGGCAGGGATACCAAAGGACACCGGAAATGTGGCATGGGTGCAGAAATCTGACACACTGGACACGAGGAACAGTACATTTCCACTTCCTTAGTGATCCCAGGCCAATAGAACCTCTGGGTGATTCTTTCCTGGGTCTTTTCAGCTTCTAAATGTCCCGCCAGAATGTTCCCATGGGCCAGTTCTAAGACAAAAATGTGGTAAGGTTTGGGCACCACCAGTTGCTCAATGGTTTCCTCTACCCTCTGTGACACCTGGTATAAGAGGTCCCTTTCCATGATGCAGTACAGAAGGGTAATCCTCTCGTCAGGGTTAACTAATTCCCCATCTATTTTCACTACATTCTCCCAGGCCTTTAGTAATGTGGGGTGCTTCAATTGTTCAGTAAATGTTTCTCTGTATTCCTTTAGATCATCAACAACTAGAGGTCAAGGTTTCTCTTCTGAGGTTGCAGGCTCATCCCTAGACCCTGTTGTTTCCCCCACTAATACTGACAAGGGAAACTAAGGAGAATCATCACAGAGGATTCCTTAGTAGAACCTTCAGGCTCTGAAGAACCACTTGTTGGTGAATCTGGGCAGTCACAGAGCTCCCAGAATTTGGGGAAATACCTTCTCACAATGGCGTCATGTGGTAGTTGGGGAACCAAACCCACCTGGTGACACAGGTTACTGAGGGAGGTTTCAAATGATACAGTAGTCATTGGATACTCTAGAGTGTCCCCATGTACACAAATGACCGCTATTTTCCTAGGGTGAAGGGTTTTTCCCACCACCAGTTCAGTTTTTACCAAGGTAACCAGGCTACCTGAATCCAATAATACAACAACATTACAATCTAAACATATTTTGCATAAAGGTTTCACATTTTCCTTTACTGCAGTGCATGTAGTTGCAAATAGGGACTGCTGTCTCTCTGTAAGAAAGTCACATTGCATTGGTTCATCAATAGCTGGGTAAACTGCCGCTACATGCCCCTCTTCCCCAGCATCGGTAACAAATTAACTTACTAGCCACCTGCTGTAGGATTGGTCTTCTAGGCCGCTCTCACCAGACATTATAAGCAGTCCCAAAAATCCCTTTAGTTCCCCTATTTCACTCTCTCTACCCCCATCCCTTGATGCAGTCTTCCCCATAGCTGGGGAAGGTCTGGTCTTGGTGTGGAAAGTCTGCGAGTCTTTGAGGGAAGATGTCAGATTCTCAGTCATTAGGTACCTTTTGGTGTAAGGTCTACAAGTTTGTCAGCTGTTTCCGGATCTCCATGACTCACCTATTTATGCAAGGTGGTAGGGAGAGACCTCAGAAAATTGTCCATGACCACCCGCTCCACAATTTTTCCTCTGGATAGAGTTTTATACATTTGTGACCGGGGTGCCTTTCTCATCTGATAATTTCAATTGTGGATATGCTGAGAATGGACAGCAAGGGTTATCAGAATCACTCCCAGCCTCGGTCTGCTGTCTTTGCTGAAACTGTTTTATGATGACGTCTATTTGTTGTTTGTGTTTCTGTTCCTGTTGTTCCAGTGTTTTCTGCTGAATTGCAAGGCTCTATTGGTGAGCCTTTTATTGGGCTGCAACGCTCTGTTGCAAAGTTGCATTTGTCTGCAGTTGGTTTGCATTTGCCAGAGAAAGCTGTCTCAGTAGCTCCTCCATGCTGACCTTACTTTACCTGCTTGCATCCTCCACCAAATAAACCCTTGCCACTTTGGGTGTCTACAAAAACACAGGAATCTGACTACTTGTTCTACCACACCCTACCGCTGCCCAGACACTTAGCGATAACATAGAAATAAACAGAGGCTTTTAGTCACACAAACTTAATCTCACCTTTCAGAGGTATTGCTGCTCCCCACTCCACCAGGCAAAAAGATCTGGTTCCAGGGTGGAGCCCCTTGTTGAAGCAACCTGGGAGTTGTATAGAGAGCCCTGAGTACTTTATCTGTTACACCTGAGCTTGTTAACCCTAATTGAGCCCAAACAAGCTCACTACACAGCACAAACACAAAAGCAATCAGGATACAGCATGAACCTGGGACAAATATATCTTCCATTCTGGACACAACCCATACATTTTCCTGGCTTCCTGTCACAAAACATACAGTATTGTATGTTTATTAAACATTGATTACCTATTGTAGCACATCCCAGTTACCTGCTTATATAGTGTCTTGAAAAAGTATTCATACCCCTTGCCATTTTCCACATTTTGTCACGTTACAACCAAAAACATAAATATAAAATACATTTTATTGGGATTTTATGTGATAGACCAACACAAAGTGGCACATAATTGGGAAGTGGAAGGAACATTATAAATGGTTTTCAATTTTTTTTACAAATGAATATGTGAAAAGTGTGGCGGGCATTTGTATTCAGCCCCCCTTACTCTGATAACCCTAATTAAAAAATTGAAAGCCATTTATCATTTTCCTTCCACTTCATAATTGTTGGTCTATCAAATACAATTCCAATAAAATACAATTATGTTTTTTGATTGTAACATGACAAAATGTGGAAAATTTCAAGGGGTGTGAATACTTTTTCAAGGCACTGTATGAACTCAGTTTAAAAGTCACACAGTATAATTTTTCAACTGTATAATTTCAGGATACAATGATAGAATCTCACAAAACACCAAAAACTGAATAAATGATTCAGTCTGACATTAGAGACAAAAACTGTCATGTTAATTGGCCTCACAAGGTTAACAACAGCAAGCCTTTTAATACACGTTTAACTGCATTGACAAGAGTACATTTAATTGTCAAACATGTTATCTGTGGCTAAATAGATAGACCTTTTCATAACGTCCAAAGGATTTTGCTATTTGGAGCTTGACATCTGCCTGTTAAGAAGATTAAAATGGCTATGGACATAAATCTTAGTAATTTAAATATTTAAAATATGATAAGACCATGCAAAGCATTGTAAAAAACAGAATAGATGTATTTCCGTGAGGAATTCAGTTTCCATTCCAAGATCATAAAACCATGGCTACAACATGCAAAGTAAAAAATATATATATATATACACATCTTCCCAGGACAGATAGGGTCTTGCCAGAAAAGGGCAGTAAGCCAGGGCTCCAAAGCACAGCAGACAAATTCAATAAAAAAAAAACAAAAAAAAACCTTACTAGCAAAGTTTTTATTCATGATTAAAGAATAACTCTAAGGAATAATGCTACTTAAAGTATAACTAGTTTTAGCTAGAGTGGAGAGGGATTATAACACATGCCAGTCCAGTTTGTATTGCTGTCTGTGCCCCTGTTAAGTTGATCCATCTCTCTATTTGTCTTGTTTAACATTATTGAAAGTGAAAGTAAAAGAAAATCACAAATATTGGGTCGTCCCTAGAAAAGTAATAGAGGGGAACTCCTCCAATGGGAACACTCGTGTGGTTGGCCTGGGAGTCCCCAAAGAATACTCTTAATTTGTAGGTATTTCCACTCACTTCCTGTTTGCTTATGGGACAGAAAGTAAAAGGAAATCTTTGCAATGCGAAAAAAAAAAAAAAAATATCTGACAGGGGTTATAACTGTTCCTTTCTCTATCCAAAATGAAAAAAAAAATGTCTATAGTTCTACAGTACTTTAAGAACATATTTGTATGCTCCCTTTCACAGCTTACTATAATAAAATCAGAACTTCAGCCTAAAGGAAGAGTTCTGCCTTATGTCTTCCTTTTCCCTCCTCTACCAAATTAGGCACATTTAAAACTTTTTGGGGAGCTGGTACCTAGTTTTGATAGGTACCCACTAACACTATCACTCGAATCGCCTAGGTTCGCACATGTGCAGTGGGAAGCTGGCTGTTAAACCACAAGGAGTAACATCCAGCTTTCCACATTAAAAATAACAGTGTCAGGGAGTGCAATCTGTGTGTGCAATGTGTAAAAAAGGAATGCAGAAAGTCTGACAACATGTAAATCAAAGTACTATGGAGGGTACTGAACATTCAGAAAAGAAATGCAGAGGGTCTGACATCGGGCAGTGATTATTTGCAGGAGAAGATTGTGGAGAGCATGCCCATGGACAGTACAGAGGGTATTATGGTGACCAACATGTACAGCAGAGTATCATAAAAAGGGATTATGCAAAGTCTGGTTCAGGCTAAAAGCAAATAAGGGTGGTGTACTTACATTAAGCATTGAAGCTAGGAAGGTTGAGGGGCATTAACGCTTTCCTCAACTACCTCCCTCTGTCTTTCTTTTGGTCCATCTGCGCTATCCATGTGAGGGCCAGGCTACAACCAATTTTAAAGGTTTTGCTTGCTCCCCTTTCCTCTGCTTTTTCTCTGGTACTCCTGCAGCTCATATGAGCAGGGTGTGAAGCAGTTTGGGGAGAGATGTTTGTTAGCAGGGCTGTGAGGCAGCCATTGAGAAGTGTCTGTGAGGGTTGAAGTAGGTAAGCAGTATGGGTGTGAAGGGATATTGTCCTAACAAAGGGTTAAAGGTCTAAGGGCTTATTTGCTGCAATGTATGTTAATGAGGGGAACCTCAACCAAATCTGAGGGTATGGGCTTATCGGAATCCGGAAGCCCCCTTTAATAAGGGGGTCCCCAGATCCCGGCCCCCCACCCTATGTGGATGAGTATAGGGTACATCGTACCCCTACCCATTCACCTGGGTGAAAAAGTGTCAATAAAAAAAACACATTACACAGGTTTTTAAAGTAGTTTATTAGGCAGCTCCGGGGGTCTTCTTCCAACTTTGGGGATCTCTTCTGACTTCTCCGTGCGAGAGAAGAGGCCAGAGAGCAAGAGGAGAACTGGAAAGCGTGGAGAAGTCGGAAGAGACCCCCAAAGTCGGAAAAGAAGACCCCCGGAACCTGCCTAGTAAACTACTTTAAAAACCTGTGTACTGTGTATTTTTATTGACACTTTTTCCCCCAGGTGAATGGGTAGGGGTACGATGTACCCCATACTCTTTCACGTAGGGTGGAGGGCCAGGATCTGGGGGCACCCTTATTAAAGGGGGCTCCTGAATTCCAATAAGCTCCCGCCCGCAGACCTCGACAACCAATGGCCAGGGTTGTTGGGAAGAGGCACTTGTCTTCTTCCCGATGCCCCCTTCCCAAGGCGTTCACTCGTCCTCACCCCCTTTCCTGACCGGCCAGGCTGCGTGCTTAGATAAGGGTCTGGTATGGACTTTGGGGGGACCCCCACAGGCTACACTTTGCATTTGCTTTTCAAATTAGCAGAGAAAGAGGCTGTCCATTCTATTTTAGCAGTCCTAAGAAATTTCCTTTTAAAGTGTCATTAAAGGTCCACCTATTACCAACTTGTTATCTGTTTGAGCATGTACATCCAATTTCAGAGTGATTAGCAGGCATATTACATAAGGAAATATAAAAATTAATGTCTTCATTCAGATACTGACAAAGGCAACGTTTTACAGTTTAGCATCACACATTTTAAGCCTATATAGACAGACTGCTATTTCTGAACAAATGGGTAGGAATATTGCATTTTAAAATAATAAAATAAAAAAAGGGTCTTGATTCAGAGACTAAAAAGGGAAAGATTGTACAGTTTTGTACTACAGCTATTAAAGCGATTGTATACCCAGAACAAAAAAAAAAACTATAAGGCACAATGAGCTAGTATGCACTGCATACTAGTTAATTATACAATACTTACCTTAGAACGAAGCCCCCGCACAGTCTCCCAGTCACCAGGGAGCTGACATTTTGCCTTTGCAATTTTTCCGGGTTCGTGGCTCCGGCGCTGTGAGTGACCAGAGCCGCGATCACGACCCTCCAGCGCATGCGTGCAGGAGCCCTCAATTTGGCAAGTTCCGGCTGCAGCTGCATGCAAGGTGAATATCTCAGGTTTAGGAGATATTCATCTTACCTACAGGTAAGCCTTATTATAGGCTTACCTGTAAGTAAAAATGTGCTAAAAGGGGAATACAACCATTATAAGCCTTTTGGACAGTCCAGTCTGCAATTTCTGAGGGATTACATAGACATATTGCATCTGGAAAGAAAACAATAGTGACAGATTTGTAACCCAACATTTATGGCTTTACTGGATAGGCCACACATTTTTGAGGAAGAGAGCAACCATATTGCATCTGGAAATAAGAAAAAAAAACTGAAAATTGTATACTCACCTTTCCGTAATTTTCCTTTCCTGACGTATCCCATGGCAGCACACACATTGGGGTTATGGCTCCGCCTCCACAACCTGATAGGACTGGTTAGCTATAAGATTTGAAGAGTAGTCCACCATTGCATTCTCAGTAACTATCACCTTAGAGGGGTGGGATCCTGTGTGCTGCCATGGGATGCGTCAGGAAAGGAAAATTACAGAAAGGTGAGTATACAATTTTCTGTTTTCCTGACGCATCATGGCAGCACACCCATTGGGAAATAACTCGCTACATGGGTGGGTGCTTTTCAGAAGTTTTTATTTACTCAGGTACAAGCTATGGATGAATTTGATTGAATAATTGATCTCCCGAACTCAACTGTAGTTAATTGAGCCGGGTCAGTGATTATTTACAGGAGAAGATTGTGGAGAGCATGCCCATGGACAATACAGAGGGTATTATGGTGACCAACATGTACAGCAGAGTGTCATAAAAAGGGATTATGCAAAGTCTGGTTCAGGCTAAAAGAAAATAAGGGTGGTGTACTTACAGTGGTGTGAAAAAGTGTTTGCCCCCTTCCTCATTTCCTGTTCCTTTGCATGTTTGTCACACTTAAGTGTTTCGGAACATCAAACCAATTTAAACAATAGTCAAGGACAACACAAGTAAACACAAAATGCAATTTGTAAATGAAGGTGTTTATTATTAAAGGTGAAAAAAAATCCAAACCATCATGGCCCTGTGTGAAAAAGTGATTGCCCCCTAAACCTAATAACTGGTTGGGCCACCCTTAGCAGCAACAACTGCAACCAAGCGTTTGCGATAACGTGCAATGAGGCTTTTACAGCGTCCTGGAGGAATTTTGGCCCACTCATCTTTGCAGAATTGTCCTAATTCAGTTACATTAGAGGGTTTTCAAGCATGAACGGCCTTTTTAAGGTCATACCACAACATCTCAATAGGATTCAGGTCAGGACTTTGGCTAGGCCACTCCAAAGTCTTAATTTTGTTTTTCTTCAGCCATTCGGTGGTGGACTTGCTGGTGTGTTTAGGATCATTGTCCTGCTGCAGAACCCAAGTTCGTTTCAGCTTGAGTACACGAACAGATGGTCGGACATTCTCCTTCAGGATCTCTTGGTAGACAGCAGAATTCATAGTTCCTTTTATCACTGCAAGTCTTCCAGGTCCTGAAGCAGCAAAACAGCCCCAGACCATCACACTACCACCACCATATTTTACTGTTGGTATAATGTTCTTTTTATGAAATGCAGTGTTCCTTCTACGCCAGATATACTTGGACACACACCTTCCAAAGAGTTCCACTTTTGTCTCATCGGTCCACAGAATGTTGTCCCAAGATGTGTTGTGGAGAAATTGAGACGAGCTTTGATGTTCTTTTTGCTCAGCAGTGGTTTTCTCCTTGGAACTCTGCCATGCAGGCCATTTTTGCCCTGTCTTTTCCTGATGGTGGAGGCATGAACGCTGACCTTAACTGAGGCAAGTGAGGCCTGCAGTTCCTTGGACGTTGTTGTGGGGTCTTTTGTGACCTCTTGGATGAGTCGTCGCTGCGCTCTTGGGGTAATTTTGGGCGGCCGGCCACTCCTGGGAAGGTTCACCACTATTCCATGTCTTCGCCATTTGTGGATAATGGCTCTCACTGTGGTTCGCTGGATTCCCAAAGCTTTGGAAATGGCTTTATAACCCTTTCCAGACTGATAGATCTCAATTACTTTCTTTCTCAATTGTTCCTGAATTTCTTTGGGTCTCGGCATGATGTGTAGCTTTTAAGGATCTTCTGGTGGACCTTACTGTGTCAAGCAGCTCCTATTTAAGTGATGCCTTGATTGTGAACAGGTGTGGCAATAATCAGGCCTGGGTGTGGCTAGAGAAATTGAACTCAGGTGTGGACAACCACAGTTATAGTATGTTTTAACAAGGGGGGCAATCACTTTTTCACACAGGGCCATGATGGTTTGGATTTTTTTTCACCTTTAATAATAAACACCTTCATTTACAAATTGCATTTTGTGTTTACTTGTGTTGTCCTTGACTATTGTTTAAATTGGTTTGATGTTCCGAAACACTTAAGTGTGACAAACATGCAAAGGAACAGGAAATGAGGAAGGGGGCAAACACTTTTTCACACCACTGTACATTAAGCATTGAAGCTAGGAAGGTTGAGGGGCATTAACGCTTTCCTCAACTATACCTCCCTCTGTCTTTCTTTTGGTCCATCTGCGCTATCCATGTGAGGGCCAGGCTACAACCAATTTTAAAGGTTTTGCTTGCTCCCCTTTCCTCTGCTTTTTCTCTGGTACTTCTGCAGCTCATATGAGCAGGGTGTGAAGCAGTTTGGGGAGAGATGTTTGTTAGCAGGGCTGTGAGGCAGCCATTGAGAAGTGTCTGTGAGGGTGGAAGTAGGTAAGCAGTATGGGTGTGAAGGGATATTGTCCTAACAAAGGGTTAAAGGTCTAAGGGCTTGTTTGCTGCAATGTATGTTAATGAGGGGAGCCTCAACCAAATCCAGTCCACTGTAGGTTTTTAAACATCCTCGGACAAGTAGGGTGATATTTCGGTCATCGCTTCAGCAATGATTGACATATAGTTTTGTTGGGCCGGCAATGCCCTACAAATTAAAATAAATCCTATTGGCTACTGAGCAACTGGATTACTTTTACAGGCTGTGGAAGGGGGCCTCATCCTCTTCCCACTACCTCCTTTACTGGGCTAACAGAGAGCCCCGTAAGGATGAATCTGTCTTTGGGCACATAGTGAGAGAAACGGATGTTGTTCCTTCCACTGTGTGACGTCAGAAACAGAAAGCAACGAGGATTTTGTCACTTCCCGGTTCTGTACTCTGTTAATCTGGCCGTTAAAGACCAGAAAAGCAGCCAATCAGACCGATCTGTGTGTGATCAACTGCATTGGAGGTCAGAGGAGAGATCTGAGGTCTAATAGACCTCAGATCTCTCCATGAAGAAAACCTATTATGACTCATGCTATTACAAGGGATGTTGTTCATCCCTTGCAATAGCAATAAAGTTGATTAAAAAAAATAAATAATAAAGGTACAATGTAAAAAATATATAAGCAACAACAGAAAAAAACACATTTAACCATACACTCAATGTTGGGCCTGCACACATATGTAAACTGATTGCACCACACGTGTGAGATATCACCACGAATGCCAGAGAGGGAAATCATTTTAATACCAGACCTCTTGAGGCCTCTGGAGATTTTTAGGTACAATAATCTAGTGCCGTTCCATGGGCAGACGCAAATTTTAAAGCATGACATGTTTGGTATCTATTTACTCGGCGTAATATTGTCTTTTATATTTTACCAAACAATTTGGTATTATATTGTGTTTTAATGCATTCAAATTCTTTAAAGTATATTTTTTTCCCCAAAAATTGGTGTTTGAAAAACTTCTAGCAAAAAAATGTGTTATTTACATGCAGGAGATGAATGTCAGAATTAGCCCTGACTTGAGGTGTTTAAATTGATCAGAATAGCTTGCAGCATGTTGCAAGGCATACAAAAGAAACATATAGAAAGAAGACTTTTTGACTTTTTTTTTCTCAGGTATTATGTGTGCATGGGACCACATAACAAAGTGTGTTTTTTTTTCTCAAATTTTACAGCAAAAGTGGAACTATAGTCCAGTGGCATGAGGTAAGATGCTGCTTTCTGCAATAGGAGACCATGTCAGAGCTATGCATATCTGAGATTGGACCGAAATAACGATTTACTAAGTGATATGACTGCTGTGAGTGCTGCATCATAGTGTATGAATCATCAGTTACAGCATGAAGCGCTACATTCCAGCAGCATCTTGGGAGATTTTCCATCTGCTTCCAGCACAAAATTAAGTTAGGCATTTTTATCAATGATAACAAGGTACCTCTGTTTGGCTGAAGTTGAGATCATGATGTTATCTTTATGCGTCATTAATTTAGAGATCTGTAAATGAATAAACTACAAGTTCCATCTTCCACCTTGGAAGATTGTAATTCTCAAAACAAGTGTGGTAATCACCACACTAATAGTCCATTGATGCTTCCTCTAGCTCTGCAACTAAAGCCTCATACCTCTGTATGGGCAGTGAGCTGGAGGAGGACTCTGCAGGAGATTGAACTGATTGCGGGTACAATACTTTGTTGGCGCTGATGAAAAAAAAAAAATGCACATTTTTTCCCTGCAGAAATACAGAACAGTATGTGAATTTATATATATATACTGTTTATATATATTTGATTACAATTTTTTTTTTATTGGAAGATCAATAGACATACAAGTAATGATAGGCAAGTAATACGCATATAAACATAATAGTTAAAAGCGTAGACATATTCCATAAAAAAAGGGAGTCATTAGCATGAAACTCTGTTAATCAGGTATTTAACATGGTGTAATATACACAAAGAAAGCAATAGAGTTAGTTAGATATAGAGCAGGAAGAAGTTCAAGAAACCGGGTAGTACATTCAGAGTACATCTGCCATTTTAACAACTGGAGATAAAATAGTTTATCAAAGTGGGAAATCTGAATGTTCCCATTTCCTGTCGAGGAGGTGCATTTTATCATATAGCGTGTGATAAATTTGTTCAGATAATTTGATCATCTCCATCCTGGCCAAAACTTGTGACCAGAATACAGAGGAGGAATGCCAATTCAGGGCTGTTACCCAATGAATGGCTACAAAGAGAGTGTGAATCAATCTCTGACACGGAAGGGGATCATCTGAGATAGAGGTAAAAAAAAAAATGCACATCTGTACTGTCAATGTAAGAAGGTGACCAGCTATCGTTGCTGCCTGTTGCCAAATAGGCTTAACAAGAATAGAGTTTACAACTCGAAAAAATATGGAGAAAATAACCTGTTTCAGGGCAACCACGAAAGCAATGGGGAGATGCAGCGATAAATATGATATGGAGCTTGGCAGGTGTCAAGTACCATCTGGTATGAAGTTTAATTGCACTTTCACGGGTAGACAAGATTTTCATGTTTTTATATATATTTTCCAACATCTCTTCCCATTCAGGAGGTAAAAAAGTGAGATATGTCTCCATCTCCCAACTGGTCATTGGTTTCGTTTTTTGGTCAAGAAAGGCCTTGTTAAGGAACCTGTATATGCATGAGATTACTCCTCTATCCCTAGAAGTGCGTTCACAAATAATTTCAAATTGAGTGCTGCGAATACGGGATGATAATGTACCTCTGCTATGATAAACAATGATCTAAAATGTTCAGAGGGAAGTAAATCGTGTTCTGTTCAGTTAGGTGAAGATTTAAATTGTGTGCCAGACTTAAGGAATGCAAAGGTAGTTAAATCACCTAAGAACACTGTTTCCATGTTGAAAGGCTGAGGCAAAATCGGAGTCTGCTATAAGAGAGTAAAGGGGTGCGAGTGGAGAGGTTAATTTATATTTGCTGTGGTATAGAGACCAAAGATAAAGGGATTGCGATATAATACTGTTGAGGGGAGCTATATTACATACCTGTATGGATTTGGACCACAGTAGACCAGGGAGGTGGTATGGATATAACGCATGGGCTTCAAATTGTAACCATGGGATGTCTGATGTTGGTGCATGCCACTGGGTGGTCTGGGTGAGTCTGTTTGCCAAAAAATGAATGCCATAAGTCCAGGAGGCCTAGACCTCAGAGAGATTGGAGTTTGCACAACAGTGATTTATTAAATCTTGGTTATTTAGAATGCCATACAAATGTATTAATACCTCTTTGGAAATTTAGAGATATAAATGGGTAGGGTCCTAAAAAAAAAGGATCTTGGGCAAGATCGCCATCTTAATGCCTAAGAAAGAAACGTTGTATGTAGTCCAAGTTTTCAGTAGGGTTCTTATATGGACAACTATTGGGTGATAATTAAGGCGGAAGTGGAACGTGGGTGGGAGCTGGATACCTAAGTAGCGGAATGAGTTAGTGCACCATGCAAAAGCAAAATGCTGTTGCAAAGTAATGGCCAAATAATTGGCTATATTCATAGTAGTGCATTTGGACAGATTTATATATATATATATATATATATATATATTTTTTTTTTAAAGGTGAACTTAGCTTTTAAAATTTCCCCTTGATAAGCACATTTTTCCTCATTTTTACAGCTGGTTCACACCAGATGCAGTCCAGTGCATTTTTATTCTGCATCAAAAAGGCATGGACAGTGGCTAATATGGATTCCAATGGCCCTAGTTCACACTGGTGCAGTGCGTTACAGTGAAGTCAATAATGCCCCGTACACACGATCGGAATTTCCGTCAGACTTGGTCCGGTGGACCAGAATCCATCGCGTGTGGGCTCCGTCTGATTTTTTCTTCCCAAAAGTCTGACAGACCTAGAAATAAAACATGTTTTAAATCTTCCCGCCGGAAGTCCACTGGACCCAGTTCCTATTGGGAAGCCCGTTCGTCTGTATGCTGGTCCTTCGGACCAAATACAACGCAAGAACAGCTACAGAACCTGCCCGCGAGAATATTTCCAGTGCGATCCTCTCGCACTGGTTCTCGGTGACAGGGTACTGTACATCTTGCGCTGGCTGCAATAGGAAAAACACATTTTCCTATTGAAGCGAGCGTGAGGGGGAATGCCCCTCCAGGGGCATACCAGGCCCTTAGGTCTGGTATGGATTTTAAGGGGAACCCTCTATGCCAAAAAAACGGCGTGGGGGTCCCCCCCAAAGTCTATACCAGACCCTTACCTGAGCACGCAGCCCGGCCAGTCAGGAAAGGGTGTGCGCCCCCCCCCCTCGTGAACCATACCAGGCCGCATGCTCTCAACTTGGGTGGGTGGGTGCTTTGAGGAAGAGGGGTGCCCTGAGGGCCCCCACCCCAAAGCACCTTGTCCCCATGTTGATGAGGACAAGGGCCTCTTCCCGACAACCCTGGCCATTGGTTGTCAGGGTCTGCGGGTGCGGGGCTTATCGGAATCCGGAAGCCCCCTTTAATAAGGGGGTCCCCAGATCCCAGCCCCCATCCTATGTGAATGAGTATGGGGTACATCGTACCCCTACCCATTCACCTGGATGAAAAAGTGTCAATAAAAAAAACACATTACACAGGTTTTTAAAGTAGTTTATTAGGCAGCCCTGGGGGTCTTCTTCCAACTTTGGTGGTCTCTTACGACTTCTCCATGCGAGAGAAGAGGCCAGAGAGCAAGAGGAGAACTGGAAAGTGTGGAGAAGTCGGAAGAGACCCCCAAAGTCGGAAGAAGACCCCCGAAAGCTGCCTAGTAAACTACTTTAAAAACCTGTGTACTGTGTATTTTTATTGACACTTTTTCCCCCAGGTGAATGGGTAGGGGTACGATGTGCCCCATACTCATTCACGTAGGGTGGGGGGCCAGGATCTGGGGGCATCCTTATTAAAGGGGGCTCCTGGATTCCGATAAGCTCCCCGCCCGCAGACCTTGAAACCAACGGCCAGGGTTGTCGGGAAGAGGCCCTTGTCTTCTTCCCGATGCCACCTTCCCCAAAGCCCCCCCATGTTGAGGGCATGCGACCTGGTACAGTTCAGGAGGGGAGCGTTCGCTCGTCCCCACCCCCTTTCCTGACCTGCCAGTTTGCGTGCTCGGATAAGGGTCTGGTATGGACTTTGGGGGGGGGCACCCACACCATTTTTTCAGCATAGGGGATTCCCCTCAAAATCCATACCAAGCGACAGGGCTCGCAAGGTGTCAACCTTTCTAGTCCCGTTGTACCTAAAGTCACATTCATAAAAGTAGAACATGTTGCATTTTTTCAGCATGGAATGCATCTAGAATTTGGCAAAGCACATACAAAATGAACTGGAACACATGTCCTTGATTGAGCTGAAGAAAAAAAGAGGGGAACAATGCACTGCAACACATCAAAAATCCATCAAAAAGCACATGAAAAAAAGCACCCGTAACACATAAACCGATTTTTTGTTGTGGTGGAAACTGACCCTTACTCATTTACTGTAAAGGAAGCTGATTGGTTGATCAGACAAACACTTTTGATCTTGTTGTTTTCCACTCAAATGCCCAAGACCCTTTTTGTGTAGTTATTAATAATAACAATTAAGGTCAGCTATAGTGCATAAAACCCTTGTTTCCTATCACAGCAAACAATTATTCATTTGAAGGTTCGGCTGTTTTCAGGCTACACTTTGCATTTGCTTTTCAAATTAGCAGAGAAAGAGGCTGTCCATTCTATTTTAGCTGTCCTAAGAAATTTCCTTTTAAAGTGTCATTAAAGGTCCACCTATTACCAACTTGTTATCTGTTTGAGTATGTACATCCAATTTCAGAGTGATAAGCAGGCATATTACATAAGGAAATATAAAAATGAATGTCTTCATTCAGATACTGACAAAGGCAACGTTTTACAGTTTAGCACCACACATTTTAAGCCTGTATAGACAGACTGCTATTTCTGAACAAATGGGTAGGAATATTTCATTTTGAAATAATAAAATAAAAAAAGGGTCTTGATTGAGACTAAAAAGGGAAAGATTGTACAGTTTTGTACTACAGCTATTAAAGCGATTGTATACCCAGAACAAAAAAAAAAAAACGATAAAGCATATTGAGCTAGTATGCACTGCATACTAGTTAATTATACAACACTTACCTTAGAACGAAGCCCCCGCACAGTCTCCCAGTCACCAGGGAACTGACATTTTGTCTCTGCAATTTTTCCGGGTTCGTGGCTCCGGCGCTGTGAGTGGCCAGAGCCGCGATCACGTCACTCCCGCGCATGCGTGCAGGAGCCCTCCATTTTGGCAAGTTCCGGCTGCAGCTGCATGCAAGGTGAATATCTCCTAAACCGTACAGGTTTAGGAGATATACATTTTACCTACAGGTAAGCCTTATTATAGGCTTACCTGTAAGTAAAAATGTGCTAAAGGGGAATACAACCATTATAAGCCTTTTGGACAGTCCAGTCTGCAATTTCTGAGGGATTACATAGACATATTGCATCTGGAAAGAAAACAATAGTGACAGATTTGTAACCCAACATTTATGGCTTTACTGGATAGGCCACACATTTTTGAGGAAGAGAGCAACCATATTGCATCTGGAAATAAGAAAAAAATAATGATTTTTTTAAGAGACTGAAGATGAAAAAATGGTACAGACTTGCACCACAGATCTTAAACTCCACGTTTGTTGAGAAAAAAAACATTCCATCTGGGAGATCTATGTAAATTTTAGGCGTTTTAACAAACTTTTTTTTGGATTCCTACCTTTTGTTATTCTGGAGAAATAGAGGTTTGTCTGTGTCCCTGTGCAAAGTAAATGTGTATTGGACTGACTTTATAATTATCAATAAGCTGCTGCACTTGCAGAGTTCTAATGAGGAAAGTGACATGGTCTGGATTCCTATAGACATGATTTCCCTTTGGGAATATCCCACCCAAAATCTGGCTTTTAACTTTGTGCATACTTCTGGCAAAGTCAGTAAGCTGATCACACAAACAGGAAATTCAATGTTATATTTGAGGGGGGGGGGGTGTCCCATACACGATCTGTGTACAGAATACCTCAGGGTTGCCATATTGGTTTGCAATTTGCATCCACTTACAATATACAGTAACTTGTGTAACAATTATATACTATACTAGTTTCCTTTTTTCATTTGCTATTTTATTCCTACAAAAGTGGAGTTGCACTTTAAGCCTGTGAGCGGGTAAATGGAATCGCCATTTATTTATAAACAATTTTGTCATGATTATCAAAATCATGTATTCTGATTAAGCAAGTGTATTTGTTTCAAATACACAGGATGTGTTTTCATAGCTGTCTTGAGAGTGTCGAAATGCCAATCACACCCCCAGCTGTGAGAGGTATTTTCCCAGAGAATCTGGAAGTGACACCTAGGTGCGAAATGACCATCCCTGTGTGAATATAAATACAATTACAACTTGATCAGACCTTCAAAGAGACGCACAAGACTCCCCCCCCCCTTTTAGAATTGTATAAATGTTTTAAGGCTCCCAGCCTCAGGTAGAGCAATGACTTCACCATGTACTGTATGTACTGTATATGCTTGCTCCCCTGCCTATGGCTAAAACCATAGGCTTGTATATTAAATACATCTTTTATAATGTGGTTCAGCAGTCAACATGTTATTGGAATCCCCTAAATTCTCTGGGCTTCCCAATCAAAATGGTCCTTCGAATGCCGGAAAAGAAACTCTACAGACATTGCAAAGAAATGGAGCAGCACAAGCTGGGAATTCACTTAAAGGTAAGCTAATTTTTTGCTTACTGCGACTTCACCTTGTGCTGTGCCTATTTCTGTAAGTCGGTGTCATGTAGAAGTACTCTTTCCAAGAACCTTGACTGTTGAATTTTGTTATGTTTCTTTTTACTTTCCATACTACCTGTACTTATTACTGTCCTTGCAAGTGTGTGTTCTGTGTGAATGACTTGCCCTATTTCAGGTGCAATGTGTGCTTAGCTAGGATTTTTGCATTTCCTGCGTCTGGGTGACCAGCCAGGTCAAGAATCGGGTCTTCGGACTCAAGGGATCATTCATAGGTTCTGGCTGATAAGGTGCTATGTGTGGTGAGGCCCTGGTTTATTGCTGAGGGTGACGGCCTGCTTAAAAAACAGCGCCGCTTGAAACCATAGTACCAGTTTTGAATGAAATTCTATTTTTCATTTCGCGTCTGCGTAGTTCTCCATAAAACTACACCATGAGCAGATGTACTATCTCTCCTATTCTGCACAGTGCCTATAAGCTGATGTAGAAGACTTTAGGAAGCAGAACTATCAGATTCTATACTCTAGAATTTTCTCATATTGACATGTTTTTGTTACTGTACTGCCCCATTTGTTGGAATATGTGATGCTGTGTGTCCTGCATGAGTGGCTTGTCTAAAGGGGTGCTTGTAACATTTGTGAACTGTTTTAATCTGTCTGTGTGACCCTATTCAGTTGTGTGCCTATCATATGTGCTGCCATGTATCTTGCATATAAGTGGACTGTTTCTTTTTTTTTTTAGAAAGGAGTGTGTTACATCTTCCTTCTTTTTTTTTTTTTTAGCAGCTTCTGTGACTAACACCCCCCCCCTCAGTTGTGTGCCTGTCGGTCTGTGTGACTGATTAGTACAGTGTATCTGGTACATATCCTTGGCCAGGATTGGAGGCCAGATATACAGTTCCTGCTATTATTAAGTAAAATTGTATCTGTGTGACCATTGGATTTAATAATAGATGAATTCTTGAGGAAGTCTCACCACCGTGTGAGATGGGGAATTGTACCACCGAGTACACCCCAGATTGGGGTCTGTGTGATCCCACAGCTTCTCCTGGATTGCCAAGGATTCACCTTGGGAACAGGAGTGGCCGAGTCCCTCAAGGAATGGAACAAAAGCACACAGGGGTGTTGTACCACTAAAAGGCTATAAAAAAAAAAAAAAAAAAAGAGGAAATGAAAGAAACTTATTGTCCTGCATAATATTTTTGTCTACAGGTTAAGTGTGAGAGTTATGTTTGTTGTATATATGTGTATGAGATCCATGGATTGTTATGTCATGTTAGTTGTATTAACATGCCCAAAGTTCTGTATCAGCAAAACAGTTGATTATCCTTAGAAGTGCTTTGATGAGCGGGTTTAACAAAAAAGTGAGTGACAGAATAAATATAAGACCAGAATGGAGGACAATGGGGTCCTTTTCTATAATGGATTTGGCTAGAAACATAGAAAAGAGAAAGCCAGACCACAGAGAGTAATGTATGTATGGTAAATTTGTACCTGAAAATAGTGGTCATAAAAAAAATCGAGAATGATCAAGCTAAACCTCAAAATGAACCTGAACTAGAACAAAGGGAGTCCTCTTACCTGGGTAGATATTGACAAGAAGGCCAACCAGTGTCTAATAAAGCTTTTGAGAAAATTATGTATGCTGATGTTTCTCTCAAAGGTAATAGCAGTCAAGATGCTTTTGTACCCCTTACTTTTTCTAATTTTCCACATGTTAATTTTGACTGGTGGATTCTGGGGCGGCCAAAACGGTTCTAAAAGCAGAAAATATACCTTCTAGTATACTGAGAGGAAAAATAATTAATGGAATTGGACTGGGAGGAGTTCCATGCCCACTTCAAGAAACCAAACCTGTTAAACTGAAATTAGGAAACCAAACAGAGATCATTACTAGTCTCTTAGTGTCCTCATCTACTCCTGAGAATCTTCTAGGGTCAGAGGTGTTGTCACAAATACAGGCCTGCATTCAATATACACCTGATGGAATTAAAGTAACAACCCCCCTATCTGATGAGGTGTTAAATCAAGCTTCTGCTGCCATACTACTAGCTAAATGTGTAGATACAGCTGACATTCCTGGCTTGAGTCAAGTACCTGAAACTCTATGGGCAATTGACAGGTATGATGTTGGATTGTTGAATGTGTCACCTGTACATGTCAAACTAAAGGAAGGAGCTCACCTTCCACGTAAGCCCCAGTATCCCCTGAATCCATAACAGATAGAAGGGATACAATTACAACTTGACCGATATCTGGAAAAGGATGTAGTTGCCAAATGTACTTCACCTGCAAATACTCCTCTATTTCCAGTTAAAAAAAAAAAAAAAAAAAAAAAAAGGTGAACCAGGACAACCAACTGTATACCGGTTGGTACATGATTTGTTATTGATTTGGCTAATGCATATTTTTCTGTTCCTATTACCATAGAGTGTCAGCGTTATTTTGCATTTACTATGGCCGGGTAGCAGTATACCTGGAAGAGGCACCCTCTGGGTATGATCCAAACTCAGACCCAGGAGCTCATACTCTAAACCCAGGAGATTGGGTGGTGGTAAAGAAACACGTACGAAAAGGGCTTGAACCCAGGTACGAGGGCCCATTTCAGGTGCAACTAGTGACACACACAGCAGTGAAACTCTAATCCAAAGACCCCTGGATACACACTAGCCATTGCAAAAAGGTCACAGAACCTGCAGAATGAAGGTGGTATTACTCTCATGTTGTTTTTACAACACTAATCTCTGCTTTACATGTTGATCAAAATCATTATTTATCCTTACTTAATGTAACTGCCTTTATGCTAAACAAGACCAACTGTTGGATTTGTGGGGCACAGCTAGAGCATGGTAAGCAAGGCTATCTGCTGACTACAACTCCATTTTACTGGGATAATGAGACTAGTGAGTTTAACATTAGTATTAGAGATGTATGTAAAGCCAATTTTTCTATTGAACAGTATAGATTAACACTCCAATATCCAGGTAAAGGGAAATACTGCTATAGGAGAACAGACAAGAGTACATTTGTACAGGGGAGTAATACTACCATCACAGTTAGAGGTAAACAAAAAACAATCGTAATTCCTGATAAAAATACTACTGTGTATCAACTAGGGCATAGCAAATGTCAATATAAATTGAAGAATTGTACTAACACACCATCTAACTGCCAGTGTGTGAAGATCAATCAAGAAGAAATAAATTACACTGTTAATTGGACTTGTATGAATGAGCCCATGGAGGCATGGATGGAAAATGGTAATGTCAAAGTAAATGTATATGATCGTCTTCAATGTCTGAATATAAGTGATAATCAGACTCAGAAAGATATTGTATTCCAGGCCCATTTAATGCTAAAATACTATGAGTGCACCATAATCCCCTTAAACTTATTCTTTATATGTGGAAATAATGCTTACCGATTTATCCCTAAATACTTTAAGGCACCTGTTATTTAGGATATGTGCTTCCACAAGTAAGCTATTTTAAGCACCTCCCAAAAGGAAGCTCCCAAAGGCACTATAGAAAACATAGAGAAGTACCTGTGAGTAGTGATGGACGAACTTCCGACGGGACGTTTCGCGAACGCGAAACGCGAACGGGCACAAACGTTCGCGAAAACGACCGTTCGCCGCGGGCTCCATTGACTTCAATGGGAGGCGAATTTCGCAAACCTTTAGGTCGAATTTGCGGCCACGGGGTAATTATTAGGGGGTAGCACGTAGTCCCACCACCTGGACAATAGCATAATACATGTATGAGGTGAATTTGGGATCGATAACTACAAGCATTTTTTTTTTATTTGGGAAATTGTTCTGACAATTCAGGACTATGGAGCTAATGAAGGCAATGGAGGAGAGGGAAGGTCAGGGACCAGGGTAGGCAAACAAGAGGGTGCAGGAGATACAGAGCACTGACAGCAGCACCGTAATACAGAGCACTGACATCAGCACCGTGACATACAGCGCTGACAGCAGCTCCGTGACATACAGCGCTGACAGCAGCTCCGTGACATACAGCGCTGACAGCAGCTCCGTGACATACAGCGCTGACAGCAGCTCCGTGACATACAGCGCTGACAGCAGCTCCGTGACATACAGCGCTGACAGCAGCACCGTGACATACAGCGCTGACAGCAGCTCCGTGACATACAGCGCTGACAGCAGCTCCGTGACATACAGCGCTGACAGCAGCTCCGTGACATACAGCACTGACAGCAGCTCCGTGACATACAGCGCTGACAGCAGCTCCGTGACATACAGCGCTGACAGCAGCACCGTGACATACAGCGCTGACAGCAGCTCCGTGACATACAGCGCTGACAGCAGCTCCGTGACATACAGCGCTGACAGCAGCACCGTGACATACAGCGCTGACAGCAGCTCCGTGACATACAGCGCTGACAGCAGCTCCGTGACATACAGCGCTGACAGCAGCACCGTGACATACAGCGCTGACAGCAGCTCCGTGACATACAGCGCTGACAGCAGCTCCGTGACATACAGCGCTGACAGCAGCTCCGTGACATACAGCACTGACAGCAGCTCCGTGACATACAGCGCTGACAGCAGCTCCGTGACATACAGCGCTGACAGCAGCACCGTGACATACAGCGCTGACAGCAGCTCCGTGACATACAGCGCTGACAGCAGCTCCGTGACATACAGCGCTGACAGCAGCTCCGTGACATACAGCACTGACAGCAGCTCCGTGACATACAGCGCTGACAGCAGCTCCGTGACATACAGCGCTGACAGCAGCACCGTGACATACAGCGCTGACAGCAGCTCCGTGACATACAGCGCTGACAGCAGCTCCGTGACATACAGCGCTGACAGCAGCTCCGTGACATACAGCACTGACAGCAGCTCCGTGACATACAGCGCTGACAGCAGCTCCGTGACATACAGCGCTGACAGCAGCTCCGTGACATACAGCGCTGACAGCAGCTCCGTGACATACAGCGCTGACAGCAGCTCCGTGACATACAGCGCTGACAGCAGCACCGTAAGCAGCCCCAGGAGGAAGTCAGCACAGCACAGGGATGGTGTGATCCCCTCATAATAAGAACCCCCAGGAGGAAGTCAGCACAGCACAGGGATGGTGGGAGCCCCTCATAATAAGAACCCCCAGGAGGAAGTCAGCACAGCACAGGGATGGTGGGAGCCCCTCATAATAAGAACACCCAGGAGGAAGTCAGCACAGCACAGGGATGGTGGGAACCCCTCATAATAAGCAGCCCCAGTAGAAATATGACACCGCTCAACCTCTTCAAAGAGGAGGGTAGGGGCATATAGTACGGTGTGCTTTTTTGGGTCAGGGAAGTGAGCCAAATGAATTAAGAAGGTCTGTGTGCTTGATTCCAAAAATTGTTTATAGACATATACATGGTCTACTGATCACATGTGTTGAATTCCTCCGAGATCCATGCCTCATTCATTTTTAGAAATGTGAGGTAGTTAACACTGTCGTGAGCTAGGCGAGTACGCTTATCGGTCACAATCCCCCCTGCTGCGCTGAACGTCCTTTCGGACAGGACACTGGATGAGGGGCAAGCCAACAGTTCGATTGCAAATTGGGCAAGCTCTGGCCAGAGGTCAAGCCTGCCCACCCAGTAGTCTAGGGGTTCATCACTCCTCAGAGCGTCCACATCGGCCGTTAACCCAATGTAGTCGGACACCTGACGGTCTAGGCGTTCCCTGATGCTGGATCCGGATGACACCTGTCGATGGGTCGGCTGAAAGAATGACCTCATATCCGAAGTCACCAACACATCTTCAAACCGGCCTCTTCTTGCAGGCGCTGTTGGATTGGTACCCGCAAATCCTTCTCTGGGAGTGGGAATTGCTCCTCTGCCAGCGCACGCAAAAGCAGAATGCAGCATTTCTCGAAGCAAGGCCTGGAAGTGCTGCATTCTGACAGCCCTCTGCGACGGCGGTAACATTTCCGCCATTTTGTGTTTGTACCGGGGATCTAAGTACGTTGCCACCCAGTACTGGTCCTTGACCCTCATGCTTTTTATACGGGGGTCCCTATTAAAACACTGGAGCATGAAGGCCCCCATTTGCACTCAAGCGGAAGGTATGTGGTGGTGGTGGTGTTGTTGGTGGTAGTGTCTTTGGGGGTGCACATAGCAGAGAGTGAAGAAGAGGGTGCAGATCGAGAGGATGAGGAGGGTGCAGAAGAATAAGGCTGAGTGAGCCACTCAACCAAGTCTGGTGCGTCCTTTAAAGTAATTGAACGCACCTTCTGCAACTTCCCACTTTGGCTCAAGGCTGTTGCTCCTGCCCTACCCCTACCACCCCTGCGGAAGGGCCTGCCTCTTCCTCTGCCTGTCATTTTTTAAATCACCCTGTGACAAAACTCTTAGTCCCTATACCGCTGAAGGACTGCTGCAGTATAGGGCAGCGGTCAGCAGTAGTGCACGTCAACCCTATGTATTGTGGACCGATAGCGGTCCTTACAGAACAGCAGACTGTACTGCACTCAGGCCTATGTACCGTAGCACCCTATACCAAGTTACCAGTCCTTATAAAAACTTTTGTGGACCAAGCAGGTTGTGTGTTAGTGATTAGCAGACTGTACGTCAGTCCCTATACCAATGAAGGACTGCTGCAGTATAGGGCAGCGGTCAGCAGTAGTGCACGGCAACCCTATGTATTGTGGACCGATAGCGGTCCTTACAGAACAGCAGACTGTACTGCACTCAGGCCTATGTACCGTAGCACCCTATACCAAGTTACCAGTCCTTATAAGAACTTTTGTGGACCAAGCAGGTTGTGTGTTAGTGATTAGCAGACTGTACGTCAGTCCCTATACCAATGAAGGACTGCTGCAGTATAGGGCAGCGGTCAGCAGTAGTGCACGTCAACCCTATGTATTGTGGACCGATAGCGGTCCTTACAGAACAGCAGACTGTACTGCACTCAGGCCTATGTACCGTAGCACCCTATACCAAGTTACCAGTCCTTATAAAAACTTTTGTGGACCAAGCAGGTTGTGTGTTAGTGATTAGCAGACTGTACGTCAGTCCCTATACCAATGAAGGACTGCTGCAGTATAGGGCAGCGGTCAGCAGTAGTGCACGGCAACCCTATGTATTGTGGACCGATAGCGGTCCTTACAGAACAGCAGACTGTACTGCACTCAGGCCTATGTACCGTAGCACCCTATACCAAGTTACCAGTCCTTATAAGAACTTTTGTGGACCAAGCAGGTTGTGTGTTAGTGATTAGCAGACTGTACGTCAGTCCCTATACCAATGAAGGACTGCTGCAGTATAGGGCAGCGGTCAGCAGTAGTGCACGTCAACCCTATGTATTGTGGACCGATAGCGGTCCTTACAGAACAGCAGACTGTACTGCACTCAGGCCTATGTACCGTAGCACCCTATACCAAGTTACCAGTCCTTATAAAAACTTTTGTGGACCAAGCAGGTTGTGTGTTAGTGATTAGCAGACTGTACGTCAGTCCCTATACCAATGAAGGACTGCTGCAGTATAGGGCAGCGGTCAGCAGTAGTGCACGGCAACCCTATGTATTGTGGACCGATAGCGGTCCTTACAGAACAGCAGACTGTAACGCACTCAGGCCTATGTACCGTAGCACCCTATACCAAGTTACCAGTCCTTATAAGAACTTTTGTGGACCAAGCAGGTTGTGTGTTAGTGATTAGCAGACTGTACGTCAGTCCCTATACCAATGAAGGACTGCTGCAGTATAGGGCAGCGGTCAGCAGTAGTGCACGGCAACCCTATGTATTGTGGACCGATAGCGGTCCTTACAGAACAGCAGACTGTACTGCACTCAGGCCTATGTACCGTAGCACCCTATACCAAGTTACCAGTCCTTATAAGAACTTTTGTGGACCAAGCAGGTTGTGTGTTAGTGTTTAGCAGACTGTGCGTCAGTCCCTATACCGCTGAAGGACTGCTGCAGTATAGGGCAGCGGTCAGCAGTAGTGCACGGCAACCCTATGTATTGTGGACCGATAGCGGTCCTTACAGAACAGCAGACTGTAACGCACTCAGGCCTATGTACCGTAGCACCCTATACCAAGTTACCAGTCCTTATAAGAACTTTTGTGGACCAAGCAGGTTGTGTGTTAGTGATTAGCAGACTGTACGTCAGTCCCTATACCAATGAAGGACTGCTGCAGTATAGGGCAGCGGTCAGCAGTAGTGCACGGCAACCCTATGTATTGTGGACCGATAGCGGTCCTTACAGAACAGCAGACTGTAACGCACTCAGGCCTATGTACCGTAGCACCCTATACCAAGTTACCAGTCCTTATAAGAACTTTTGTGGACCAAGCAGGTTGTGTGTTAGTGATTAGCAGACTGTACGTCAGTCCCTATACCAATGAAGGACTGCTGCAGTATAGGGCAGCGGTCAGCAGTAGTGCACGGCAACCCTATGTATTGTGGACCGATAGCGGTCCTTACAGAACAGCAGACTGTACTACACTCAGGCCTATGTACCGTAGCACCCTATACCAAGTTACCAGTCCTTATAAGAACTTTTGTGGACCAAGCAGGTTGTGTGTTAGTGTTTAGCAGACTGTGCGTCAGTCCCTATACCGCTGAAGGACTGCTGCAGTATAGGGCAGCGGTCAGCAGTAGTGCACGGCAACCCTATGTATTGTGGACCGATAGCGGTCCTTACAGAACAGCAGACTGTAACGCACTCAGGCCTATGTACCGTAGCACCCTATACCAAGTTACCAGTCCTTATAAGAACTTTTGTGGACCAAGCAGGTTGTGTGTTAGTGATTAGCAGACTGTACGTCAGTCCCTATACCAATGAAGGACTGCTGCAGTATAGGGCAGCGGTCAGCAGTAGTGCACGGCAACCCTATGTATTGTGGACCGATAGCGGTCCTTACAGAACAGCAGACTGTAACGCACTCAGGCCTATGTACCGTAGCACCCTATACCAAGTTACCAGTCCTTATAAGAACTTTTGTGGACCAAGCAGGTTGTGTGTTAGTGATTAGCAGACTGTACGTCAGTCCCTATACCAATGAAGGACTGCTGCAGTATAGGGCAGCGGTCAGCAGTAGTGCACGGCAACCCTATGTATTGTGGACCGATAGCGGTCCTTACAGAACAGCAGACTGTACTGCACTCAGGCCTATGTACCGTAGCACCCTATACCAAGTTACCAGTCCTTATAAGAACTTTTGTGGACCAAGCAGGTTGTGTGTTAGTGTTTAGCAGACTGTGCGTCAGTCCCTATACCGCTGAAGGACTGCTGCAGTATAGGGCAGCGGTCAGCAGTAGTGCACGGCAACCCTATGTATTGTGGACCGATAGCGGTCCTTACAGAACAGCAGACTGTAACGCACTCAGGCCTATGTACCGTAGCACCCTATACCAAGTTACCAGTCCTTATAAGAACTTTTGTGGACCAAGCAGGTTGTGTGTTAGTGATTAGCAGACTGTACGTCAGTCCCTATACCAATGAAGGACTGCTGCAGTATAGGGCAGCGGTCAGCAGTAGTGCACGGCAACCCTATGTATTGTGGACCGATAGCGGTCCTTACAGAACAGCAGACTGTAACGCACTCAGGCCTATGTACCGTAGCACCCTATACCAAGTTACCAGTCCTTATAAGAACTTTTGTGGACCAAGCAGGTTGTGTGTTAGTGTTTAGCAGACTGTGCGTCAGTCCCTATACCGCTGAAGGACTGCTGCAGTATAGGGCAGCGGTCAGCAGTAGTGCACGTCAACCCTATGTATTGTG
This sequence comes from Lithobates pipiens, assembly GCF_037356315.1. Taxonomy (NCBI): domain Eukaryota; kingdom Metazoa; phylum Chordata; class Amphibia; order Anura; family Ranidae; genus Lithobates; species Lithobates pipiens. Next base: position 449,692,347 of record NW_027507748.1, on the reverse strand, counting down.
GACCGATAGCGGTCCTTACAGAACAGCAGACTGTAACGCACTCAGGCCTATGTACCGTAGCACCCTATACCAAGTTACCAGTCCTTATAAGAACTTTTGTGGACCAAGCAGGTTGTGTATTAGTGTTTAGCAGACTGTGCGTCAGTCCCTATACCGCTGAAGGACTGCTGCAGTATAGGGCAGCGGTCAGCAGTAGTGCACGGCAACCCTATCTATTGTGGACCGATAGCGGTCCTTACAGAACAGCAGACTGTACCGCACCCAAGCCTATGTACCGTAGCACCCTAGACAGACCAAGTTACCAGTCCTGATAAAGAGCTTTGTGGAACAAGTGAGTTGTGAATGATTAGCAGACTGCAGCAGAAGGGCAGCAGTCAAGTATAATATTCTTTCTATATTTGGAAGAAAGAATATTATACGTGTACAAGCCTATTACCGTACCACTGATACCAGTCCTGAAAAGAACCTTTGTGGAACTAATAGTAACAGCAAGTCTTTAAAATTATCCTCACTGCCTGACACACTGCTTCCTGCCTGTCCCTATACAAATTGGCAAAAAAGAGTAGGCTGGAACGATTAGCTGGAACAGCTCTTTTGTGGACCTGATAGTAACAGCTAATGATGATGATGATGATGATGATGAAGAAAGACTAATCTGGCTGAGCTGTCCCTAAAATAGCAGCATACAGCGCTCTGTCCCTTTATCTAAACTGACAAAAGAAACTCAGGCTGCTGACCTAACACCTATACCAGTCCTGAAAAGAACTTTTGTGTACCAAATAGCTAGCGTTTTCTCTGTCCCTACTCCACACAGGATCCTTTCCCTACAGTGACAGAAGAAAGAATGTAAAATGGCCACCGGATCGGGTGTATTTATAGGTTAGGGGGAATGTCCAAGTGTCCATGAGCTGTCATGTCTCAATTGGTTGTCCTGTAACACATGATAAACGTGTCACGAAAGGTTAAAGTTCTTGTATACATTAAACACGTAAGTCCGCCGGGGCGAACGACGGAAAAAGGCGTTCGAACCCGCGGACGGCGAAAGTCGGAAATTCGCCGCGAAACGACCGCCGGGCGAACCGTTCGGCCATCACTACCTGTGAGCAATCATCTCCTTAAAGGGACTGATGGAGTCTGGGAAGACGGATATGTACCAGACCATTTTGATATTAGTGAAGGTGATAGATTAGCAGCTATAATACTTCCCATGTATGGCCCAGCCAAAACTATACAAATGATAAGGAGACTGGCACGAATAATGAAAAAAAAAAAAAATAGTGAATGAAACGACCGAAACTGTTATCCTGCTAAATGAAGAACAAAAACAGCTTTGAATAGTGGCCCTACAAAATAGAATGGCCCTCGATTACTTGTTAGCTGAACAAGGAGGAGTATGTGCATTAATTAATGACACTTGCAGTACGTACATACCTGACTATAGTATTAATATAACTGATCACATCAATAAGGTAAAAGAAGTTGTGGCTGCCTTAAAGAAAAGGCCTAAATCCATGCTTGATGGTATTTCTGATAGTATCAAGGGCTGGTTTAACAATCTTTTTGGTAATCTCGGTAAATGGCTTTCTGATATTCTGTATTCTATTGGAACTGTCCTCCTCTATGTCATGGGTTTCTTCCTGGCAATATATGTTTCTTATTATTGTCTTAAAATATGTATTACTAAACTCCTTAGATGCGCTACTAAACCAGCTTCTAATCCAAGGTTGGTCCCTTCCTCCTCATATCAGCACCTCCAGGATCCACATATGGGTAAGCCATACATGCCTTTAATAGTTACCAAAGGTGAATGTGATGTGGAATCACCACACAGGAACAGCGTAATGGAAACCGCTACACTGTCAATGGTCAGAGGCCCAAGTGTCCAACACAATTAGTGTGAAATATAATATTGCCTAAAGGTTAAATACCTCCTAATAATGTTTATTTACATGTTTGTGTGTATTAATGGTAATCTTTGTTTCCATAGACTGTTTCTGAAGAAGTTTTCCAATATGCTCAGTATGGTGATGTATAACTGTCGACAAAGAGGAACTAAAAAAAAAAAAAAAAAAAATCAGTTTTTTTTGAGCTGCTCATTTTTAACCATGGTGAATAATAGTTTTTTTATATAGTAATGGTATACCATACATAAAATCCACGTGGTAACATTTAGTTTGACGTCAAACAATTTTTTTTTGGGGTATTAGAAAAAGTGCACTGGTAAAATATCTAAGAAAGAAAATGTTAAATATCTCTAATGTTTGTTTTATTTTTAGGAGGAAAATATAATGTGTTTTGTTACTAAAATGTTGATGCTTATTCCTCAGATTAGTTCTATGTCCTGAGTTGATTTATTTAAGGTCTTCAGAACAGGAGACCACAGCCTTCAAAGACAATTCAACAATGGAAGTATTGTTCTAAAGTTTTTTTTTATTTTAATTTTATTTTCATATGTAAACATTAAGGGTTTCACTCCCCCCACTAGTTAAATATTGGTGCAGCCATCTGAGTCTATACTGCCCAGTTTCTTGTTCCTATTTACAGTAAATCTTTTTTTTTTGTTGTGTTATGATCTGATGTATATGAGCTTTGAAATTTTAAGAGTTTCAATGCCCTAGATCACAGGTGTCAAACAAGGCCCATGGGCTGAATCCGGCCCTCCAGGCCATTTCATGTGGCCCTCGCACCTCTCCTGCAGCTGCAGGAGAGCTCCAGCCCTCCTCTGGTCCTCCTTCAGACCCTGTACTTTCTGCTTTCAAGCAATGCATGCAGCTTCTTCCCAGCAGTAGCATAAGGAAAAGGGTTGCACTGTGATGTTAGGGAGAGTAGGGGACTCAACTTCTTATGGTGGGGTGGCTCTTGACATCTAATGTAAGGGGAGGGGATGTGTTGGACATCTAATCGTACAGATACAACCGGCCCTTTTTAGGACAATCATAATGCTGATGGGGCCCACGATGAAATTGAGTTTGGCACCCCTGGCCTAGATAATTAAGCATCTCCTGTCTTAGACTACGTTTCCACTATAGTGACCCCCCAAAGTCACATAATTCAGAGACTCTGGAGTGTGACTTTGATTCATCTCCACAGTCTCTAGATCAGAGTCGCATCAAGGTAGCGCAAGAACCTTTTCAAAGTTTCTGCAACTTTAAGTCGCAATAGTGGGAACTGAGCCTTATATAGTTTTTGTATATTATTTTATGATGAAAAGTTTTTATTAAGATTGAATTGAATAATTGCTGCTCTAGTTTAAACTATGATGACAAAAAAAAAAAAAAAAAAAAAAAAGTAATGAATGTATTATTACTACATGTATGTCAGTATTACTACATTGAGTGTTATCAGTAGGTATGCTGGCATTATATAGTAGGTGAGGTTGAGAAGTCCATTAAGTCCAACCTATGTGTGTGATGTATTACTATTAGCATTTAGTTCCAATGCTTTAACTTATAAGGTCTGCGGTTGAGATTAGACCTCCTGTTAATTGAATTAGCTACTTGCCCAGCCAGTACTGCCTTTTCAAGCTGAAGCAGATTGCCTTAGGCTTTCAATAATAATGTCCCAAGCAAGTCTGCCTTTGTGTCTCCAAGTCTATTTTAAGCTAGTTTCCTGTTCGGTGACACCATGCAACTTCACTTATAGATTCCTGTGTGACTGTTTGCAGTTTCATTTCTAGCCGTCTTATGTGTCTTTGTGTATCTGTCCCCAATGTCTGTGTGTGTGTCCAGGCACAAACCTGGGTGAGTAAGAGGGCCGCAACCGGGGAACTGTTTGCAGCACAACCCATCTCTACCATTAAGAGCTCTGGAGAAGACAAGGCAGTTCCTTAGACTCTGCGCCTCGGCCCTTTCAAGGGCCCTCACCATTTTTGCATGTGCGGACATGCTGTGTTCTCCCCAGATAGTACCATTAGGTATCCTTCCGGCCTTAGAACCCTTGTATATCAACTGTATCTTGTGAAACTGACTTCCTGTGAACCCTGAACCCCAGTACTGCACTATACCCCTGTCATTCTTGTAAATCCTGTATTCTGTGCTCTCTTGTCTACGTTCCTGTAGGATCACTGATCCAAGATGTATATGATAGCAGCCCCCCCCTCTGAGAAGCCTATTGTTCATGATAAATGTTTCATTGAATTCAGGATAGTCTAGATTAAATGACAGTTGAATAATATTTTATACTGAATGATAATGGCTTACGTTTTTCTTTTTTTTCTAGATCGTATTTGCCTCTAGAACATAAATTTACTTCAGCAGTAAAAAACTCAACGGCTTTATGGGCATTTTTGTTAATGATCAAATGTTGGACTAACAATCTGAGTGACGCCATCTTCATAAATTTCCTCCCTGATTTCGTGGCTTTTTGACATCAGCCACAAACAGCATTGATGGAAAAGAGTGCTTTCAAAAGCTTTGTAAATGTCTGAAGAACTTTGATACTTATCATGTCAGCTGTCTAAGAAGAAAATCAAAAACACAAAAAGATCTGCACACCTACCGGAAGTTTCTTGTCATGTGGACTGCGATAGTCCTGAAGAAAAGAAGATTATGTATGAACATTGTATGCGTTCTTAAGGTGTTGCAGTGGAGTCTTATAGACTAGCTGTCAAAGTTACAGCGGAGGAATCAACAAAAGACTTGGCGTTCTTCATACATTGTTAGATCAACGTGTAATTTTTATTTTAGTGATTTTTTTGTATTTTTACATTTTTGTTTAGCCTTCAAAAAAGCAAAATGAGGTTTTTCTGCAGAAGTAAATTGCGTACATAAATTAGGAGAAATATGAACTAGAAAAATATATATTTCAACTAAGATTAGGCAGTTAGAGAGATGTTGGAGCGATTGATAGGAATTGTAGTTGTATCTGCTTTTATTTAAAATGCCATTTGTGTTAGGTTTTATATGTTTTAATGAGACTTAGTTTTTTCCATCTTCCCCATTATCTTGACACTTAATATTCACATCTAGTTAGGCCCTACACAGCTTTAACTGTCACCAAAAGAATCTCTATACTGAATAGTCAAGAACCCAACTGTCCAGAACCACTATGTGAATTGTTTAGTTTAGTGCTGTTATCTTATGTTTTGTTAGTTATGTGGTCAATTTTTAATTTGACCAAAAGATGGGATTGAGCGGGTAAATGGAATCGCCATTTATTTATAAACAATTTTGTCATGATTATCAAAATCATGTATTCTGATTAAGCAAGTGTATTTGTTTCAAATACACAGGATGTGTTTTCATAGCTGTCTTGAGAGTGTCGAAATGCCAATCACACCCCCAGCTGTGAGAGGTATTTTCCCAGAGAATCTGGAAGTGACACCTAGGTGCGAAATGACCATCCCTGTGTGAATATAAATACAATTACAACTTGATCAGACCTTCAAAGAGACGCACAAGACTCCCCCCCCCCTTTTAGAATTGTATAAATGTTTTAAGGCTCCCAGCCTCAGGTAGAGCAATGACTTCACCATGTACTGTATGTACTGTATATGCTTGCTCCCCTGCCTATGGCTAAAACCATAGGCTTGTATATTAAATACATCTTTTATAATGTGGTTCAGCAGTCAACATGTTATTGGAATCCCCTAAATTCTCTGGGCTTCCCAATCACCTGTATGAATGAGCTGCAGTTTCTGAGTGACTCAGTAGGCATATTATATCTATAAATAACATTTTACTGTCTTGATTCAGAGACTGGGGAGGAAAATAATTTATGGCTTATGGAGCCCTTGAAGAAGGCACAACAGGTTAACTTGCATGATGTTAGTCTCTTACCACTCCAAGGGCATCCTCTTCTAGGTCTACACTACAGACGTGCTCCGACTGGGTAAAAGTCCACTTGAACTCAGACAGGTATAGTAGCTGCTAGTGATCGCTCTTATTCCATCCTGCTGCAGCAGTCCCTATTTTCTTTTCTTGAAAGTGGTGGAAGTGATCTTTAGTACAGTCTAATCTCGCCAGACATCCGAATCATGCCCTCCCAGGGAAAAGGTTATTTGTCTTTTTGCTTTTCTGAGTTTTCACCAGATTGTGGTTAGCTATGGCAGGGACTCATTCATCTAGCAGAAGCAGCAGTTCAGTCTCTTTCCCACAGGATCATCCCTTCATATGTAGCTTTGCATAAAGTATGATCGCAGCACCAGACTTTGTCAGCCCTCTTCTCCTGGGCAGCACAGCACTGGATAACTCCAGAAAACTGACCACACACAACAGTTCCTCCTTAACTGCAGCCGTGCTCTCTGTCTCAGCTGCTCAGCACAGGAAAATGGTTCTGCAAGCTGGTGACACAACAGAACCCCCTTTACCTGCAAAGTGGTCACCTTAAAGATATCTGCTGCACTTCCGTATTAATGATCACTCAGTTTAACCCTGTTCACAATGCAGAAGGATAATACAGCAGCAATAAAGGAAGACATTTCACAACAGGTATCAGCTACAGTCAAGGTTACATCTGGTTTCAAATGTATGGCTGAATTCACACTTATGCAGTTTTAGTGCTTTTGCATTTTGCAGATTTGCACTACAGTCCATTTAACATTGTTTCCTATGGAATACGTTCTGTAGTGCAAATCTGCAAAATGCAAAAAGCACAAAGAAAGCATAGGTGTGAATCCAGCCTAAAAGAAAAAAAATGCACAGATTTGCAGCAAACATTTAAAAGCCTTTGTTGTATAGCCACTTAAGGACCGCCGTATTGCCATTATATGTCATCAGAATGGCACAGGCAGGCACAATCACGTAGATCTACGTGCCTGCCTTCCAGCGGGTGGGGGGTCCGATCGTACCCCCTCCCGCTGGGTACGGCGGTCCGTTTCCCTCCAGCAGCGATCCATGATGAGGGGATGGCCGTTGGTTTTCGGCCACCCCCTCTGGATCGCTCCTGGCCAATGACGAACTTCCTCCCACTGTGTATTGTTTACACAGGAAGGAGGAAGTGATGTCATTCTCCTCGGGGCGGTCTTTTTGACCGGACTACGAGGAGAAGACTAATAGTAAGTGTGCACCAACACTACACTGACATGTAGGTACACACAGGTACACAAACCCCCCCCGATCCTGATTGCCCCTAGTTAACCCTTTCACCCCCTTTTGCCAGTGTCACTAAGCGATCATTTTTCTGATCGCTGCATCAGTGTCGCTACTGTCGCTAGGTAGCTAGTTATTTTTTTAGATTCACCGCCAGGTTTTTATAGCGCTAGGTACCCCGATATACTACCCAATAATGGTTTTAACATCCTGATTGCCCCTAGTTAACCCTTTCACCCCCTTTTGCCAGTGTCACTAAGCGATCATTTTTCTGATCGCTGCATCAGTGTCGCTACTGTCGCTAGGTAGCTAGTTATTTTTTTAGGTTCACCGCCAGGTTTTTATAGCGCTAGGTACCCCGATATACTACCCAATAATGGTTTTAACATCCTGATTGCCCCTAGTTAACCCTTTCACCCCCTTTTGCCAGTGTCACTAAGCGATCATTTTTCTGATCGCTGCATCAGTGTCGCTACTGTCGCTAGGTAGCTAGTTATTTTTTTAGGTTCACCGCCAGGTTTTTATATCGCTAGGTACCCCGATATACTACCCAATAATGGTTTTAACATCCTGATTGCCCCTAGTTAACCCTTTCACCCCCTTTTGCCAGTGTCACTAAGCGATCATTTTTCTGATCGCTGCATCAGTGTCGCTACTGTCGCTAGGTAGCTAGTTATTTTTTTAGGTTCACCGCCAGGTTTTTATAGCGCTAGGTACCCCAATATACTACCCAATAATGGTTTTAACCCCCTGATTGCCCCTAGTTAACCCTTTCACCAGCGATCACAGTATAAGTGTCACTGGTGACGCTGGTTAGCCAGTTAGTTATTTAGGTTCCCCGTCAGGTTTTTATATAGCGCCAGGGACCCCCATATACTACCTAATAAAAATTTGAACCCCCTGATTGCCCCTAGTTAACCCTTTCACCACTGATCATCGTATAAGTGTTACGGGTGACTCTGGTTAGTTTGCTTTTTATAGCATCAGGGCACCCACCATTTATTACCCAATAAAGGTTTAACCCCCTGATCACCTGGCGGGTGATATCAATTAGGTTTTAGGGTCAGGGTCTGCGTCGCCCCAGGCAGCGCTAGGTTAGTGCCAGTACCACTAACACCCACGCGCAAAGCATACACCTCCCGTAGTGGTATAGAATCTGAACAGATCAATATCTGATCTGATCAGATCTATACTAGCGTCCCCAGCAGTTCAGGGTTCCAAAAAAACGCATTGTTAGCGGGATCAGCCCAGATACCTGCTAGCACCTGCGTTTTGCCCCTCTGCTCAGCCCACCCAAGTGCAGTATCGATCGATCACTGTCACTTACAAAACACTAAACACATAACTGCAGCGATCAGGCCTGATCCCTGCGATCGCTAACAGTTTTTTTGGTAGCATTTTATATTTAAATCCGGAAGGCAGTGCTTGGTTTTAGGGGTCCCGTACGTGGCTAGGCTCCCAAAAAGTCCCCCACATGTGGTATCCCCGTACTCGGAAGAAGCAGCAGAATTTATTTTGGGGTGTAATTTGACTTATGCCCATAGCATGTGTGAGCAATATATCATTTAGTGACAACTTTGTGCAAAAAAAAAAAGTTTGTAATATTCCCGCAACTTTTGGCAAAATATAAAATATTCCATGGACTCAACATGCCTCTCAGTAAATAGCTTGGGGTGTCTACTTTCCAAAATGGGGTCATTTTGGGGGGTTTTGTGCTATTTTGACATTTTATGGCCTTCGAAACTGTGATAGGTAGTGAGGAGTTAAATCAAAAATTTGCACCCTTAGAAATCCTGAAGGTGGTGATTGGTTTTCGGGGTGCCGTGCGCGACTAGACTCCCAAAAAGTCCCACACATGTGGTATCCCCATACTCGGGAGAAGTAGCGGAATATATTTTGGGGTGCAATTCCACATATAACCATGGCATGTATGAGCAATATATCATTTAGTGACAACTTTTTGTAAAAAAAAAATTGTTTTTAAATTTTTTGTCATTATTCAATCCCTTGGGACAAAAAAAAAATATTCAATGGTCTCAACATGGCCCTCAGCAAATAGCTTGGGGTGTCTACTTTCCAAAATGGGGTCATTTGGGGGGGTTTTGTGCCATCTTGGCATTTTATGGCCTTCAAAACTGTGATAGGTAGTGATAGGTAGTGAGGAGTAAAATAAAAAATGTATGCCCTTAGAAATCCTGAAGGCGGTGCTTGGATTTCGGGGTCCCGTACGCGGCTAGGCTCCCAAAATGTCCCACACATGTGATATCCCCCTACTCAGGAGAAGCAGCAGAATGTATTTTGGGGTGTCATTTCACATATGCCCATAGCATGTGTGAGCAATATATCATTTAGTGACAACTTTTGTGCAAAAAAAAAAAGTTTGTAATATTCCCGCAACTTGTGGCAAAATATAAAATATTCCATGGACTCAACATGCCTCTCAGTAAATAGCTTGGGGTGTCTTCTTTCCAAAATGGGGTCATTTTGGGGGGTTTTGTGCTATTTTGGCATTTTATGGCCTTCGAAACTGTGATAGGTAGTGAGGAGTTAAATCAAAAATTTGCACCCTTAGAAATCCTGAAGGTGGTGATTGGTTTTCGGGGTGCCGTGCGCGACTAGACTCCCAAAAAGTCCCACACATGTGGTATCCCCATACTCGGGAGAAGTAGCGGAATATATTTTGGGGTGCAATTCTTTTTTTTTTGTCATTATTCAATCCCTTAGGACAAAAAAATAAATATTCAATGGGCTCAACATACCCATCAGCAATTTCCTTGGGGTGTCTACTTTCCAAAATGGGGTCATTTGGGGGGGGTTTGTACTGCCCTGCCATTTTAGCACCTCAAGAAATGAGATAGGCAGTCATAAATTAAAAGCTGTGTAAATTCCAGAAAATGTACTCTAGTTTGTAGGCGCTATAACTTTTGCGCAAACCAAAAAATATACGCTTATTGACATTTTTTTTACTAAAGACATGTGGCTGAATAAATTTTGCACTCAATGTATGACTAAAATGTAGTTTATTCGATTTTTCTTATAACAGAAAGAAGAAAATATCTTTTTTTTTCAAAATTTTCGCTCTTTTTCCATTTATATCGCAAAAAAAAAAAAATGCAGAGGCAATCAAATACCATCAAAAGAAAGCTCTATTTGTGGGAAGAAAAGGACGCAAATTTTGTTTGGGTGCAATATTGCATGACCGCGCAATTACCAGTTAAAGCAGCGCAGTGCGAAATTGGAAAAAGACCTCTGGTCCTTAAGGTTGTCTATTGGTCCGGAGCTGAAGTGGATAGATTACAATTTATGAGGGAGAGAGAAAGCACATTTAATTTAGAATGGAAAAAAAAAGTGTCATGTTGTAAAGGCAGAAAGTTTTGTTTTTCTTATAAGATAAAAAGCCTTCTGTGTGCAGTAGCCCTCTTAATACCTGATCCCATCTCTATCCAATTGTGGCAGCACGCAGGTAAAGTCACCTGGTTGTATCCAGGATGGGAAATATGTGTGCCCTAGATTCAGGCTTTATGCAGACCTTTACAATTAGAGGGGAAGAGTTAATGAGCCCAGCTGAAGTAAGTGGGCTCATTAAGACCTCTACAAAAATCCCCAGCATGCTTAGGGAGATGCTCCATCCTGGAACCAGTTTTTGTGTTGTATAGACTGGGGAGTGTGACACCTGTTCTGTGCGGTGAGTTAACGCCTGTGTGGCAAACCTCTACAACAGGGACAGGGACTGGGGCAGCACAAGGCTGCTCTCAGTTGTTAGACAGGGAATCTAAGTGTGTAGTTAGAGGTCAAGCTGACCAGGATTTATTTTCATGTTTTATTTTTGTTTGGCTGTTATATGTATCACTGCATGTAGCATAAATAAACCGCATCTTTTGTTTTTTTGCACCTACAACGCTGTCTGCTGTGCCTGATTTTGTGTTGTGAACCCATCCAGGGGGTCACACACATCCGCTGCCGAGCTAACCCCTCACACAATGATGTCCACAAGTCCCTCAGCTGTCTGAGACACACCCTCCTGAGACACAGCAGCAGTACCATTGGCTCTTACTGCTGTAATGCAAAGTCAGTTAGCCAATCAGGATAAAGAGGGGGCAGGGCCAAATTACAGCTCTGTGTCTGAATGGAGCTGTAGCTCGGCTCTGGTGCCCCCATAGCAAGCTGCTTGCTGTGGGGGCACTCGACAGGAGGGAGGGGCAAGGAGCAGAGAAGAGGGACCCGAGAAGAGGAGGATTCAGGCTGCTCTGTGCAAATCCACTGCAACAGAGCAGGTAAGTATAACAAACAAAACACAAGACTTTACAAACACTTTAAGCTTGGGTGGTCGGGTTGCAATTTCTAAGCAACTGAGTGTGAATATTGCATCTGAAAATTAAAAAAGAAATGTATTTTTGTGTTAAATTGAAAATAAAAAGCATGTACCAATTTGTGCCACACCTTTAAAGAGGAAGTAAACCCTGATGGGTTTACTTCCTCTTTCATTCCCTGCAAAGGCAAAGCATAATGGACTACTATGCATCGCATAGTAGCCCATTATGTGTCACTTACCTGAGACAGGAACCAGCGAAGTCACCGCTGTCCCCTGTAGTCCGGCGCATCCATCTTCTCGGTGGGGTCTCGTAGCTCCGCGAAGCCATTGTCATTCGGCGAAGCCACGATGACGTCACTCCCGTGCATGCGCACGGGAGCTGAGACGCGCGACATCTTCGTCATCGACGATGCCGCGCTCAGTGCGCCTGCGCGCCGCTGTCTACGACGCATGCGCCATAGACAGCGGTGCCCGTCTTCGGGGAAATATCTCCTAAACCGTATAGGTTTGGGAGATATTTCTTGGACCTACAGGTAAGCCTTAATCTAGGCTTACCTGTAGGTCAAAGTGGTTTGTAAGGGTTTACAACCACTTTAAAGCCTTTATTAAATAGGCCACAGAATATGTAGGGAGAGCAAGCACATTGCATCTTGAACTAAAAAGGTGTTGTCTGGTATGGGCAGGCTGCAATTTCTGAGCAACTGAGCATGCATATTGCATCTAGAACAAAAAAAGTAAGTTCCTTATGTAAATTGAAAATGAAAAACATAAACCAATTTTTGAAGCCTTTATGGAATAGGCCACAATAGCTGAGGAAGAGCTACCACATTGCATCTGTAAGGCCGCGTACACACGTGCGGACTGTTCGCCCAACCTTGTTCGGCAAACAGTTTGTCAAACAGTCCGCTCAAAATTTGCATGAGCGGACTTGCCCACACACGAGCGGACTGTTTGACGAACAAGGTTGGGCAAACAGTTCGCTCAACTTTTGAAATGAACGGACTCGCCCACGTAAGGAGGAGGCAAATCCGCCCATTTCGAGCGCGTGTACAGGTAGGCGGGGCCCGCGAAGGAGACGTCGCGGGCTCCGCCGCCTGGAATGGGCTTAAAGGGGAACCCCAACGCCGAAAAAAATCGGCGTGGGGGTTCCCCCCAAGTCCACACCAGACCCTTGTCCGAGCACGCTACCCGGCCGGCCAGGAAAGGGGGGCGAGCGAGCGCGCCCCCCCCTCCTGAGCCGTACCAGGCCGCGTGCCCTCAACATGGGGGGGTACCTTGGGGAAGGGGGGGGCCGCGCGGCCCCCCACCCCAAAGCACCTTGTCCCCATGTTGATGAGGACAAGGGCCTCTTCCCGACAACCCTGGCCGTTGGTTGTCGGGGTCTGCGGGCGGGGGGCTTATCGGAATCCGGGAGCCCCCTTTAAGAAGGGGGCCCCCGGATACCGGCCCCCCACCCTATGTGAATGAGTATGGGGTACAATGTACCCCTACCCATTCACCTGTGAAATAAAGTACAATAAAAACACAACACAGGGGGAAAAAATATTTTATTGCACAGCCGGGGGTCTTCCGTCTTCGGGGGTCTTCTCGCCGGACTCCTCCGCTATGTGTGTGTAGCTCTTTTGCCAGCGGAGGAGTCCGGCTTTCTTCCTCCCCGCCGCCGGCCTCTTCTCCCGACTTCGGGGGTCTTGTCCCCCTCTTCGGTTCTTCTGCCGGGCCACCGCGCCTGGTCCGGTGGCCCGGTCTTCTGTCGCCGTCTTCCGTTCTTCTGTCGCCGCCTTCGGTTCTTCTGCCGGGCCACCGCGCCTTCTTGTAGCTCTTTTACAGGCGGTGGCCCGGTCTTCTGTCGCCGTCGCCGCCTTCCGTTCGTGTTCTTCTTCTTGTTCTTCTTGTTCTTCTCCAGGCGATGTTGACTCGACGAGCTCTCCGGCCGGAATGCCGGGGACGCGCTGTGCGGTCACTTATATAGTGACAATGGGGCGGGGTCACATGGTATATGTCACATGGGTTGATGTCACATGGTGACCCCGCCCCCTTACGATGTCATAGTCCCCATGTGACATCAACCCATGTGACCAACCCATGTGACATATACCATGTGACCCCGCCCCATTGTCACTATATAAGTGACCGCACAGCGCGTCCCCGGCATTCCGGCCGGAGAGCTCGTCGAGTCAACATCGCCTGGAGAAGAACAAGAAGAACAAGAAGAAGAACACGAACGGAAGGCGGCGACGGCGACAGAAGACCGGGCCACCGCCTGTAAAAGAGCTACAAGAAGGCGCGGTGGCCCGGCAGAAGAACCGAAGGCGGCGACAGAAGAACGGAAGACGGCGACAGAAGACCGGGCCACCGGACCAGGCGCGGTGGCCCGGCAGAAGAACCGAAGAGGGGGACAAGACCCCCGAAGTCGGGAGAAGAGGCCGGCGGCGGGGAGGAAGAAAGCCGGACTCCTCCGCTAGTAAAAGAGCTACACACATAGCGGAGGAGTCCGGCGAGAAGACCCCCGAAGACGGAAGACCCCCGGAGCTGTGCAATAAAATATTTTTTCTCTGTGTTGTGTTTTTTATTGTACTTTATTCCACAGGTGAATGGGTAGGGGTACATTGTACCCCATACTCATTCACATAGGGTGGGGGGCCGGTATCCGGGGGCCCCCTTCTTAAAGGGGGCTCCCGGATTCCGATAAGCCCCCCGCCCGCAGACCCCGACAACCAACGGCCAGGGTTGTCGGGAAGAGGCCCTTGTCCTCATCAACATGGGGACAAGGTGCTTTGGGGTGGGGGGCCGCGCGGCCCCCCCTTCCCCAAGGCACCCCCCATGTTGAGGGCACGCGGCCTGGTACGGCTCAGGAGGGGGGGCGCGCTCGCTCGCCCCCCTTTCCTGGCCGGCCGGGTAGCGTGCTCGGACAAGGGTCTGGTGTGGACTTGGGGGGAACCCCCACGCCGATTTTTTTCGGCGTTGGGGTTCCCCTTTAAGTCCATTCCAGGCGGCGGAGCCCGCGACGTCTCCTTCGCGGGCCCCGCCTACCTGTACACGCGCTCGAAATGGGCGGACTTTCCGAGCGGGAACAGTCCGCTCATTTCGAAAGTACAGCGGACAGGCCCACACACGGGCGGACTGTTCGCTCAAACACAGTTTCAGCGGACAGTTTTTCGGAATTTCCGAAAGACTTTGTCCGTCCAACTGTCCGCTGAAACTGTCCGCTGAAAGCCCACACACGGGCGGACTGTCCGCCCAAACACTGTTCAGCGGACAAGGTTGGGCGAACAGTCCGCCCGTGTGTACGCGGCCTGAGTAAAGATTTGGTGTCTTGTTTCAGACTAAAGATGGTACAAGGTTAGAGATTTGCACTACAAATTACAATAAATAAAAAAAAATAATAAAGCCGTGCTAAAACATTGATCTCCAGTGATATATACACATAAATTAATATAAATGATAAAATTGCAAAAAGTCCATCAACCACATGTGAGTGTGAATATCCAGGAAATGAAAGTGACTTGAGACAAATCAACTACTCCGCCACAGATGTGTGTACTCACCACCACATAGACTGTGTGCTTACCGTATGGCAATCTAAGATTAGCTTGCGGCAATTACCCAGCCAGGGCCTTTATCCAGGGGGCAAATGGATGTCTAGTCACAAGTGGATTCCTTACATTGAGGGGGCACGACACAAATCATATTCATAGGATAAGAATACTGTGTTCTCGGACCAATGATTTACCCAAAAGAAAAGAAGCTCACCATAGTCTAAATTAGGGATAGGAAAATGGTTCGGCCCAAGCATAAGTTCAGGCTGAACGTTGGTTGTTCCAGCGTTCTTCGAACAGCGAATAATATGCAGCGCCCCCCTTCCCCCAAAGCACCCACCCCCCCTCCTGAGCCGTACCAGGCCACGTGCCCTCAACATGGGGGGGTGGGTGCTTTGGGGGAAGGGTAGCGCCCTGCGGCCCCCCCACCCCAAAGCACCTTGTCCCCATGTTGATGAGGACAAGGGCCTCTTCCCGACAACCCTGGCCGTTGGTTGTCGGGGTCTGCGGGTGGGGGGCTTATCGGAATCCAGGAGCCCCCTTTAAGAAGGGGCCCCCAGATACCGGCCCCCCACCCTATGTGAATGAGTATTGGGGCACCATGTACCCCTACCCATTCACCTGGTGAAAAAAAAAGGAAATAAAACACAACACACAAGGGTTAAAAATAGTTTATTGCACAGCTCCAGTGGTCTTCCATCTTGGGGGTCTTCTCGCCACCGCCCGGGGGTCTTCTGACTTCGGGGGTCTTGTCCCCCTCTTCAGGTTCTTCATGCCGGGCCTCCGCTTTCTTCCTTTAGCTCTTTTACTAGCGGAGGCCCGGTCTTCCATCGCCGCCGCCCCTTCTTCTGACTTCGGGGGTCTTGTCCCCCTCTTCGATTCTTCTTGCTGGGCCACCGCTTCTTCTTCCAGCTCTTTTACTAGCGGTGGCCCGGTCTTCTGCTGCTGCTGCTGCCTTCCGTCCTTCTTCTTCCTTCTTGAGATGTTGACTCAACTCTCTCTCCGGCCGCAATGCCAGGGACGCGGTGTGCGGCGACTTATATAGGGACAAGGGGTGGGGTCACCGGTTGATGTCACATGGTGACCCCGTCCCTTATGATGTCACAGTCCTGGAGGATGCTGGGACTTGCTCGCTCATCCCCACGCCTTTTCCTGACCGGCCGGGCTGCGTGCTCGGATAGGGGTCTGGTATGGATTTTGGGGGGGGGGGGCACACCATTTTTTTCGGTGTAGGGGATACCCTTAAAATCCCTACTGGACCTAAGGGCCTGGTATGCCCCTGAAGGCATGCAGGCTTCATTAGTGAGGCGACATTATCACCGCTCTCTCGCTACTATAGGAAAATGAAATGTTCCTATTGCAGCCAGCGCAAGAACCAGCGCGACGGGTTTGCGCTGGTTAGAGAAGCCTGTCACCAGGAACCAGCGCGACATGATCGCGCTGGAAACACAATATCGGCGGCACCTACTGTATATGCAAGTTAGTCATAAAAAGTGTTCGGTGACCTGGGTCCTGCCCCAGGGGACATGTATTAAAAACTACCATATTTTTGGAGCAGTGATTTTTTTTAATGCTTAAAGTGAAATGATAAAAACTGCATTTTCCTTTAAATATCGTGTCTATAGTATGCCTCTAAAGTGGTGCATTTTTCCTGTGTTTAGAACAGTACCACAGCAAAATGACATTTCTAAAGGAAAAATTGTAATTTAAAACTGATTGCGGCTGAAATGAATTGTTGAGTCTCGGCAATATAGATAAAAATCATTAAAAAAAAGATCCCCCCAGTCCATTACCAGGCCCTTTGGGTCTGGTATGAATATTAAGGGGAACCCCAAGCCAAATGAAAAAAAAATTGCGAGGGGTCCCCCTAAAATCCATACCAGACCCTTTGGGTCTAATATGGAAATTAAGGGGAACCGTGCGTAAATCAAAAAAATGGAGTGGGGTCCCCCTCAAAATCCCTCAAGGTCTGGTATGGATTTTTAAGGGGAACCCTGTGCCAAAATTAAAAATGGCGCAGGGGTCCCCCTCCAAATCCATACCAGACCCTTATCCAAGCATGCAACCTAGCAGTCCACAGGAAAAGAGGGGGGGATGAGAGAGGGCTCTCCCCTCCTGAACCGTACCAGGCCACATGCCCTCAACATGGGGAGGGTGCTTTGGGGTAGCCCCCCAAAGCACCTTGTCCCCATGTTGATGGGTACAAGGGAGGGCCTCATCCCCACAACCCTTGCCCGGCTATTGTCTTTTCTTTTCTTACATCAGGGGACACAGAGCCATAGTAATAACTATGTTAGTTATATCGGCGTATCAGGTGCTGGACACTGGCACGCCCCTTAAGGCATGAACTTCCCCCACATAACCCCTCCCATTACTGGGAGTCTTCAGTTTTTTTGCCAGTGTCTAAGGTGTTGGGCACGTGTAAGGATGTGTGTACTGAGCTCCACGGGCAGTAACCCTTTGATGAGAGCCAGCCACCCTGACCGGATCCGTTCTGATAATGGACTAAATTAACGGTACCCGGGCCTCGTCATCCGAAGACACAAGGTTTTGCTTGTGAATGCTTTTAAAGCTGGGCCCTGGGATCCAGTACTTTTTGGTAGTGAGGCCAATAAAAGTTTACTGGCAGGGTCTTCTCGCAGGTCCAGGATTGCGGGATTACATGAGTGTACCCCTGTCCCTGAAGGTTTCCTTTCAAGGTCTCGGAGCCTACTGCAAAGGGCGAAGGTAGGGAGGATTTTCTACAAGGAATCTCTCCTTCCATCTATTGTGTTGTCATGTCATGTCTATGCCTCACCACTGGAGGCTGTATTGAGCACTCACCATTCTGATGCTGGAAACAGCAGAAACTCCACTCTCCTCCGTTTAAGCCAGCTCAGACCCTCATGTATAAAGGGGGTTCTGATCACTTCCTGGGCCCCCAGATTGGCGGTTTTTGACTCCTTGAATGTCTGCAAGCTGCCTTTTTTTTTTCTTGTGCCAAAGTTTTTTGGGGCAAATTGCATCCGTTTTAGCCCCCCCAGCTGCCATGATGCCAGCGCTCGCACACTTCCCTGTTGAAAGAGGAAGGGGGGCGTTTTCACATGGGGGCGTGGCTAAACAGTGTCAGACGCCGGCCACATGTGGAGGAAGTAATTTAAGCTATACAGGAAAGCTGCAGTCTAGCGGTGGAAGGACAGAGCAGAGTGGTTGCTGGTCAGGTTTGGTGACACAGGCATTTCCCTTTTGTTGACAACATTGTACTGTATAGCTAGGACTAATAGCAGCTTTTGTACTGTACTATAGCCTAGCAAGTGAAAATTTATTTTGCTGGTACTGCCTCTGCTTTGTACTCTATGAGTGACAAAGGGACGAGGAACTCCTCTAAGGTTTTTAAGGGGTTAATGGTAGACAACAAACTGAAAACCCTTCCAAAAGAATGTCTTCCTCTCCTGAGAGGTAAAAAGAAAAAACGGCCAGTCAGATGAGCCATCAAGGGTAGAACACTTCTGTTCCTTTGTATTTCATACAAACAGGTTTTTTCTTCTACCATTTAAAAGATTATTGCTATGATGTCTCTCCATAGTAGGACTAAACATAGTAGATTCCCATCTAGTCCTCAGGGCCCTTTTGTTGAGGTGCAGGAGGCTGGGGATCAGGTAGATCTTCCCAACTATTGGAAGATACTTATTTTTTCCTCTTCTAAGGATCCTAAGAAGGAGGGAGTAGGTATCTACCTCCAATAGGGTTCATTTGAACCTCCCCCACCTGGAGATGTTTTTCCTATTCATGCATAGCTATGTATTCTGAATGGGAACATTTCTATGAAAGAAATGGGGGGTTCCAGCTATTAATGCTGCAATCACCTCAGTGAGCAGAGTCTCACATGTCCAGTGGATAATGCACTCATGTTAAAGGATCCAGCAAGTTAAGGTTGGATTTTCCTTTTAAAGACAAGATGTCTTTTGCAAGTTCTGGCTGCAATTGGAGTAGCTCAGTCCATTAACCCTTTAACGTCTGCTCCACTATTTTGGTGGAGCACATTTTGAGTCATGCCAATGCATTGGAATATGGACTCCAAGGGGTTAAAGAAGCAGGTGTGAGATACCTGCCTGATCAGCAGGCCCGGCAAGGGCTGGTGTATTTGATGCACTGTGTATCACAGATGCTATGAAGGACTCGATCACTTAAGCTCTATGGCTTATACTTGGACTAGTGTATTTTTTTCAGAGGTCCGTGGCTGGAATATTAATCAGCCGAAGCACCAGGTGAAAACCCTTAGCCAGTCTGTGTCCCTTCCTGGGGTACGACTATTTAGAATGGATAAGTACATCCAAAAGGGGTAAAGCTCTCTTTACCAGTAAAAGGTGGTTCAGACAGTTCTCCTTTAATCGTGCAGCCTCTCCTATGCCTTAGTTCCCAGGAGCAGCACCAGGATCTTGGGGGCAGAAAGCCCATAAAGCAGAATGCTAAAGCGTTCTCATGAAGGAACACCCCCACTCGTTTGGGTGAGGGGAAAGGTCCTGCGATTCTCAAAGTCTGGCAGGAACAATGTTAAGAGCAAAGGGATTTCTGCGATTTTCTTCTCTAGGTTACATCTAGAGTTTCAAGAGCCCGGATGGCCCAGTTGGCTTTCGATCTGAGGGTCCGGGGGTTCAGGTCCTGTTGGGTGCTGCCTGTGGGGTCATTGGGGCTGCTGATGCTGCAGTCTTTATGCAAGAGTTTCCGTCTCCTTAAAGAATGCTCCTAAGGTTCCAGAAAAAAAAAAGGAAAAAGAAAAGGAGCAAAGAGAAGTCTCTCTTTCTGGCCTCTGGATCAGCTGTTATCCCAGTCGGATATCAGAGATTCCCTTAGTCGAACAGGGTTTTTTTTTGGTGCAAACCTTTTAAGGTCTCAGGCCAAATAGGTAAGACCCATTCTAGATCTCGGAGATCTGAGTCGGCACCTAAACATCCGATCCTTTCATAATTAGATCGGCTGTGTCCATCCTGCAAGGAGGGACGTTGCATATCTCCATGTGCCAAAGTTTCCCGATTACCAAAATTTCTGCGGTTTGAAATATAAAATAATTTTTTTCAATCGTGGCACTGCCATTCGGCTTAGCCACAGCACTACGAGTGTTCTGAAAGATTCTGGCACCTCCTTTAGTCAGGTTAAGGGCTCAAGGCATAACAGTCCTAGCCTATTAAAATAATCTACTTTTAATAGATCATTCAGTCTCAGGTCTAAAAACAGAGTCTGATATCAGCTGTAGATATCTGAAATCTCTAGGTTGGATTCTCAGCCTAGGAAGATTCTCCTTAAAACCGTCAGGGAGGTCACTTGGGGGCTGGTTATAGATACCATACAAAAGAAGGTATTCTTACCCTAGACGTGAATCAGTTCCATTGTAGGACTGATTCAACTTATCAAGATAAAGGAAAATTCCTTCATTCAGCTGCAGGAGATTTTTTAGGGGAAATGGTGGCCTCCTTCAGGGCCGTCCCTTACGCGCAGTTTTATTCAAAGACTGCTTCAAGACACCATCCTGTTGGTCTGGAATAAAGTGGTTTTCAGGCCTTGTTTGTTTCCAATACGCTTGGCTCCCAACATAGAATCTTGGCAGTTAGATTACAGGACTGTCCTGACAGGATTCAGTCTGACAGAGCCACAGCGGGGGCTTACGTCGATCACCAGGGGAGGCACAAGAAATCATGCAGCCCAAAAAAGAGGTGAATAATGTTCTAGCTTTGGCAGAACACATCACTCCTTGCCTATCGGCAGTTTTAATATTTCAGGTGTACTACTTCAGATGCCAACAGTTATTTCCTGGAGAATGATCTCTTCACCCTGACATCTTCCTAGCAATATGTCAGATGGGGTACTCCGGACATGGACCTATTCGCGTCCAGATTCATTAATAATTTTGACAACTTTATGTCAAACAAGGGGTCCGCTAGCAGGCGGAACATATGCACTAGTCTTCCCAGGGGATCAGTTCTAACTGATCTATGCATTTCCTCCAGCTCTGCTACTTCCGTGCCTTCTCCGCAGGATTAAGCAGGAACAGAAG
This sequence comes from Lithobates pipiens, assembly GCF_037356315.1. Taxonomy (NCBI): domain Eukaryota; kingdom Metazoa; phylum Chordata; class Amphibia; order Anura; family Ranidae; genus Lithobates; species Lithobates pipiens. The sequence continues at coordinate 449,671,440 of NW_027507748.1, read as the reverse complement.
GAGGTGATTCTGGTGGCCCCAGCCGAGTCCCAGAAGATCTTAATTTATCGAGATCATAAAGAGGGCAGTAGAAGTCCTTTGGACTCTGCCATTATAGCCATACCTTCTTGCACAAGGCCTGGTATTTCATCCTACTTTACGGACAAGGAGTTTAACAGGTTTGACTGTTGAATCCCACTCTATAGAGGATCGTGGGTGATCTCCTTCAGTAGTGTCTACTTTGACTAATGCCAGAAATCCGGCTTCCAGAATGACTTACTTGGAATCTGGAAGGCATAGGTTTCTTGGTATGGATCCAGGGGTTGGCACCCCAGGAAGTATGTCAATAGGCAGGATTCCTGAATATGGGATCTGAAATTAAGCTGGCCTTGACTTTTATCAAGAGCCAGATCCAGCCAGTGTCAATGTCTTTTTCTATGGCCTCTTGCTTCCCACTCTTGGTGCATAGCTTATTCAGGGGGTAACACGGTTTATCCCCCTATCAAGGCACCTTTAAATCCTTAGGATTTAAAATTGGTATTTTCGGCTTTGCTGAATCAGCCGTTTGAACCTTTCGAGAAATTCTTTTGGTTCTTTGACAAGAAAGATAATCTTTTTGCTTGCTCTGTCTTGTAAGAGCCATATTTCATCATGCATAAGGATGAGGTGGTTTGATGTCCTCATCCTGAATTATTACCAAAAGTGGTAACAGGTTTTCATTTAAACCAAGATATTATTATTCCTTATTTCTCCCCAGAAGCCTTAATCTGGGGAAGAGAAAGCACTACAGTCTCTTGATGTAGTAAGAGCGATCAGAATATACTTAAAGGCGACCGCTCAGCTTCGCAAAACACAGGTTGCCAGAGGGTCCAAGATATGGACAGGCAGCGTCAGGATCCACTATTTTCCAGATGGGGTTGTCAAGTGATTGATCAAGCTTCAGCTTAAAGAAGAAAATTCTTCCCTCTCATATTAAGAGCACACTCATCGAGGGCAATTAGTGCCTCTTGGGTGGTGCATTATCAGGCCTCTATGGCTCAGATCTGTAAGACCGCAACTTGGTCTTTGGAGCAGACGTTTATCCGATTTTATCAAATCGATATTAAAGGTCATGAGGATGTTGCCTTTGGGCGCAGCATACACTGCAGGCTGCAATATGAGTCCCCTGGCCTCCTGTTTCCATGATTCTGTTTCCCCTCCTTCAGTTGCAATTGCTATGGGACGTCCCACATAGTTATTACTATGGCTCTGTGTCCCCTGATGTAAGAAAAGAAAATAGGATTTTTAAAACAGCTTACCTGTAAAATCCTTTTCTGTGATGTACATCAGGGGACACAGAGGTACCTCCCTTCTTCTTCTTATACACTTTGATTGCTTGGCTACAAAACTGAGGACTCCCAGTAATGGAAGGGGTTATATGGGGGAAGTTCATGTCTTAAGGGGCGTGCCAGTGTCCAGCACCTGATACGCTATATAACTCACATAGTTATTACTATGGTCTGTGACCCCTGATGTACATCAAAGAAAAGGATTTTACAGGTAAACTGTTTTCAAAAATCCAATTTTTTACCATTTTCTAAAATTTTTTGTGAAATGGTAGGGGTACGTGTACTCCATTACCAATTTACATGGGGGGGGCTGGGATCTGGGGGTCCCCTTGTTAAAGCCCCCTGTCTGCATACCCCCACAACCACCGGGCAATGGTTGTGGGGATGAGACCCTTGTTCCCATCAACAATGTGCTTTGGGGGGCTACCCCAAAGCACCCTCCCCATGTTAAGGCATGTGGCCTGGTATGGTTCAGGAGGGGAGGGCGCTCTCTCGTCCCCCCTCTTTTCCTGTGGCCTGCCAGGTTGCGTGCTCGGATAAGGGTCTGGTATGGATTTTAAAGGGGAACCCCTGCACTTTTTCAAAAAATTTTGGTGCAGGGTTCTCCTTAAAATCATACTAGACCTGAAGGGTCTGGTATGGATTTTGAGGGGGCCCCTTACGTCATTTTTTTTTTAATTTTGGTTTGGGGTTCCCCTTATTAATCATACGAGACCCAAAGGGCCTGGTAATGGACAGGGGGGGGGGGGTCCCATGCTCTTTTTTTCAATGATTTTTATCTATATGACAATTCATTACAGTCGCAATGAGTTTTAAATGACAATTTTTCCTTTAGAAATTTCATTTTTCTGTGGTACTGTTCTAAACAGGTGAAAAATGTTCCACTTTACAGACATACTATAGACACCTCCCAGGCATGATATTTAAAGGAATATTTCATTTTTCACTTTAAGCCTTAAAAAAACACTGCTACCAAAAAAAAGCTGTTTTTTTTAAAAGTTTGCATTGATACATGTCCCCTGGGGCAGGACCCAGGTCCCCAAACACTTTTTATGACAATAACTTGCATATAAACCTTTAAAATGAGCACTTTTGATCATTCATGTTCGTGTCCCATAGACTTTAACGGCGTTCATGTGTTCTGCCAAATTTTTTGCCTGTTCTGGTGCAAACCGAACCGGGGGTGTTCGACCCATCCCTAGACTAAATCCAAAAACATGCATTTATTTTAAAGGTCGTATTGCACTTACATATGGAGCAGAATAAAAGGCAACAAAGGTTAAGAAAGTCGGCCAGCTAACAAACGCCTGTCCTTCCAGGATCTTAACGAGATGACGTCAGCATGTCACTCCCCCCTTTTATTATAAATTTTTATTCATTGTTTCACTGTGTGTATCTCAAGGCAAAACCACTGCTGTTTAAGGTATTTTTGATATAGTTAGCGTGGTATTTCCTTTATTAACTACAAATTACAAGCTAGTAAAGGCAGGCTGCAATTTCGGAGCCAATGAGCATGCATATTGCAATTAGCAATAAATGAAATAAAAAAAACTATATTGAATCTTTGCATAGATATAATATAACTGTTGTACAGATTTGCTGCAGAAAATCTCATTAGGGGACAATAATTTTGGGACAGAGATTATATCTAATTCAGTTAAATTTTTACCTGAAACTGCATTGTTTCAGATACTGGTTTTAAAAATTATACTTATTTTCAGAATAAAAGCTCATCCTTTTCAATAAAGAAGCACATTTGGAGGCAGAAAGCCAACTTGAAAAGTCAAATACGGTGATACTTCTGCACTCAAACAAACAAAGCTGAACAAGGTGATCGATAATTAGTGCATCACTAAGTTCAAATATGTGTAATAATGTAATAAAACACACCACAAAATAATACACAATGTGCATAAAAGTGAACGGCAAAAGCCAAAATAAAGGTGATTCACACTGAAAAACATGGTTCCAATATATCATGTGAAAATAGTCCGTATAAAATGTGCAAATATAAGTGTCCAATAAAATGGTGCCAGACACAAAAAATTCTGGGAAGAGCAGTACAAGTGGTGAAAGCTGTAACTGGTTTTCTGAAGTCACATCAACACCAACTGACTATCTGGAATCGCATCAACATCAACCACTCAAGGATAAAAGGATGGGTGCTCTTACCGATATGGTTGGACACACCTTTCTTACGACAGTGGGTCAACAAGGCTTGTGGTCACAATCTGGTACCGTATGTAGACGACCATTGAGTAGATCCAGGTGGAGGGTCCTCAATTTTCTATCTCCCGGCTCCGCGAGAGTGGACACTCCAAAATTAGTTTTTTCTCTCCTCCTCTCCTTTCTCCTCCAATACTCACAATGAAAATATAAGAAAAACAAAACAGAAGGGCTCCAAATAGTGCAGATGAAAAAAAACAATGGATTTATTTATACTATGTCATAGGTTACATATGACACACCAAAAAAATCTTTATATATTTAAGAAGTGATCACAAAAGTTATAAAACCAAAAAATGATACAAGAAATGTGGGGTACAGAGAAGCTTCCCGGCGCGTTTTGACACTAGGGGTCTTCAACCGGGGCAGCCCAACTTCAACAGGGGCAGCCCGACACGTTTTGACACTAGGGGTCTTCAACAGGGGCAGCTGTTGAAAATCCAATAAACAGTTGTCAGTAGTCATAATGCGCTCCTTAGGATGTATATTTCTATATATGCAGTATTTCGCTATGCAATAAAGTTCTACACATATAAATGGTGCATAAACAACAGAATTCTTGAAATCCTTGAAAGAACAAATACCAGTATATATTAAACATAAATGACCAAAGGTATCCTTTTATTGGTTGAATTAGATGGACTTGTGTCTTTATTCAACCAGACTATCCATGTAACTATGTTAACCGCTTGCCTACTGCCTCACACCGATATACATCGGCAGAAGGGCTCATACAGGCAAACTAACATACCTGTACGTTGCCCTTTAAGAGGCGGCCAGCGGGTGCGGCGCATGGAGATGAATAAGGGGGATGCTAATGTAAACAAGCATCTCCCGTTCTTCCAAATGACACTGTCACTGATCACAGCTCCCTGTAATTGGGAGCGGTGATCAGTACATGTCAAACACAGCCCCTTCCCCCCACAGTTACAATCACTCCCTAGGACACAATTAACCCCTACAACGCCACCTAGTTGTTAACCCCTTCACTGCCTGTCACATTTAAACGGTAATCAATGCATTTTTAATTGCACTTATCGCTGTATGAATGGTCCAAAAATCATGCCAAAAGTGTCTGATGTGTCCGCTATAATGTGACAGTCACAATAAAAAATCGCTGATCGCCACCATTGCTAGTAAAAAAAAAAAAAAACAATAAAAATACCATAAAACTATTCCCTATTTTGTAGACGCTATAACTTTTGTGAAAACCAATCAATAAACACTTATTGTGATTTTTGTTTACCAAAAATATGTAGAAGAATACGTATCAGCCTAAACTGAGGAAAAAAAATGTTTTTTTTATATATTTTTTGTGGGTATTTATTATAGCAATGAGTAAACAAATAATGCGTTTTTTTTTTTTTCAAAATTGGTGCTATTTTTTTGTTTATGGTGCAAAAAATAAAAACCACAGAGGTGATAAAATACCACCAAAACAAAGCTCTATTTGTGGTAAAAAAAAGGACGTCAATTTTGTTTGGGAGCCACGTCGCACGACCACGCAATTGTCAGTTAAAGCAACGCAGTGTCAAATTGCAAAAAGGGCTCTGGTCTTTGGCCAGCCAAATGGTCCAGGGCTTAAGTGGTTAAGACAATACATTTTAATATGTCACCAAAAACAACAAAAATAGTACTGCTTGAATGCCCCCAAACCTGTGTCAGTCGAATCAACATATGAAATGGTCCAGGGCTTAAGTGGTTAAGACAATACATTTTAATATGTCACCAAAAACAACAAAAATAGTGCTTCTTGAGTGCCCTCAAACCTGTGTCAGTCGAATCAGCATATGAAAAGACTGGTGCAAGACAGAATTGACTTGTCAGGCTCTAGTAGACTTCAAAAAAATGGTAGCTGTCTGCACACAGATACCGACTCCCTGTGAATTAAAATGGGTAAAAGATTAATTCAGATGCATTTCATCCTTTTTGGGGCTTAATCGTAGCGCCCTCAGTGTCTGTGTGCAGATGGCCACAAGTTGAAGTCCACTATATTATAATTGTACTGTTATGCTGCACTGAATCTCTTCTTTTTTAACCACTTCAGCTCCAGAAGATTTACCCCCCTTCATGACCAGGCCATTACAGTTAGGTTAATAGATAACTTATGGTAAATAGTCAACAATATACCATGTTTATAAAGCATATACAGACATCATGTTATATTTCTCTTGCGCAATTGATAATGTATTTGTATTTCCGTAACTGAGCTTGTACTTAGATGCTTACTGATCACAAGGGAAGCTCGTTATTCTAAAGAGATGTCTTAGAATGTCTCATTATGGGACGGGGGGAGAAGAGAAGGTTGGTTGTGAAGTACATATGTGCTGGGTTTACCAACAAAAAACTGGAAAGGAAGAGCCCAACACTATGAGTACTGGATACACTAATGATTATGTAAAAATATGGGGACTAAGAGGATGTGAGGGATATCTCATTGTTTCCGTCTCTGGGTATCATATTTTAGAGGGCCTGTCCAGGACCGGTCAATGGGTAGAATGTAAATGAATGTAGGGTGTAAATTTAGAGGGTTCATCACTTACCAGCTCCTCCATCTCTGCTGTCTGAAGGATACCATGGTACCATTCTGGGGGGGGGGGGGGGGGCTTATTGGAATTCCAATGTGCAGAAATTCATCGTCTGGCAACATTTACAAGATGTAAAGCTAGTGACTTATGATATACAGGTTACAGTAGAGAGGAATGGTGTAATAAGTACTGGGCAGGGGTGTAATCAAGAGTATACGAGTTTGTTTTAGCTACTTTATGTCTGCATGTACCATTGACCAAAATGACAGTAGTTTTGTGATTGACCACCATAAGTGTAGCAATGAGCCAGGGTCAGATACACATCTCCAACATGGAGGAGAGGCTGTAGGTGTAAAATTGTGAATGAGTAAGGGGGGGTCCTATACCATCCTGAAAATAGCTTTTAGCATGTTTCCTGGGTCATTCAATTTATTGAGCCCATGTGCAAGTGGTAGAATATCCTGTCCCACTCCTCTTATGTGAGGTTGAGGTCAAGTTGTCGCACTTGTCAAAAAGGAAAAGATGATCTTAGCTTTTAAGGCTTCGTAGGATAGAGAATGACCTCTGTGAAAGAAATGTTCCACGTGAATCTGTTCATGAGGCCAGATATCTTTCAGAAATTGAGGTGACAGGCATGGGGAGAAGTCAGGGATATATTGGAGAGGAGTGAGTGGGCCTGAGGATGAGGAGAGGGTGAATAATTTGGATGCCAATCTGAAGCATATCAGAGATGGTCCCACAATCAGGTGTTCTGTATATTCTCTAGGAGTATGTCGCTTAGGTAGCCATGGAAACAGGTGCAGAGAAACTGTTGAGTTTGCCTGTTCTAGACGGGACTTGATCATGGAGAGGACTGAAGGGCTAGGCTACACGCATAGCCTAGACCTTCAGTCCTCTCCATGATTGAGGCCCACCCATGCTGGTTGATATCATTTCCTCCTGTGCAGTCCACGCTAGACAGCTTGGAATTACTAGAGATCCCGGATGTCTCCAGCGTCCCAGACATGCCTCTCACAGACATCTAGATCCCAGGAGCAAAAACCAGACAGCAAGCATCCCTTGAGGACTACCCTGATGATAACAGACATGCTCAAACTATCTTCATTCCTGTGCAACACCTTTGTGAAATAAATTGTGTATTTAATACTACACTTAGGTGTGCCTCCCTCCTCCCCCTTTCTTCTCATTTGTAACCATTCCTACCTACACCCTGTTTTTTTCACCTGCAAAGGACAGACATTGATTTTGTAGTTTCATGGTGTAACTTGTTGCCCTGTAAGTACAGCCCATAGTAGAGTAACTCTTAAAATTACTGTGCCAGCTGTTTCTGTTTGTGTTGAGACATTAAGCGTGGCTTTGCACGGGTAAATGCATGACCTCTGGACCCAGAACAAGAAGTTGTACTGTCCCCTTAGTGCATAGGGACAATGCCAGCTGTGGCGATACAAGGACATAGGGTAATGGTTCAGCCATGACAGTACAAACTACACCTGAAACATATGCGCTCATCATTACAAGGTAAGGCAAACAAACAACATAAGGAATATAACTACACACTAATTAAAACAACAACAATATTAAAGCACGTACAATACATTTAAAGAATGTATATCCAAAACAATTCTAACTACATGGCCAACAAAATGTAAGTTATTGCAAGAGTGAAACAGCTGTGAAAAACAGGGGTTTGGGGGTATCATTGGTGCTAAAACACCATAACCTTATACAACAATCATGAACAGGATGGTACTGAGCCAAAAAATATATTATTTGCAACTATGACACAGCTGTGAAAAAAATTAGGTTTGGGGTGTTAGTGGTCCATAAACACTGTAACCCTACATAAATATTCAGAGCAGAGTGCTGGATGTTATCTGTCCACAAACCTTAAATTCTTTGCAGCTGTAAAATAACTGCAGAAAAATGACCTCCTTGTAACTATTAAACCTATTGCCTTACACAAATATGTATGTAGGGTTGCAGTGTTTTAGCTTCATTTTACATACACAGGCAGTTTTAAGGTTTGATGTGTTTGGTATCCATTTGCTCAACACTACCTAACTTCATTTTGACAAGAAAATTGGGGATTACATTTTTGTGTGCACTAAAATTGGTTTTAGCATATTCCTGAAAAAAAAATTATTTGGTAAACAGTGAAAATATCATACAACATAAAAAAACTGCAACTACCAACTTTTTATTCTACAGGGTCTCTACATTCAGGAAATATTTAATGTTCTGGGATTTTAAAAGAAAAGTATAGCTTAAAAAAAAAAATTAAACAATCATACTCATACCTAGATGGCTGCAGCACCAATTTCAGCTACAACTTTCCGCTGCCACTTCTAAGACCAAGAACTGAGCGACCACTGTGTCCTCAGCCTGCAGAGAGTTCTGTGCTCTGCCCCTCTAGTGCTCACTGAAGTATTGGACTGTTCAGGGGGCAGGAGCAGCTAGCTCAGTCGCTCAGTGGCTCGCTGAGAGGCTGAGCCAGTTGCTGGTCCAGGCATCTGGGTGGAGCTTGACTGTAAAATTGGAATCTCTTCCGAGCCTGCACTGGCTGAGTGACGTCAGCTGAAAACAGGTCACAGAAGTGCAGAACAAACTGCATTCCTGTGATCCATATGAGACATATTGCCAAAGTAGCTTCGGCTAAACTTCTACTTCATCCACTTCCCTACCAGCCCAATTCTGGCATTTCTCTCCTACATGTAAAAATCATCTTTTTTTGTTGCTAGAAAATTACTCAGAACTCTCAAATATATATATATATATATATATATATATATATATATATACTCATGAAAATAAAATGTAATTTGTTGCAATTTTCTGTCATATGGCATTTGCACAGCAATTTTTTCAAACACAATTTTATTTAGAAAAAATTCACTTTAATTGTAATGAAAAAAACACAATATGTAACCCTATTTGTTAGCACAATATAAAAGATGATGCTACACTGAGTAAAATAGATACCTAACATGTCATGCTTTAAAATCGGCTTGACCTCAGCCAAGATGACAGTGTAGTCCCAGAGCTCCTGCACAGGACGGGATAATATAGTGGCTCATGGAAGAACAAGGCGCAAATAAACCTCCCCCAAGTCGCCGATCTAGCTCCCTGACAATGGCAGCATGTCCAGAAGAGGGCCAAAAACAGGCCCAGGAAACTAAAGGTGTTCTTCATACAGCTGCCATGGCCACATGGGCAAGATGACACTGGCTCCTCATCTACAGCTTCCAGATTGCCAGAGCGGCACAACGATCATGCTTACCCCAACAGCCAGTGATCACAGGGGAACGCGCAGGCTTCCACTCCCCTGGGCAGGAGCTCAGCAAAGGCAAGGAGCAGGATGGAGGACTCAGTAACACCACCGCAGCATGAAGTGAGATCACACACAGACTCACAGGAGGACACTAGAGAACTCCCTGACTCCATTAATACTTTCCCCACAACAAACCAGCCAGTCCTTGACACAACCCTCAAAGACATACTTATATCAAGCACCATCCACACTAACATGATGGCATACATGAGGAGATTCAGCTCTGAACTCAGGGCTGTGGGTGACAGAGTAGACCATATAGAAGTAAAAATGGGGGAATATGCCACCGCCATCAACTGGATAAAGGCAAAACTGGCAGATTTAGAGGACAAGACAAGCAGGAATAATGTGAAAATAAGAGGTATTCCTGAAGCAGTGAACAAAGCTGAACTGCGCCCCTATGTCACCACGCTGCTGTCTACTCTCATGCCAGATCTCCTTCCCATGGAGATTTCTATTGACAGAATACTTTGCATTCCAAAGCCCACTTTCATACCAGAACATGTTCCCAGAGATGTTCTTTTCCACATGCATTTTTACCAATCCAAAGATTGTTTCATGCAAATAACTAGATAGGGGGGCCTCCGTAACACAGAGTATTTTGACCTCCAGCTCTATGGGGATCTCTCACAGCACACCCTGCAACTCCACAAAAAACTGATCAATTGTCAGGGCTGGCTTAGCCCTTCCTCCTCTGGGCTGGCCGCTCAGCTGTTGGCTAATTGCCAGCTCTCTGCTCTCTCCACAGTTACCAGCTGTTCCTGATGATGCTCGTCTGACCTGCCTATTTAAAGTCTTCCATCTCAATTCTCCTCTGCCTTTGCGTTGGTCACATCACAAGGAACCATCTCCTGCTGTTTGTTTCAAGACTGGCTTGCTGACATCCCTCCTGGCTCCTTATCCTGCTTGCAGTTGCTCTCCTTGGATCCCTGACTTCAGGCCTGGCTGAGTACCCGATCTGGTTAATGAACTTTGGGCTGGCTTACTACCCGATCTGGTTACTGGACTCTGGCTATGCTTGACTATGCTTTTTCTATTTACCATTTTATTTTTATTAATAAACAAGTGTGATTTAATTGTACTTCTGTCTCAGTCTGATTCATTGTTTCTGACAACAATATGACCAAAGTGCTGAGAAATCATAACATGGGCTATAAATGGGGATTCCCAACCAAGCTGATTGTAACTAGGGAAGGAACTAACCATGTGATTTCTTCTCCCAATAAAGGGATCCAGCTCCTAAAAACATGGAAGATTCTTCTTAACGAATCGCCCTCATCGCCTGCTACTAGCAGCCCAAGCAGAATCCCACCGGAGTGGTGGCAAAGTCACAACACCTAAAACTTCCTTTGATGCTATCACTTTGATTCTAAGTCGCCTATTTGAGCAGTCTGCTTTGTAGGCCCCAGTCAAAAGGAGCTTGACCTTGGCAGTAAGCCCCACTTACCTAAGCAGACATGATCTGCTCATGGGTTATAATGACCCTCCTTTTAACTGTTTGTTGTTCCCTTTGTTCTTTTTTTTCCTACCTGTTATTCTTTCAGGAACTGTCTACATGACCCTCCCACTCAGAAACTTTAATCTAAATCCCATTATACAAGCTACCAAGAAGAACTGCATCTGCGGATTTCTTCGACTTGGTCACCATCATAGTTTCCTTCAATGGGTACTCCACAAAGCGATTGTATGTAAGTTCCCTTGACTTTTATTATTAAACAAATCACTGCACAGCCATAATACTGGTTAACAACCTATTAATAAATGCACATGGACTTAATCAACCAGCCAAAAGATTTTCCCTCTGGAAAGAAGCTAAAACCTCACTCTGCGAATTACTTTACCTCCAATGCACAGGCAAAAAAAAAAAAAAGAGGAGTAATGATCGCAATTAGAGACTCGATCTCCTTCCAATTACACCAAGAAATCTCTGACTCCAATGGCCGTTTCATTATATTAATATGCAACATCAATACCACTCGTTACACCTTGATTAATGTGTATGTTCCCAATACATGTCAAATTTTTTTCTTCAACGGTTTGATGAAGAAGATAAGGAAAGTTCAACAGGGATCGTTGTTACTTTGCGGGGACTTTAACATCACCCCTGACCCAAAAATAGATTCTACCGCTACCCCCTCCAGGAAACCATATACCTTGACCACATTTCTACGGACCAACAACCTTTTTGTTGTCTGGCGTTGCAGACACGCTAGTGAAAGAGACTATTCCTTCTATTTCCACGGGCATTGTACATACAGTGAATTGATCTGGATCTGGCGGACAGGTGGCTCCTCCAAAAATTCAAACACTGAAATTAATTCAATAACATGATCAGACCACGCCTCTGTCCTTATCACAATTGGAGATGATCACTCTGCCAATAATGCCTACTTGTGGCGTTCCAAATTTTCAAATTATTCAAAACCTGACCACAAAACACATATTGGAGGACCATCTCTCTGAGTATTTGCGGATCAATTCTACTCCTGAAGTAACTCCATTTACATTGTGGAATGCCCATAAGGCATACATTTGCTGTATATTTATCCAACAAGGTGCTACACTAAAGAAGTGGAGGCAGCGACAGAGGGAAATTAGCTCCTTGGAGGACCAAAACAAAATCTACACCTCCACTCCACACAAAACTAGTAAATCTGAGACATGAACTCATTCAACTACAAAATTATGAACAAAAGCAGAGAAGAATGAAGCTGACATTTTACTCTACTAGCAATAAAACAGGGAAAGCATTAGCACGTAAACTACAAGGACAACGCTTCAAAACTAGAAACCCACAACGGAATTCCGCTCAAGCTTGCCTTGCATATACACGGTCACACAAAAGTTCTCTTAACTTTCAACCATCAAGAAAGCAGTGACATACAACACTACGATGAGCTGAGAAAATTAAGTTCAATGCTTCCAAGCATGCGTCAAATCATTTCTGAGAATGTGTGATTTTTTGCGTATCCGAATTGCATAAAGAAGAATGCATTTTTGGATAGGAACTTTTTCCAGCTGAAAAAATAGAGAACCTGCTCTCAATATTTTTCTGGCTGGACTTCTGCCAGCAAAAGTCCAATGGAGCATACACACAGTCGGAATTTCTGACGAAAAGCTCACATCCAACTTTTGCTGGCAGAATTTCTGATCGTGTATATGGGGCATTAGACCCACAAAAAATTGCTGATTCTTTTAGCGAGTATTATGAATCCCTCTACAACTTAAAAAATGATGGCTATATTCCACAACCGTCTATGACCGATATAGAAAATTTCCTAGCAAAGATTAATATAACTCAACTATCCCCGAAACAGCTACATGAGCTAAACTCCCCCTTTACAATTCCTGAAATTCTGAAAGTCATAAACATACTACCCAACAACAAATCCCCTGATCCTGATGGAATAACAGGAGAAAATTGTAAAGCCTTTAAACGAATAGTGGTATCTCATCTCCTTAGGGTGTATGACACTGCAGCTGCCTCGCCTTCTTTCTGCCTGAAATGCTAGAAGCAATTATCATAACTTTGCCTAAACTTGGCAAAACTCCAGACGTACCTCAAAACTTTAGGCCCATCTCATTGTTAAACAATGATTTGAAACTATATGCCAAAATATTAGCACTATGTATGATGGAAATACTACCCACAATAATTGACCCTGATCAATCAGGATTTACAAAGGGTAGACAGACCTCAGATGCTACTAGACGACTCATCAACATCATTCATTTGGCGAGGAAACAGCGAACGCCTTCTCTGCTCCTAGCCCTGGATGCAGAGAAGGCATTCGATAGGATACACTGGATATACTTATCCAAAGTACTAACAAGATTTGGATTCACAGGTCATACTCTCAGCTATATTAGCACTTTACACCTCCCCATCATCCAGAGTGTATACCTGAGGTATGCTCTCAAAACTCTTTGGAATCACAAATGGCACTCGATAGGGGTGCCCATTATTACCGCTGATATTCAACTTGCTGATAGAATCCCTGGCCTCCAGCTTTAGAGAAAATCCAGATGTTCATGGATTTCCTATAAATGGCTGCAAACATGTTTTTAGCCTCTTTGCTGATGATGTAATTTTAATGCTCATCAAATCACTGGCTTCCTTAGCACATGCTACTAACTTCTTGGAACAATATGGTATAACATCATACTATAAAGGTAAATAACACAAAATTCTATATCTACAAAATAAATACCACTACATATGGAAAGATTCTGGCATCTCATAATTAGGGATAACACTCACCCCTCATCCAGAACAACTCTTTAAAGCTAACTACCTCCCACTAGAAGCCAAGTTACGGGCAGGACTTCTCACTTTAAGCAAACCCATCCTGTCCTGGTCGGGATGACTAGCGGTATTCAAAATGCAAATACTACCTCAACTGATATATATTAGGCTTGTGCAATTCGTTTCGTAACGAATCGAAATTCGGCCGAATTTTGCATCTTTCGGACATTCGGATGCATCCGAATGTCCGAATAAAAAAATAACAAATTACAACGAATACGAAAGAAATATAACGAATGAATTCGAATGAATTCGACATGATTCGAAATTATTTCAACCACATTCGAAAATATTTTGTGACCCGACTTTAGGGCCATGTATCTCGGGGTCACTTGGTGCTAGACACTTCAAATTTGGATATGTTGTAGTGCCTATCTCGCGCTGGGGAGTAATAGAACAATCACTTATCCCGGGTGGCAATCTATATGGGTATGCCTTAGCCTTTCCACATCTCAAATATGTACTTAAAAATATCCCTCTCCCAGCCCTCGCGACTTTACAATCTTGGAAAGTCTTAACAACACATCTCTTTCCTAACCGAGATCCCCCTTCCCAATACCTCTATCCATTCTAACTTTATTGATCCCTGACTTATCCTTGGATAAATGGTTAAAACAAGGAATAAAATGGTTGCAAATACCTATACACAGGTCCTAATGTGAAACCATTTGAATCCCTCCAAGAGGATTATGGCTTATTCCCCTTAGAATACTTCACCTACTCCCGAGTGCAGTCATATATCACCAGCAACCATATCCCGCTATGTGAGCTACACTGGCAAATCAAAAAGTATCTCACCACCACTTAGTGGTGCAAAGGAGACATTTCCTTATTTTATAACATCCTCCATAATAAATCAGATTTTGAAAAGACCAACTCTATGTTGGCCTGGGAGAGGGACCTTACCACTGCTTCTCAAACACACAATGGAGCGAAGCCCTTCAATACACATACTCAGCCACAAGATGTACGTCCCTTTGGGAACTCTTACACATAATCACGCAAAGATGGTATCTAACACCATACTGAATCGCCAAGTTTAGCTCCTCAACATCTTCACTATGTTGAAGGAACTGTTCCCAAGTAGGTAATATTTACCACATCCTATAGTCATGTTGCAAATTAACCAAATTTTGGACAAGGATTTTTACAATCTTTCGCCAAGTGTCAGGCTTGGAGATACAGCCATCCCCCTCCCTAGCCCTACTCAATATAGGCATAGGGGATATTCCATCATCATTTATACAATTCACCACCCAGCTATTCTTAGCGGCTAAATTTGTCATACTCAGAATATGGAAATCACCGAACCCACCGGAAGTAAAAAATGTTATATACACCATTTCTACTCATTACACATACGAGCACATGCTAGCCTCTATATCAGGGAAAAACACAGCTTTTTTAAACAACTGACAACCATGAGCAGATTGGTATAAATCCTATAAACCACCATGAGATAGTGTCAAACAACAGTTTATGAGTAGATGAATCCTGCGCACAAAGTAGCTGCACATTTATACTTTGACAATCTTCCTGAGCACACGAGCCTCTTTGTAGGCTCTCCCCCCCCCCCTCACTTTACTACCATGTTCACAGTTATGTTCCACCCCTTTACCTATCGACCTTCTATGTTACAAAAGTTTTACTCAAGAATGGGCCTAGCATAATCTAATTATTAGTAAGTTGGCATATTGTTAGAATGTTCTTTTAGCTGAGACCAATTTCAACAATCAGGGGGAGATGGTGTACCACCCCCTAAGGTGCAGTTTGTTCCCAGATGGGACACCTGGGGGAATCACATAGTCCAAATCACCCATTCTCTCTTTACTACATACAACTGAATTTACGGTCTGTGTACAAAAGTTATGTTCATGATTGTTAATCTTAGCCTATAACTGTTTTTCTAATCAAATGCTATATGAGGCTACAAGTTGATATATGAAAGTCAATATGCAATTTATGTATTATTCTGTTGAAAATTTTGAATAAAAATTATTGAACTAAAAAAAAATTGTGCACACTCGTGGAATAGCGCCAAACTATGGCACTTAAAAATCCCCATAGGTGACTCTTTAAACATATTTACAGTTACCAATTTAGAGTTACAGATGAGGTCTTGTGCTAGGATTATTGCCCTTGCTATAACATTCATGGCGATACCTCACATGTGTATGCTGTTTACATATGTGTCCGCAACCTACATCTTCTTTCCCTCAAAGGGAAGGGGGCACTATAAAATATTATTTTCTAATTATTATTTATTTTATTTTTATTTTTTTATTCTTACACTGTCCCTTTATTTTATTTATTTGTTGATCACTTTTATTCCTATTACAAAAAAATGTAAACATCCCTTGTAATAGGAATAAAAGATCACAGGTTCTCTTTATGGAGACATCTGGGGTTGATAAGACCCCAAATATCTCCTCTACCCTGAAAAGATAAAAAAAAAAAAAAAACATTCATCTCTGCTTTCCAGGGGAATAAAATGGCAGTGTTTACATCTGCCAGAGCTGGAAGTGGCATTATGATGGCCTCCCAGGATCACAGAGATGGCCAGGAACCATCCGGTCCATGGCCAGTTCCATGGTAAACAGCCACCAGATTGGATCTCCAGCTGCCAGCTGCTAGGAAGGCTTTTACAAGAGAAGGAATCACCCCGGTATAACCACTTCCAGTCCAGGACTTCATATTAAGTCCTACAGTCCCAAAGTGGGCAAGTCGTTTTAGAACAAAAAATTCAGATTTTGTGAAAAATTTTAAAGATTGCTCCAAAGAGGAAGAAGTTAAGGATAAAGATTGAGGATGGGCAATTAACAGTAAACTAATAATGATGTCAAATATCTGACAGCAGTGTTAGTTTACCTGACTTTACTGAAGAAAAGGTGTGCTTTTATGCATGCATTATCATTTGCAAATTATAACATTAAAAAAAAAATGTTTGTGTATAAAGTAAACCTATATAGCCTTCAGGTTCATTATTGTATGTCTTCTTTTCTCACAACAATCTTTCAAGGATCAGACAGAGTCTAAAAATAAACAATTTCTACTGTGCTCTATTGTTAGAAAAATCATAATACACTGAATCTTTTGTCATGGCTGCTTGGCTGCTCCCAGTATTACATGCTTATTTGTAAAACAAAATAAAAAAAATAAAGATTGTATGGGAATAGTAAACAAAAATGGATATTAAAACAGTTTAAACGTATATAAATGAAAAATTACCCAAAATGTAATTAAAATAAATCTACATATAAGATGTATTTATCTGCAATACATACTGTAGTTGCAGTAATGTTCATGAAAAAAAAAATCACATTCACTAGACAGAGATGACATATATGTTACTGAAACAATTAAATCTGAGTGTTTTTCTCCTTGACAAGCACTGAGGCAAAACTCAGAATGCCTTCTTGGCAAGGGATTGACAGTGGTTGCAAAGCTCTTGTTGTCACAATAAACCTCTGAATGTTTCAAACTGTGCACAGCATGGACTAATACAGCTTGACATGAAATGTGCTATTCTTAATGTAAATTGCTGCCAGCTTCAAGTGTTTTCTGGGACTCATGGGAAGACAATCATTTTTAAAATTACTGTATTACAAAACAATGTTGTCTCCTTAAGCATAGAAAACAAACACCACACAGATAAATGAATGAATGCTGTCTTCTGATATATGATAGTATTATAGCTTAACACGTAAGCCATCTATATCAATATGAAAAATAAGAAGAATGTTTTTTGTTTTCCTTTTCACTTTACTGATTACAGCTACATTAATTTACTTACTCTATGCTTTATTTGTGACTGTACTAATGCAAAATAAGCAGTGGATGTCTTGGACAGATTTCAGTATACAGGGACCTTGCTATATTCAGTGTCTTAAATTTTTTTTTCTTTATTATTTTTGCAGCCAACCCAGGTTTCTGCCAGCTACTGTTGTGCATGCTCTACCAGCCTGGGTCAAAGGAATTGTCTTAAGAGTAATGAACGTTTCTTGGCGTGGAATGTATATTGTAAGTGTGAGCGATGAAGGTGATAAATAATAGGGACAACCTTTCCAGAGAGTCACTCATCACCTGAGTTCTTGCCTATAGGCATGGTATGGTGAGCACTCTTCTCTGGGCTTCTGACCAGAAGGGTTATTCGAAGGTTTCTCCTTTTGGGACATTTCTATAAGATGCTGACCTACTGAAAAAAAAATGCTGAAACCTTGAAGCACCTGTGGCTGTGCCCCACCTAAAACAAATGGCGAGTGACTGGCTGAGGAAGAATTAGAGCACAGAAATTTCTCAGCTGTCCTGTCTTTGGAAAGGGCTACCAAGATATCACTTGAACCTTAGTTTGTATAAAACTGAAAATTTGTAAGCCTGCTACTGACCAGCATAGTTTACAAAAGCAGGAAAGTATATTGAAAAGGATCATAGGTTAGTCTGTGTGTGTATTGGTGTTGGAAATTCATTTCTGAATAAATAACTGGCACCTGGGCTTTTTGTACTGACACCCAAAAGAAAGAACCAGCAACTGAAGTGTATGTGCTCAGAAACTACAGTAACATTATAAAATAGAGATATCTTAGTGTGCAATTTTCTGCAATCTGGAGCTCAAATGCCTTGTAGATGGATAGAAAGAGTTTGTTGTTCAGTATTAGGGTGAACCCAACCTGAAAACAGCTCTAATTGAATATTGTTTGTAAAGTACAGGTACTTTGTGGGGTCTGCAAGTACAGTACTTGTGTTAGCTATCAAATCTTGACCCATACAGTCCTTTGGATTACAGGTCTTTTTTACTGTATATTTGGAACCTTAACTTCTGCACATATTGAAATTAAGCCCCCCTAAAACAAAGCCCCAACATTTAACTGTAGAATGGCAGTAGATGTTCTGGAATTTGACAGTTGAAGGACTCAGCCTCACCAGGCACTGGGGCAGATGTGAACTCTAAATTAATTACATTTAGTTTGATAATGCAACATGCAACATCTCTCTCTCTCTCTGTCTATCTCTCTCTTTATAAATAAATAAATATACTGTATATATACTTTTTTCATGCTTTAATGCTGCTGATATCATCTAGTCTATTTGAAGGCATGTCCTGCCTACATGTACTGCAGCAATGGGCACATAACATTTTTCAGGCTGAGTTTGTCGATAGTGTCAACTAAGGACCATTGCTAATTATAGTGCATTAAAAGGACAACTTGTAGTCTAGAAAGGTGGTTTAAAAGGGTACCAATGCAAGGGGGGCAATTGAGGTGCAGTAACAGTACCTGAAAGACATAGGAGTGTGCTAGGTGTGCTGGGTGTGCCTGGGCATTTCCCCTGTTGATATTTCACCAAAGCCCCACAATGGGGCTCCTAAAAAGTTTTTAAAAATAATAAAAAAATAAAAAATTGTACAAAAAAATTGTACAAAATAGAAAAATAAAATAATAAAAATAAAAAAAATCTACTGACGCCATCCACTGACCTACTGATTCCAAACCCTGATTCTGAAATTACAAAACCAAAAACAATTTTTCTTTAATTGGAACACTACTCCCTCACACATATGATACACTTGAATTCCCTTACTAGACGGGCACAGCAGGAAAAGTTTGTTTGTTTTGTTTTATTCGTTTTTTATTTTTTCGTTTTTCGGGTCATCCTTTATGATCGCAATTCGTAAATGAGAAAATTCATAAATTTGAATATTCGTAAATTTGAAAATAAGAAAGAAAATCAGAAAATTTTAAAGAATAACTAACTAACTATAGTTAACTATTAAAATTATAGGTATTGGAATTTCCTTTCAAATGTGGCTGTTAGTGAATGTAACAAATTCAAATTTATCCAAAATAATGAATGCCGGATTTAAACAAATGGAAAAAATTAATAATAAAAAGTTATTATTATTGTTATTCATTTTTAATTTGCTACATTCCATTTATTTAGATACAGCATTCATTATTTCAGATAATTCGTAGCTTTGGATAAATTTGTATATTCGATACACTGGCATCTGATCGTTGAATTCCACTGCCCCATGAAACAATTATAATCATAGATACACTCAGGCTTTTGCATGGGACTGCATCTTAGCTGAATTTCCATGAGTGGAGTCTATGCTCAACTTACCACGCCAGTTTGTGATCTGCAGAATCTTTTAACCCAGGATATTTTTACTCTTGTTGGACTTGTGGACTCATTCAATTAATAACACAGTTTTACACTATGTGGCGATCGCTCTCTTTTATATCACTTGCATGAAAGAAAAAGGAAAAGGAAAAACCAGCAAGGCTGATTTTTTTTTGTAAACAAAAACTTTATTAACAAATAAAGATAAAATATTTTACGCTTAGAGCAACAAAGCGTAATATGTGTACAAAGCTGCACCTATCAAACATCAGAATACGGAATGTTAGATGTAATTACACATATACTAGGTGCACATCAACCCAAATAAGGTCCAAAGAAACAGATTATGTGAAAAGACATTCAGAATTTGTAATGTGATACTTTTCAGCACATCAAAATAATCAGCCATCCACTCATCCTGTGTAGGTATCTTGAAAAAACTGATCAAACACTTTGTGTCCTCCGCGACAGACAACAATGGCCTCTTACCAAATTAATTGGATCCTTATACCAGAGATCAAGCACTCGTGTTCATCAATGACAATTTAGGCATCCATCCATGGTGAAAGAATTCTGCCAGTCTCAGACTCCAAGATTTGACCAGATAGCATAAATACTCATAGAGGGGAACAGAGACCACACATAGTGTAAAATCGCTAAATAATTTACTATAAAAAAAACATATACAGTACTTACAGAGGTAAAAGCAGATACCGCATGTAACAACAATCAGTAGTTCCTCACCGGCATCCACCCGGTGGGCCTTGTAATGTCGCAGGTTAAGCCCTTTGCTGTCAAACAGGATCATTAGGGGAACAAGAGCACAACGAGTGATGTCTATTACAGTTTATATAGACTCCACTACTGCTACTGTAAGGCTGATACCATTAGCATAACTAGACCTACCCCAAAATGCCTCAGGAGCCAGTGACAGCAGGAAGCTGTCATATATAGAAGCCTTAAAAATACTGCCTTTATATATAATGGATATCTTCCACAAAACAAGGGACCGAACAGTTAAAGTTTGGTCTGAACCTAGGTTTGGGCTGAACTGTTGGCTCATCTCTACTCATGATCTTCTGATCCATAGGTGACCTCCTCCTGTCCTCTGCACTCTGTGAATTACTTACACTTGACCCTTGCACTCTGCATGTTTCTTACTCCCGAGCTCTGCATCCTGTGGGATACTTATTCCTTACCTCAGAAATCTGAGCATTACTTACTTTTTACTCCCGCACTCTGTGGATTATGTATTCATGGCCCCTGCACTCTGCGCATTATGAATTCATGGCCCATAACAGTATAGGTTCAGGCTTTATTTCACCATACGCTTTTTAGCCCTTCCTACTGTTACTACAATTTGGCCACATTCAAAATTCACAGCAGCTACACAAAATTCAGCATTCCCATACTCATAATGTTCAGGGAATTTTGTCTTTATACCTTTAATGCTTGCACAACAAGGCATGTTTTTGTGGGTGGGGCTACACATGGGGGCATTATTTGAAGGTATGGTTAAAAAATTGGCATGGTCAGATAGATGTCCCTGGATTTTTGTTTGAGTTTTATATCGAATAAAAATATTAAAAGTACAAAAGTATATGTGGGCCATTTGCCCTGCAATGGCCAACGTGGCCTAAATGACATCATAGGTAGGGTATACAGTAAGGCACATAGAGAATGCATCATGGATTTGTAGCCTACATCACAAGCATCAAGCTCGGGGGTTGAGGAGTGATATTGGGCTGTACAATTAATCTTCAGCTCCGACACCTGAACATTATCTAATAGTTCTGCAGTGTTCAGCAGTAGTGGGAGTAGGCTCAGAGAAAGTACCATGATATTACAAAAAATAAATAATCAGAGGAGAGGATAATCATTGTTCTATCAGGTAACATGCAAGTGTTAATGGGTAGAGTGTGCCCAACACCATTATGAAATCAAACACTAGAATTAGCTAGGGCCGTAAAGGCTATGGCTGAAGCCCAGTGCCACAGAAAAGAGGAAAGGAACAGGAGAAGAGAGAAGAAGTATAGAAGAAAGAGGTGAGCTGACTGGGGGAGAAAGGTATAGAGCATGGTCGATTAGAGGTGTAGAGGGACATCTATGAAGGTGGCCCAGGGATCCCAGATCTTTTCAAAATGTTATGTGTGGTCCAGGATTGCACTTTGCCATCTACAATTGCCATAGTTCTGGTAGGCAGTTAGATTCCTCCCAGCAAAAAAGGAGAAAAAATGGAGTTCCGCTGTCTGGGGCAGCTCAGGGAGGGATGGCTTTCTTGGACTTTTTGGATCTGGTGGTCTCCCAAAAGGGGGCAGTGGGCTAGTGGGGAGTTGTCTCTTAACAGAGTTATGCCTTGTACACACGGTCGGACATTCCGACCACAAAATCTGTCAGATTTTTTCATACACACGGTCGGACAGAGTTGTCGGGAAATCTGATCGTTCGGAACGAGGTGACGTTCGTTGCATATGATGGGATTACGTAGAGGCTAGTAGCCAATATCTTTGGTCTCGTAATTTAATCTGAGCATGTGTGGCACTTTGTCCATAGGAATACTCTACAAACGATTGGAAAAAGTCAGATCGGATTTTGTTGTCGGAAAATTTTAGATCCAGCTCTCAAACTTTTTCAGTCAGGATTTCCGACGGAAAAAGTCAGAGCCCACACACGATTGGACCTTCTCCGTTGGAATTTCTGACCGTGTGTACAGGGTATTAGGAGCCGGTCCAGGCTGTAGTTGATTCGGATCATGACGAATGAGGCCTAGGTGTAGCAGCAGTTTTTCACCCTCTTGGAGAGATGCAAACGTGTATGCTTTGCCTTTAAAGATGAGTTTGAGTTGGAATGGAAAGAGCCACCAGTACTTGATTTCTTTATTCATCAAAATCTTGAGCAAAGGCTTTAGGGCTCTGCCCTTTTGGATAGTAGATGGGGACAAGTCCGCAAAGATTAGGAGCTTGTGACCTTGAAACGTAAGTTTATACATGATTTATGATTTGCGCATCACCTCC